>NC_090835.1:23411176-23718970 GCF_028021215.1 Eschrichtius robustus
TAGTATTTGCCTTATGTATTGAGGTGCTCCTATGTTGGGTGCATAAATATTTACAATTGTTACAGCTTCCTCTTGGATCGATCCCTTGATCATTATATAGTGTCCTTCTTTGTCTCTTGTAATAGTCTTTATTTTAAAGTCTATTTTGTCTGATATGAGAATTGCTACTCCAGCTTTCTTTTGATTTCCATTTGCATGGAATATCTTTTTCCATCCCCTCACTTTCAGTCTGTATGTGTCTCTAGGTCTGAAGTGGGTCTCTTGTAGACAGCATATATATGGGTCTTGTTTTTGTATCCATTCAGCCAGCCTGTGTCTTTTGGTGGGAGCATTTAATCCATTTACATTCAAGGTAATTATCGATATGTATGTTCCTATTCCCATTTTCTTAAATGTTTTGGGTTTGTTATTGTAGGTGTTTTCCTTCTCTTGTGTTTCCTGCCTAGAGAAGTTCCTTTAGCATTTGTTGTAAAGCTGGTTTGGTGGTGCTGAACTCTCTCAGCTTTTGCTTGTCTGTAAAGGTTTTAATTTCTCCGTCGAATCTGAATGAGATCCTTGCTGGGTAGAGTAATCTTGGTTGTAGGTTTTTCTCCTTCATCACTTTAAGTATATCCTGCCACTCCCTTCTGGCTTGCAGAGTTTCTGCTGAAAGATCAGATGTTAACCTTATGGGGATTCCCTTGTGTGTTATTTGTTTTCTTTCCCTTGCTGCCTTTAATATGTTTTCCTTATATTTAATTTTTGACAGTTTGATTAATATGTGTCTTGGCATGTTTCTCCTTGGGTTTATCCTGTATGGGACTCTCTGTGCTTCCAGGACTTGATTAACTATTTCCTTTCCCATATTAGGGAAGTTTTCAACTATAATCTCTTCAAATATTTTCTCAGTCCCTTTCTTGTTCTCTTCTTCTTCTGGGACCCCTATAATTCGAATGTTGGTGCGTTTAATGTTGTCCCAGAGGTCTCTGAGACTGTCCTCAGTTCTTTTCATTCTTTTTTCTTTATCCTGCTCTGCAGTAGTTATTTCCACCATTTTATCTTCCAGGTCACTTATCCTTTCTTCTGCCTCAGTTATTCTGCTATTGATCCCATCTAGAGTATTTTTAATTTCATTTATTGTGTTTTTCATCATTGCTTGGTTCCTCTTTAGTTCTTCTACGTCCTTGTTAAATGTTTCTTGCATTTTGTCTATTCTATTTCCAAGATTTTGGATCATCCTTACTAGCATTATTCTGAATTCTTTTTCAGGTAGACTACCTATTTCCTCTTCATTTGTTAAGTCTGGTGTGTTTTGACCCTGCTCCTTCATCTGCTGTGTGTTTTTCTGTCGTCTCATTTTGCTTATCTTACTGTGTTTGGGGTCTCCTTTTCACAGGCTGCAGGTTTGTAGTTCCCGTTGTTTTTGGTATCTGTCCCCAGTGGCTAAGGTTGGTTCAGTGGGTTGTGCAGGCTTCCTGGTGTAGGGAACTAGTGCCTGAGCTCTGGTGGATGAGGCTGGATCTTGTCTTTCTGGTGGGCACGTCCACGTCTGGTGGTGTATTTTGGGGTGTCTGTGGCCTTATTATGATTTTAGGCAGCCTCTCTGCTAATGGATGGGGCTGTGTTCCTGTCTTGCTAGTTGTTTGGCATAGGGTGTTCAGCACTGTAGCTTGCTGGTCATTGAGTGATGCTGGGTCTTGATGTTGAGATGGAGATCTCTGAGAGATTTTTGCCGTTTGGTATTACGTGGAGCTGGGAGGTCTCTTGTGGACCAGTGTCCTGAAGTTGGCTCTCCCACCTCAGAGGCACGGCCCTGATGCCTGGCTGGAGCACCAAGAGCCTTTCGTCCACACGGCTCAGAGTAAAAGGGAGAAAAAATAGAAGGAAAGAAAGAAAGAGGCTATAATATAGTGAAGTAAAATAAAGCTATTGTAAAGCAAAGCTATACAGACAAAATCTCACCCAGAAGCATATACATATACACTCACAAAAAAAAGGAAAAGGGGAAAAATTAATATATCCTGCTCCCAAAGTCCACCTCCTGAATTTGGGATGATTCGTTGTCTATTCAGGTATTCAACAGATGCAGGCACATCAAGTTGTTTGTGGAGTTTTAATCCGCTGCTTCTGAGGCTGCTGGGAGAGATTTCCCCTTCTCTTCCCTGTTCGCACAGCTCCTGGGGTTCAGTTTTGGATTTGGACCCGCCTCTGCGTGTAGGTCGCCTGAGGGCGTCTATTCCCCGCCCAGACAGAACGGGGTTAAAGGTGCCGCTGCTTTGGGGGCTCTGGCTCACTCAGGCCGCGGGGAGGGAGGGGTACGGAGGAGGCGGGGCGAGCCTGCGGCGTCAGAGGCTGGCGTGACGTTGCACCAGCCTGAGGCGCGCAGTGCGTTCTCCCGGGGAATTTGTCCCTGGATCATGGGACCCTGGCGGTGGCGGGCTGCACAGGCTACCGGGAGGGGCGGTGTGGAGAGTGACCTGTGCTCACACACAGGCTTCTTGGTGGCTGCAGTAGCAGCTTAGCATCTCGTGCCCATCTCCGGGGTCTGCGCTGATAGCCGCGGCTCGCACCCGTCTCTGGAGCTCATTTAGGTGGTGCTCTGAATCCCCTCTCCGCACGCACCTGGAAACAATGGTCTCTTGCCTCTTAGGCAGCTGCAGACTTTTCCCCGGACTCCCTCCCAGTTAGCTGTGGCGCACTAGCCCCCTTCAGGCTGTGTTCACTCCGCCAACCCCAGTCCTCTCCCTGGGACCTGACCTCCAAAGCCCGAGCCTCAGCTCCCAGCCCACACCCATCCCGGCAGGTGAGCAGACAAGCCTCTCGGGCTGGTGAGTGCTGGTCGGCACTGATCCTCTGTGCAGGAATCTCTCCGCTTTGCCCTCCGCACCCCTGTTGCTGCGGTCTCCTCTGTGGCTCTGAAGCTCCACCCCCGCCCCACCCCGTCTCTGCCAGTGAAGGGGCTTCCTAGTGTGTGGAAACTTTTCGTCCTTCATGCTCCCTCCTAGAGGGGTAGATCCCGTCCCTCTTCTTTTGTCTCTGTTTTTTCTTTTTTCTTTTGCCCTACCCAGGTACGCAGGGAGTTTCTTGCCTTTTGGCAAGTCTGAGGTCTTCTGCCAGCATTCAATAGGTGTTCTGTAGGAGTTGTTCCACATGTAGATGTATTTCTGATGTATTTGTGAGGAGGAAGGTGATCTCCGCTTAATAATGTTGGGACTTTTAGTTAAGCACAGCAGAAATGCACTGGAGGTAATTCAATCAATAGCAAAGGATTGTGATGCAGCTGGCCTAAAAACTGAGCTAAAAACAGAGCTTCCAATACCAGAAGAAATCCTGGGAGTCTTTTCCATATCTCATTTCTGTGTCTGTTTTGTATTTTAAGACTAATATAGCATTTTGTATTTATGCCACAAAGAAGAAAATGGCTACCAACGTTAGCTAGATTTATATTTCTGCCATCCAAGAGACTAGACATACAAAGACAGATTGTTCAGTCCTTATTTTAAATTTCCAAGATGCAATTTACAATAGAATCCAAAAGAATAAAATACTTAGGAATAAATTTAACAAAAGGTGTACAGACTTCTCCTCTGAAAGTAATTAAAGAAGATCTAAATAAATGGAAAGACATCCCATCTTCCTCCAAATCTTCATAGATATGAAGACTTAATATTTGTTAAGATGGCACTAGTCCCCAATTGTGTCTATGTGTTCAAAATAATCCCTGTCAAAATCCCAGGTGCCTTCTTTGCAGAAATTGTCAAGCTCATCCTAAAATTCGTATGGAAATGCCGCTGACCCTGTATGACAAAAAACAGTGTTGAAATAGGAGAGTAAATTTAGAGGACTCTACGTCGTGATTTCAAAGCTACAAAATCATGACAAGTGGTACTGGCATAAGGTAGACGTGTAGATCAATGGAATAGAATTGAGAATCCAGAAATAAACCCTTACATTTATAGTCAGTTGACTTTCTACAGAGGTGTCAAAATAATTTGACGGGGAAAGAATAGTCTTTTGAACAAGTGGTACTGAGACACCCACATACAAAAGAATGAAGTTGGACTCCAACATCACACTATACACAAAAATTAATTCAAAATGGATCATAGGCTTAAATGTAAGAGCTAAAACTATGAAACTTTTTAGAAGAAAATACATGCGTATATAAGTAAGTGACCTTGAATTAGGCAGTGGTTTCTTCAAGACACACAAGAAGCACAGTGACCAAAAAAATGAATAAATTGGACTAAATCAAAAGTTAAACTTTTCTCCTGAAAGAAAGTGGAAGGACAACCTAATGACTGAGAAAAAATATTTGCAAATATATATCAGGTTAAAAATGCTTGTATCAAGAATATATAAATAACTCTTACAACTTTATAATAAAAAGACTCAATCAAAAAATGGGCAAAGGATTTAAGTAGACAGTTAACTGAAGAAAATAAACAAATGGCCATAAGCAATGAAAAGATGCTCAACATTATTAGTTATTAGGGAAATGCAAATCAATACCACAATAAGAAACCACTTCACACTAGGATGGCTAAGATAAAAAAGATAGACAATAACAAGTGTTGGTGAGGATGTGGAGAAATTAGAACCCTCATCCATTGTAATGCTAGTGTGAAAGAGTACAGCCACTTTGGAAAACAGTTTGGTAGTTCCTCAAAATGTATGACCCACCAATTCTACTCCTTAGGTGTAAACCTAAGAGAAATAAAAACATAGGACCACACAAAAAGTTAAACACAAATGTTCATAGCAAGCAGCATTATTCATAATAGCGCAAAAGTGGAACCAACCCAAGTGTCTTATCAACTGATGAATGGGTAAACAAGATATGATGTATCCACACAATTGGATATTATTCAGCTGTAAAACAGAATGAACTAATGCATGCTACATTTTGGTTGAACCTCCGAAATGTTATGCTAAAGGAAAGAAAGCAGTCACAAAAGACCAGTATCATATGGATACATTTTTATGAAATGTCCAGAATAGGCAGATCTGTAGAAACAGAAAGTAGAAGCGGGCCTTGGGAGTGGGAGAGGATGGGGAAGAAAGGGGGTGATAGCTAATGGGCATGGGGTTTCTTTTTTGGGTGATAAAAATGTTCTAAGTGGATTATGGTGATGTTTGTACACTCTGTGAATATACTCAAAAACTTTGAAGAGAAAAAAAAATTCCCTAGGGAAGGATTCTGAATGCCTTAGTTTAGGCTGTGTATCTACGCTTGGACCCATCAACTATGGCCAGAGAGGCAAGAAGTCATGTTTTGTGAACATGTCTGCTTCTGTAAGTATGTGGATGGAAGTATAGGGAAGGAGAAGGTGCAGTTTTCAGAAAGGATGGAGAAAACAACAGATGACTCATAACTGCGTATTCCCTTAACCAAAGCACACTAGTACATAAATACGATGGATATAAATACCTTTTATTAAACTTACCTCTCTCTCTTTGATTTAGTCCATTGGGAAGGTAGCTAGAACTTGCTTGTTGAAAACATTATTGGACATACTAAGCAATACCTTGACTTACCGATAAGTTCAACTCAATATTATTTTTTCTTTATCTCTGAAGAGACATTTTAACCAAAGGTTGTTAGTAAAGAGGGAGCTGACATTCGCTTTATTTGCCTGTCCTCTCCAAACACAAATGCTCCTATGTGAAATGCCACCTGGAGACAGTGGCCATGGCCCATAAATTTAATTACTAACCTTTAATTCATTGCTGGCAAAATCAGTTCTTGAAGCATCTAAGCTAATCAGCCTTCTCTGACAATGCTAATCAATCGTTCAGCAGTCCACCTTTGGCTTAATTACTCTTGCACTACATTACATTTTCAAAATGTCAAGAATCCTCTTCTGGAAAAGCAATAAATCATTCCTACATGATGTGAGTAGAGAGCCTGTTATTATTCCCTCACACTTGACCTTGGCTGCATGAAGTTAAAATTGATCATTTGCTGCAGTGGTACATTATAGAGAAAAGAGATTCAATAAGAATCATAGCACACAAAAAACAGGGAGGTTTTCAGCACGGTCTTACATCCCCTGAAATGAACCAGCTGCTGTCAGATGTTGTTTTTAAGGGTTGGCATGTCTACCACAGCATTTCCTGAAACAGGTGAGCTCTGAGGCTTTTACACTTCCCAATTTCTGAGATCTGAGAAGCATAAAAACACCATCTTATCAGAAATCCAATTAATCTCTTGTTGTAGATTCAGATCCAAAAGTGACTACTCATTTTCCTGATATTTTTCTCCAAATTACAAAAAATCATCTACAAATACTTCTCAGAAAATGAGGAGAAAGGAGTAAAACAAAAGAAGAAAGCTCCATGTTGAGATTAAGCAGCAGACTGAGAGCTGGATCTGGGCTCGAATCCTGAGCACGCCACTCACTACCCACGTGAAGCTGGGCAAGTTATTAAACCTCTGTAAGCCTTGTTTTCCTCCTTTCTGCCCTGGGCATAATAACAGGCGAATGCCTCTAGAGCAATGGTTCTTACCTAGGGGCAATTTTGCCCCCAAGGGGGACATTTTGCAGCATCTCGAGACATTTTATGGTCAAAACTGGGAGAGGGGTGCATCCGGTGGGTGCAAGCCAGGGATGACACTCAGCATTTTACAGTGCACAGGACAGCCCTTATTACAAGGAATTATCCAACGCAAAATGTCGGTAGGGTACGAACTGAGAAATTCTGCTCTCTCGAGCAATTAGCGCAGGTCTTGATACATAAGAAGTACTCAGTCATCTCCTCTGTGGTCCCGCCTCCAGCTAGGTTGGCTCCTGGATTCTAGTAACAAGCACCTCCTCATCTAGTCCCTCAGCCCTAAGGATGGTAGATGCTTCCGCTAATCCCTGGGTTGTCCTGTCATCCCATTTTCAGATCTTCCAACATCGTTTATGGCTGCACCGGAGGGATCGGCAGAACTGGTATCACCTGTGAGCTTGTTGGAAGGATAGGACCCTTGTAGGGCCCATACCAGGTCTTCTGGATCAGAATCTGCATTTAACCACGATCTCTGGGTGTTTGCATATTAGGGATTGAGAAGCTCTTTCTAAAACTTGTGTGTGTGTATAGTGTGTGTGTGTATGAAAATCTTCAGTATCATAACCGACTCAGAAAGCATTTCTAGGGGGCTTCCCTGGTGGCACGGTGGTTGAGAGTCTGCCTGCCAATGCAGGGGACACGGGTTCGAGCCCTGGTCTGGGAAGATCCCACATGCCGCAGAGCAACTAGGCCCGTGAGCCACAATTACTGAGCCTGCGCGTCTGGAGCCTGTGCTCCGCAACAAGAGAGGCCGCGATAATGAGAGGCCCGCGCACCGCGATGAAGAGGGGCCCCCGCTTGCCACAACTAGAGAAAGCCCTCATGCAGAAACGAAGACCCAACACAGCCATAAATAAATAAATAAATAAATACTAAAAAAAAAAAAAAAAAACGCACTTGGAGTAGTGTTTTAAAAAAAAAATTAAAAATTAAAAAATAAAAAAAAATGAAAGCATTTCTATCAGAAAGTTAAATTCCTATTATTCTGGTATTTTAGTATTTGGTAAACCACAACTACCGTGTTCCCTTCAACAAAATGGGTGAAGAAGACAACAAATATTATGTCTTAAAAGCAAATAGGAAAACGAGAAGCAGATGACTAGCTTTAACAGCCCATGGCTAAACTTTGCAGAGTTCCCTAGAGTTGGCAAGTCTCCAGGGGCTCAGTGGTCCATGTGAGAAGGACATGTCATGTGCCAGCAAAGCACATGCTCTCCAGGGCCTGGCTCTAGCCTGGCTTTGGAGCAACCGTCCATGAGCTTCACAAATATTTGTATTCATTTTATTGGAGGCAGAGTTCCCCTTGAAATGGGGCCAACTGAAAGCTACAAAAATGCCCTGGAAAGAGAGATCCAATTTAGACTTGGGATCTGTAGAATTTTATAGGCAAGGCAGGTGGCCAGTATTTTGGATCATAATGTTTGTGAGGTTGGACTTGGGGATTTAGAATGACTGTACAAAAAGTATTCGTAAGCCATCAGTATTTCTTACCAGGCCTTTATACTTTAGTAAGAATTTAGTGGAAAGAGCATGTGTCTTATTCTTACCTTCTAATCACCCAGAATGCCTCCATATGCTTCTTATAGAAATGTCTCTAGGTGCTTGTTGAAAACAGGTATGCATGTATGGAAGAGATTATAAGGGCTTATCCATGTCCATTTCTCATCTCCTTCTTGAGTGCATGGGGGGGATTATACTTCCCATACCCCTTTGGTTTAGATGGGACCATATGACTAATTCTAGCCAATGAAATGTGAGTGGAAGTAATGTATAAAACTTCCAGGCTAAAGCATTTAAGAGTTGGTGTGATAAGCCACCTGTTAATATGGTAGTGGTTCAAGTTGAAAATCTGGTCCTCTGGGTCATTGAACAGAGGGAGTCCCCACTTACCTACTTGACTTCACATGAATTACTTCTGCTCAATCACTGAGATTTTGGAGTTGGTCTTTTGTAGAATCTTGCAGTTACTTACCTTGATTAATACAACATAAGCAATCAATATCGTGGACTTTTTGGCTAATATATTAATATAGTCTAAAAGCAGTGGATTTGAAGACACAGATTCAAGTTTTTGCTCCAACACTTAATAAGTGTGTGACATTAGGAAAATCGTTAACCATCTCCAGTCTTAAGTAAAATTAGATTGAGCTATATCATCTCTAAGATCCCTTCTTCTCAACTCCAGTATCCTGGAATTATTTGAAGGCCCATATCATGTTTTCTCCTGCTTGTTGGACACTTCTCCCCTCCCCACACTTTGCTTAATTATTATAAATGATAAACTCATGTAAATGCAAGTACATACGCTATGCAAATCCTAAGAGGATATTATTTATAAAGAGTCATGGAATCAGTTCATGCCTATAAAAATACATTTTTTTTATGAGGAAGGTTCTATCAGTACATAAGGCATATTTATAGTGCCATGCCTCGTATTTGCCTGATTTATTCATCTGCCTGATTCATAACCAAGAGAGTCTTTCAAAGAAGCCATCGTTGTCACAGTGAGGGGTCTGCCCAAAGAGTCAGTCATATGAACCTGAACTGTTTCTGCTACCTCTAATTAGATGAGTTTCCGTCTGCATTTTACCCCAGTCCAGTCTCCAACTGGAATCCTGGAGACCAAGGTAGAATACGGCTGAGAAATTGGTTCTCTGGAATTTTAGGAGTTATATGACCCTTTGGGGCTGCACTTTGTAAATAGCTTGTGCGTAGGTTTCTTTGGGGGCCTTCAAGTTGCTCCATACCCTCCTTTTGTGTCCAGGGCGCAATGCTGTTGCTGTGACATCCAGTCTCCCCCTCCGTCCCCAGTGCATTCACTCTTTTTTTTTTTTTCTCTGTCCTTGGACATGTCAGATTTTATGCTACCAAGCTTGGACTGCGGTAAACAGTGGTACTTTCCACCCTCCTTTGGAAAAAAGAGCACAAACTCTCCACACTTGATGTGAGACGCATGCTTATTACAGGTTTTTAAAATGCTAAGCTCTGAACAGCGATCTGAGGGAAAATAGCAGGGGACTGGAGTGGGGGAAGGGAGTAATTGGGGTGAGAAAGGGCACACAAGGAATGAGCGCACTGATTATTTCAGATGGTGCTTTGTTTTTCGTGAAATAAACATATCCTCCCAACTTGGGCCATCTTTTCAGAGTTCTTCTGAAAACAAGGATGTATTTTCTTTCTCACCGCCTGTCTGTTTCTGGTTTGGCCCCTCTGGGGCTGTTTCAGCTGCTGCTGCCTCCGCCCCTGCTGTTGCTGGATGAATTGTGCTGGTCCCACTGTTTCTGTTCGCCACCATTCCAGAAGGAAAGTCCTTTTGTCGCAGCCTTCTCGGGCTTCACAGCTCAAATGCACGTTCAGGAACACCAGAGAATAAAGCTCTTCCATCTATCAGGAAATGCGGGGCAACTGCTTTCTTTCTACAGGGCCGACGGACAATAGATTTTTCTCATTTTTTCACAGCGGGTGAAATTCTGTGAAGACAGACGTCAAAATAGGAGACAGCACAAAATATCAGTGGAGTGTTTGGGGGTTTTTTGTTTGTTTACATTTGGTCCTTTTTTAAAAAATTTTTATTTATTTATTTATTTATTTTTGGCTGCGTTGGGTCTTGGTTGCTGTGCACGGGTTTTCTCTAGTTGCGGCGAGCGGGGGCTACTCTTTGTTGCGGTGCGCAGGCTTCTCATTGCAGTGGCTTCTCTTGTTGCGGAGCACAGGCTCTAGGCGTGCGGGCTTCAATACTTGTGGCTCATGGGCTTCAGTAGTTGTGGCTCGCGGGTTTTAGAGCGCAGGCTCAGTAGTTGTGGAGCACGGGCCTAATTGCTCTGCGGCATGTGGGATCTTCCTGGACCAGGGCTCGAACCCATGTCCCCTGCATTGGCAGGTGGATTCTTAACCACTTTGCCACCAGGGAAGTCCCAGTCCATTTGTTTTTTATACTCAAAATTTGATTGGAAACAGGTGCTTCTCAGTTGTTCCTTCTTAAGTGTAGATAAATAATAGTAATAACCACTACTGTAAAATCAAACTTTTTTCCTACTAATTCATACTAAAAGGAACATTGCTCAAATTTTAGTTCTTTGTTTTACAGTAATTTATTCTCCTATACTCCCTGAATTCTTTAGAAAGAACTCTAAATTCTATTGAAATCTTTAGAACAAAAGTTTAATCTTATTTTTAGTCTTTGGCTTCAAGCATACATTTGCTCTGGTTTCTTCTTTTCTGATATTCAACTGACTTTGAAATTATCTTTCTGTCTCTCCTGTTTTCTACCCGCTATTTGTCCACTAATATGAGTTTGCTGCCTTCCCTCTCTTTCTGGCGATAGCTCAGTTTTTCTCTTCTTTGAAATAAATTGTTTTCTTTTGCCCTGTTTTCCTGTATAACCCTATTTCCCAATTATTGTTTCTTTACCTTTTCCTTCCCATCTCTATCAGAGTCCGAATCAGTTCTAGTTGCTTTTACCCTATGGCAGTTGTCAAGAATTATACTAGAGTGTAGAATAACAAATAACAAATTAAAAAATTGGCTTACTTGTTTATTAAGAAATTGAAATGTATGTTTCTTGTAAGGGTGACATTCTTCCCATGCCTTGGTAGCACCAGGGAATGAAAGTGTCTTTCCATAAAATCGTACTCACCATGATCTTATTCTTGGTAAAATATTGCTAATTTCACTTCATGGTAGATTAAAGATAAACAGCAATGTTTGATAATTCTCGTATCTAGAGGGAGGAATCTCCTCTCCCTTGAACGTGGGTGAGCTGTGTGACTGCTCTGAGAAACAGAATTTGGTGAAAGTTTGACTAGGCAGTTTGGGCGCAGGCTTGGAAAGATTGTGTATCTCCTCATCCTCTCTCTGGGAACACTCACTCTCAGAGCCTTCAGTTACCATGAAAAAGTCTGACTCCTCTTGACCATACTGGAGAAGCCATGTGTAGGTGTTCCTTGCAGTAGTCCCAGCTAAGCTCAGCCTTCCAGTCAAGGCTCCAGACTCACAAAGTGAAGCCATCATGGATCTCCAGACCAGTCCATCTGTCAGTCAACACCACCAAGTGATCTCAGTCAACATCACTGAGGGCAGAAGAACCATCCTGTCAAACTATATCCAAATTCCGGACCCATGAAATTCTGGAAAATCGTGAAATGGTTGCTGTTTTGAGACACTATGTTTTGGAATGATTTGTTACACAGCAGTTAATAACTGGAATGCCCTTTATGCTGCCAGATTTTACTATGGGCTGGTAGGCCTGGAGGGACCTTCAGACAAAACGTAAGTTTCTCCCTTGGGCCAACTTGTAACCAGAGAAGCAGCTGACCACACTTCTTCCTGGCCACTTGAGCAAAAGGATAATATCCTGCTTAGCCTGAAGCTACTCATTGTAATTTGAACCCCAATCAATAAATTCAATGTGTAAGAAATTTAAATTTCTTTATTTTTTTCAAAACAACTTCGGCTTTGAGCTTTTATTCCACTTACATGCTTCAGAGAATCCTTCCCTTTCCCTGGGATCAGCAAACTACAGTTTCTAGGCTGCGTGTTTTTGTATGCCCTGCAGGCTTAGAATTTTTTTATGCATTTAAAGGGTTGTTTAAAAAAAACAAAGAATATGCAACAGAGACAAAATATGGCATGCAAAGTCTAAACTATTTGGTATCTGACCCTTTACAGAAAAAGTCTGATAACTCTCGGTAAAGACAAAGAGTTGGGGTAGCTGACAATCTACAGTCATCTTTTCATGCTTACGAACTCTGAGGTACTTACTCTCCTGCTTAGGTAACAGACATCAGCCAACACACAATTTACCTCTTGTCTCATCTAGAAGTTTCCTTTGGGTCTTGGGGTTCTCCCTGCTATTGCTGTCCACAAAGGGTAATCATTTTGCTACTCCTGCTCCACGTACAGGAAACACTTTGGATACCGTCCAGAGCCCTCTGTTGCTTCAGTCCTTCTCAGGCCCACAGATACTATTCACAGAAACCCCACGCAGCTTCATCAAACACTCCCTACCTAGACTGTGCATTTCTCCTCTAGGATATGCTGCCAACACAATGTTCTGGCTGGGAAAGGGGGCACGGGTGCCCTCCACTCATACATCCCTCACTTCTATCTGCCAGTCCTGTTTTTCTTCCCCAAGACTCACTCCTGGACAAGAAAGGGAAGATGTTCATGATGTATTCATTATTTACTGAGCTTCCACTAAATGGCAGGCACTGTGCTGGGCACTTTGGTAGACCAGTGAACAAAACAAAGATCCTTGCACCATTCTAAAAGAGGTAGCAGACAATAAACAATAGAAACAAATGAATAAGGACATTATCTATTTACTAAAAGCATATAGTACTAAAGTAGATACAGAAAGTGCAACCAAAAAAGAACACATAGAAGACAGTAAGAGGGATAAGTCAGAGGTGGGGAGTCTTAGGGCAGGCTTTACTGAGGATAAATATTTGAATAAAAATCTGAAGGAGGTCAGTAAATGAGCCAGGTAGATAACCATCCGGGAGAAGAGTATTCCAAGGTACTGACGATAGCAGTATGCCTGACCTGTTCAAGCAACATGAAGGAGGCTGGTGTTAACAGAAAGGAGTGTGACCAGAAAGAGAGTAGGGCATGTGTGTGGAGTCTTGTAATCCTTGTTTAGATCTTTTTGGTTTCGACTTTAGTTCCATTGGAAGCCTTGGCAGGGTTTTGAGCAGAGGAGTTGGCCTGATCTGGCCTAGGTTACAACAGAAATCACTTTGTCTGCTCTGCTGAAATCAGATTAAGGGTGTGGGGCAAGAGCAAAAGCAGGTATACTTGTTGGGAAATTATCGCAATTGTCTAAGCATGTCATTATAATAGCTC
The DNA here is from genome assembly GCF_028021215.1 of Eschrichtius robustus. Taxonomy (NCBI): domain Eukaryota; kingdom Metazoa; phylum Chordata; class Mammalia; order Artiodactyla; family Eschrichtiidae; genus Eschrichtius; species Eschrichtius robustus. The sequence continues at coordinate 23,424,554 of NC_090835.1, forward strand.
AAATTTAAGGTGACAGCAAGGAGATGATAAAAAGTGCTAAGAGCGCTAAGACTCACCATTTCCAGGATTCCATTATTTCCCCTTCAAAATTGTCCTTGTCAGCTCAAAAATTATTTTATAGATTAAAGGTTTAAGTTTTGCTCTTAAATGATCATGTAGTCTCCAAATCTGTGGACTAGGTCCTGAATTATTGCCCTTCCCTTCAAGACCCAGGCTTTTAAATCTCAAAACCTGGGAAGAATTCCCTTTTTCTCTGCCTTCCAGGGAACAAATCCCTTCCCTGCATCCATGAGCCTAGAATAGCCTCACTGTAACTTGATTGATGAAAGAAGGCTGGGACAAAGGCGAAGTAGGGAAGACGAGGGGAAAACCACCCATTACTATCATTATTACCATCCCACTCTCACTTTGCTACACCACAAGTAGAGAGGCTTGTTCCAAGTCAAGCTTGTTGTGAGGGAACATATATTACAAGATGATCTCACTTTGATGGAGCTGCTTATCTTTGGTGATCTTCAGCTGGCCGCAGGAGACCACAGGATAACGTAAGCCTATTTAGGCAGGAGAGAACCTTCCAGTACCCTGGTGAATAAGGGTATGTTGGATCAGTCTTGGGATCCAGAGTTAGCGGTGAGTATAGGTTAACAAATCTCTCCCTGATTTCTACCTTTTTTTAATCCCAAAGTCTCATTCTCTCTTCCCCATCCTTCTAATGGTTGATTCTTGCCTTCTTAAGGACTCTATGAGCCCAAAATCTGCTGAGTACCTGAAGTCATTTACTCCAGGTCACAGGGACATTAAGCAACAGAGACAAGCTTCAGGCAAGCCTCTCTGGCTCAGAGCCTGTACTTTCAGGCACTAGGAAAACTGTATCCCACTGTTGTCAGCAGTTTGACTATGATGTCCTTTGATGTGGCTGGCTGTCTTGTATTTATCTTTCCTGAGTTAACTGACTTCATGAGTCTATGTCTTCTGTGTTTCACCAAATTTAGGACATGTTGGGCCATTATTTCTTCAGATGTTTTTCCTGCTTCATTCTCTCACTCCTGTCTTTCTGGGACCCCAATTATACATATGTTACTTCTTTGGCTATTGTCCCACAGATCCCTGAGAGTCTGCTGATAACTTTTAATTCTCAGATTGAATACTTTCTATTGATCTATCCTCCCATGGGCTAACTTTTCTTGCATCTCCAATCTGCTGTTAAGGCCATTCAGAGAATTTTCTATTTTAGATCCTATATTTTTTTAGTTCTGGAATTTCTACTGGGTCCTTTTAAAAAGTTTTTATTTTGCTGCTGATATTTTCTATCTTTTTTAATCACAAAAAGCATATCTTCCTTTGTGTCTTTGAGTATAGTTGTAAGACATGCTTTAAAATCCTTGTCTGCTATTTTAGTACCTGGTTCATCTCAAGTTTGGTCTTAGTCGATACTCTTTTCTCTTGAATATGGGTTGCATTTCCCAGTTTCTTCATGTTATAAGAAAATTTGGATGGTATCCTGGATATTGAGTGTGATTATATCACAGAGGCTCTGGATTCTGTTATGTTCCTTTGAAAACTATTGATGATTTTTGTAAGTAAGTTAACTTTGCTGAACTCAAACTGCAAACTTTTTCTCCCCTGCCATTTTAGCCTTAGCTGGGTTGTTTGCAGTCCTCCCATGCATGTGTGATGTGTGGGTCAGCCACAGACTGGGACAAGATTTATATACAAAATCGGGAACTCTCTGTCTGTACCTCTCCTTTCTGTGATATCTCCCCTCACTTTCCAGCTACTGGACTTACCCTGAACTTTGACTTCTTAATTTCAAGCCACTTCACTGCAATTTGTTCTCTCTGAGTTTGCATTGACCCACATGGCAGAGTAGCGACTTCCCTAAGGCTAAAGCCATGAAAGTGGGAAACTCACCAAGTGCCATTCCCTTTTTTTGTCAAGTGTCCACTCCCCTTACAGTGTCCGCTTTCCTCTGGTGGTTCTCCCATGCCTTTAGACAGTAGTTTTGTAGTTGTTATCTCCAAGAGTGTTAGTCAAACAGGAACTGCTCAAATATTACCGAAAATGAAACCCTCTCACTTTTTGCAAGTCTTTATTGACTCATCTCTCCTCCATTATTCGAGAGCCAATTGCGGGGCTGTAATTTATTCGTCTCTATTTCTGATGCCAAGAGGGTTGTACTCAGTGTGTGATCCCTGGACGGGCGGCATTAGCCTCACGTGGGAGCTTGTGAGAACTGCAGACTCTCCAGGATCTACTGAACCAGAATCTGCACTATAACAATACCCCAGGCATTTCATTGGTACGTTAAATTTGATAAGCACTGGTACAGAGCACACTGAGGGCCACAGCATGGGCACGTGGCAAATGCTAATTGAAAGTGTAAATAAATAAATTCTTCACCTAGACATTTACTGCTAAGCGTGGTATATTTGCATTGAGAAATCATTTTCCTCTCAGATTTTAATAACAACATTTGGTTTTATATATTTTCCTCCTAAACTAGTAGGAGATTTGGTTGGCCAATGTGAGTCTGAGCAGTAAAGGAGAGAGATTTTAAAGGGCCATCATAAAATGGAAAGTGTGACCAGTGTCAGCCACTGCATTTATAGGAGAACCAGCATCATGTGTGGTTGTAATTGAAATAAGAAATTTTATGAATCACATCTTTGGTCTGCTTTTTTTTTTTTTTTTAATATTTATTTATTTATTTATTTATTTGGCTGTGCCGGGTCTTAGTTGCGGCACACAGGATCTTTAGTTGCGGCGTGGGAACGCTTAGTTGCGGCATGTGGGATCTAGTTCCCTGACCAGGGATCAAACCCATACCCCCTGCAGTGGGAGCACGGAGTCTTAGCCACTGGACCACCAGGCAAGTCCCAGTACCCACACAATTTTTTTTTTTAACATCTTTATTGGAGTATAATTGCTTTACAATGGTGTGTTAGTTTCTGCTGTATAACACAGTGAATCAGCTATACGTATACATATAACCCCATATGCCCTCCCTCTTGCATCTCCCTCCCAGCCTCCCTATCCCACCCCTCTAGGTGGTCACAGAGCACCGAGCTGATCTCCCTGTGCTATGTGGCTGCTTCCCACTAGCTATCTAGCTTACATTTGGTAGTGTATATATGTCCATGCCGCTGTTTCACTTCGTCCCAATTTACCCTTCCCCCTCCCCGTGTCCTCAAGTCCATTCTCTACGTCTGCGTCTTTATTCACGTCCTGCCCCTGAGTTCTTCAGAACCATTTTTTTTTTTTTTAGATTCCATATATATGTGTTAGCATACGGTATTTGTTTTTCTCTTTCTGACTTAACTTCACTCAGCTTTTCCCCCAGCCTGTAGGCTATAGATAAAAATCTCCCTCAAAAAGAATTTCCCGCCCCCATCCCATGCATAAATTCATCCAGATGAAAGCATTCTTTTTTATTGGCAAACAAAGCTGATGATAATTATGGGCCCTGACAAAGCACATCCTGTCATAAAAATATTTCTGATAAATGTTTATAGTTTAGAAAACTACAAAATAATTTTCAAATATAGAACATAGAAAAAGCTTGACAGAAGCCAAATGAAATTCTTCCTTTACATTTAAAAACCATTCTACTTGATTAAAAATTTGTTCACTCTTCTTCAGCTAATGGTAACTTGATGTAATTTTATATGCATTGCATTCTTTAAAGGAAAATCATAATTTAAAAGCATGCAAATGGAGAACAATGCTAGTGAACAAAAGAACTGTCAAATAGTAAAAAGTTGTAAATAAAACAGGAAAAAAGAGAATCATCAAGAAGAATTTGTAACACATAAACAGAGAAGCAACAAAAACATGTTTGTGCACCGGGACCATGGTAATTATTTTCCCCACAGATATGAAAATAATATCAAAATTCTTACCCATAACGAAATTAGTTAAACATCCTCTCTCTTTCCAAGTTATCAGCAATTTTTCTGCCACGTAGTAGGTGAAAGCTAGTGTTTTCTTTGTTTTCCCCATTCTAAGCACATGATGCTATTAAGTAAGTGCTGCTTTGTGAAAATGACACTTCTAAATAAGAATGGAACAACACATAATAAACCCTCTTTGAAAAGAAAAGTGTCATTTTTGTCTGAATGCCAACATAAATTCCCTTTTTGATAAATAGTTGGAGTAGCTATCAACATTTAAAATCAGCTAATAATTGGCAGCTGTGAATTCTCAATTCACGGAAAAGAATCGGCAGTAGAATTACTCTAGAAATGAAAAAATCACTGTCAACCCAGTTTTTTTTGGAGTGGGCATTAGGATTGGCCAAGAATATGTTATCTCACTGGACTAATTTGGTGCAAGCTTCAGCCAGATCCCTGTGGACCCTAACCCTAGCCAACCCATCCCTTCCCCCTGGCTTTCCAGCAGGATCACTGCTAATGGAGACGTGGATCCATCTCTACAAACTCTGCATTACTGAATGACCATCAGGAGCATGAGTTCTAGAACCAAACACACCTTGGTTTAAATCCTGGTTCTACCGTATCTTCGTGATATAACCTTTGGCAATTTAATTAACTTTTAAGCCTCTGTGTCTTCATCTTTAGAATGAAGAGGAGTTATAATCTCCCTTTTGTCACAGGACTGTTTAAAGAATTAAATGAGACAGTTCATGGAATGTCATTATTATAGTATTTGACAGAGAGTAGGTGCTCTACAAATGGTTCCTCCACTTCCTTCTCCTCCTCCTCCTTCTGTTCTTGCCATAAATGAATTTTCAGGATGTAAAGTTTGTTGAGTGGGTGATAAGTGGCGGTGCCAGCCATGACTCTGAAATAGTTAATGTCTAGAGCAGCGCTGTCCAACAGATTCTATTCAATGATGGCAATGTTCTAACCTATGCTGCCCAATATGGTAGCCACTAACCAACCACCTGTGGCTAAGGGGCCCTTGAAGTGTGGCTGGTGCAACTGAGGTGCTAAATTTTATTTCAGTTTTTAATTTTAATTTTATTGAAGTATAGTTGATTTATAATGCCATGTTAATTTCTGCTATAAAGCAATGAGGGGGTAAATTTTAAATTTTATTTAATGTTAAATTAATGTAAATACAAATTTAACTAGCCACAGGTGGTTAGTAGCTACTGGATTGGACAGTGCAAATCTAGAGCAAAGATCACAAGCTTAGGTGCATGCAGGGAGTAGACAGGTGACAGAAATCAGTGAAGTGGGTTGAGTCTATGATAGGGTATGGTGGGAGATAGGGTATGGTGGGACTTGCAGAAACTAGAGACACATGCCTTGTCTAAAGGAGTCAGCCAGTACTAGCCTTCACCAGCGCTGCTGGGTAGGTGTTTGTCCAGCTTTTCTAAATGTTTCAGGAGAAGCCAGGAACGCAAGTTTTCATGCAATGTCTTCCTATTCTTTAATGTGTCAACTAATTTAAAAATTTTTGGAGCACTCCAGGCCAAACAAAATATATTCACTAACCAGATGTAGGCCATGAAACATCAGTCTGCAGCCTCTAGTTGAGAGCCTACCCCTAAAATCATGGGAAAGTCACCAAATTAGACTGTCCATAGGAAGAGCAGGGAACATCAGCCTTGTTAACATGTCAGGTAGATTTGCAGGAAGTGGGCCTTCTTGGGGACCCCATTAATGATGGCCTCATTGCCTACATCAAACCTTCAGAAACTATCTCAATTCTGGGTCCTCCATTCCACATGACTTACAAGCTGAAAGAAGCTAGTCTAAGAAGAAGGAATCTTGCAAAGACAGTAGTGTTTCCTGGTCCAGCTCATCCCCAGCACTTGGTGTCCACTGGTGTAAGCATCTTACCAAAGAGGAGAGTGACAGGGACAGGAACCAGGTCTGTCTTCCATGTTCTAAATTCTTAGGATTCTGGCAAGCCCCAACTGCTGGAAAAATGAAGAAGATTCTGTCCTGCTTGAACACGAAGCTCTGTGGCATCTGGTAACTCTGTGAAGCCACCAGGGTTTTCCCCCAGTGTATTCATTCATTTATTCGCTCACTTATTGAACAAATATTTGTTAAGCAGCTCTTATGTTTGACTCACCAGTGCTATCTCATTCCCCGCCACTTGAGTGTGGAACATTGTGGAGTCAGCTTTCAGCCTTGTCTTCAAGTAGGAGCCAGATGTAAAGGTAACATATCACCCAAGTTAAGAGCATTATCTTTGGCCTCAGCCTCAGGATTCAGATTGTCCACTTCCTATCTGTGTGGTCTTAAGCAAGAGACTTTTTTTTTTAGGGCACTGAAATTTTATTTCACTATATTTCACTTAAGATGATCACACAATGTCTATTCTTTTTTTTTTTAATTGAAGTGTAGTTAATTTAAAATGTGTTAGTTTCTGGTGTATAGCAAAATATATATATATATATAAAAATATCTTTTTCTTATTCTTTTCCATTATAGCTTATTACAAGGTATTGAATATAGTTCCCTGCGCTATTACAGTAGGACCTTCATGTTTATCTATTTTATACACAGTAGCTAAGCAAGAGACTTTTTAATTCTTAGTACCTCATCTATGAAATGGGAAAAGTAAGAGTATCTTCCTTATAAGTTGGTGAGACGATCAGATGAGAAAAGCATGTCAAGGACTTAGCATAACCATAGCAAGCTCTCAATTTAAAAAAAAAAAAAAAAAAAGACATTTACAGGTAATGGATTACATCTCTGCTCCATACCGTAGCATACCAAGGGGAGGGTGCAGTGGGGGTTATCTGTCTCAGCCAAGACGAGTATTTTATTGTTGACTTTATTTACTATTGCTGGTGCACGCTAATAATTAAAAGCAGACTGACTTTTAGTCAGTTTTATTATCGTTTTAAAGTCCTCTACAGACGTTGCAGTCTGTTATCACCTGCTCCCAGGGAGACTGCTGCCACTGGCCTCTACTGGCCATATTTAGATGCATCTCTGGCTTCATATTTCTCCCTTTTGTAGTCTTGCTCTCTGAATATCTTTAATACTGGGTTTAGTCCCTCTTGGAAGCATAGGTGCATTGTGTATGTAATGGTGAGTTGAAAAATAGACTCCATGCAAGCAAATATTGAGCGCTATGATACAGGGTGACCAACTTGTACCAATTTGCCCAGGACTTTGCCAGTTTGAGCACTGAAAGTCCCATGTTCCCTCAGTTCTGTGCAGCTGGGGGACAGCTGGTTATCCTAGACATGCCACACGTTAAGGAAAGATGGTGGAAAGGTAAGAAGCCAGGTTCTAATACCAAGAGTTTGAATATCATTTGGTGTAATATCAGTGGAGAATGAACTACAGTTGACCCTTCAACAGCAAGGGTTTAAACTGTGCAGATCCACTTATACGCAGACACTTTTCAATAAATACCTGCAGTACTGCGGGACCAGGGTTGGTTGAATCCGTGGATGCAGAACCACGGATTCCGAGGAACCGTGGATCCCGAGGGGGGGACTGTAAGTTATAGACATTTTTGACTGCGAGGGCGGTCTGAGCCCCTAACCTCCTCATTGTTCAAGGGTCAACTGTACTCAAAACACACACACACACACACACACACCCACCCACCCATATTTAAGAGCTTGGCTAACACACGCCGTGCCCAGATCCCCCACCTTTGGCATCACTCAAACATCTGCCTCTACCCACTGATCACCTCCATGTGTCCACACTCATTTAACCAAACCTGGAAGTACAGACTTACCAACCAGCTCTTCATGCCCTTTCTTGTCTGCTGTGTTTTTATGTGCCTGCTCAGGGAGTGTTCAACACGCTCTGAAGGAGGCCACACAGACACGCAGCCTGGGCCAAACGGATCGTTGCATAATTGATAATAGGCCTTTGTATTCACATTCTATTTAGATTATTGTACAAAGCAGGTGACAGGTGTTCAGAGAACATTACCCAAGCTGCCTGTTGCCGAGAACATCCTGAGACCAGCTGGGGCAGGGAGCCCAGAGGAAATCCCCAGAGTAATTTAATAGTTCACAGGGCTTTGGCTTTGTGAGGATTACAACCAAGAATTAAAGTGATATTGACCACCCACTTAAGAAGGGCCTTTGTGCTTTTTCCCTTCTACACTTATTATTTTTGTTCCCAGGGAAATTGCTGCATGGTGATAGAGATGAAAACTTTTTTTTGCAAAAGGGTGTATGTTGTCGCTTAGCACGAGAAACAATGGAAAAGAAAGCATCTAGTAAGGGAGAAGGCTGCTTTGAAACGCCCAGTATTGGGTATGCCAGGTTGGGGTGGATGGGGGTTGCTAACTTCTCTTTTCAAAAGATTTGTACCAGAGCCAGATGTTTAAGGAAAATTGTAGAATGCAACTTTCAGGATCAGAAGCTGGTTCTGAAACAGAGCTAGCCAGAACATTTCACGTGATTTCTCAGAATTCATCCTCTAGGTTCACAGCTAAAGTTTTCACACTTAATAGAGCTGCTACGTTGCTCTATGTTTGAAAATTTACTTACAGTTGGTCTCACTTTTTGACTATTTCTCCCCTGCTTTCTCATGCATTTTCGTTTTTCAGAACAAGTTTGGGTCAAAATTCATGCATTGGCTCATTCCCCAAACATTTACTAAGTATGCCTTCAACACAGTCTGAGACGGGATTCATTCAATATCCATCCTACAGATACTTCTAGAGTATCTACTATGTGACAAGCTCTACGCAAGGCAATGAGGACACGTTCTGTACAGGGAGCTTACATTCCAACAGGGCAGACAGAGCCGTTTGGTGATACTTGCTGTGGAAAAAAGTAGAGTGGAGTAAGGGAGAGGTGAGAGGTGCTGGAGTAGGGAAGTGGAAGAGACAATATAACTGGAAAATGACGAGTGAATTGGCCAAGTGGACATTTCAGGGCAGAATGTTCCTGGCACGGGAAACAGGCTGTGCGAAGGCCCTGTGGCAGAGGATACCTGGAATGCTTGAGGCCACAGTAAGGACTTCAGCTTCATTCTGAGTGAAATGGGAAGCCTTTATAGGGGTTTGAATAAAGGAGCGATGGGATCCAAGTCAGGTCTTAAGATCACCCTGATTGCTGTCTGAAAAATAGTAAGGGTCAAGAATCGATGTAGGGAGACTTCTTAGAAGTCTGTTGGAATTTTCCGGGGAAGATAAGGCAATACACAAATATGTAATTCTAGCCTTCAACAAGCATGTAACTACTTGGGAAAACAGATCTTGGCAGCATTTTATTTAAAAGGAGGCAAAATGGATTAAGAAAAAGTAAGTCGAGGAAACAGTGGTTAATTGTTTCCCTTAGGGAAGGCTTCTTGGAGGAGGTGTCTGTGAGAGACTTAAACTTTTCATTTCATTCTTTAAGACCTCCTTCATTCTCTCCTCTTTCTCTTACTTCTTCCCTCTCTCCATCTTTCCATATGCCTCTCTCTCTCTCGTTGTCTTTCTTTTGATAACCTTTTTTGCCTTAGTGGTAGTTAATCATTAGCTAAAAGCTAACTTTTACAATACCTTTACAGTACCTTACTTTTACTACCCTCAACTTTGCTATAACTTCATTTTTCTCTCCTCAGGCAAATAGAGTTCAGTACATTGAATACTGTTTTAAAGAAGGTCTTAAGCCCTGAAGGATGGGTTTTGATATTCAAAATATGACAATTTATTAAACTGATGAAAATATCATTTGAAATGAAGGTGTTGGGAGTAGAGAGGGAAGTACAGATGAAATTTGATAGGCGGAATTTCAGTAATGGCTCAAGCGGAGCCACGGGCGCATAGAGGTTTAGGACACCATTCTCTCTACCTCTGTGAATGTTTGAAATTTTCTCTAATAAAATATCTTAAAACCTCATTAGATCATTCTCATGACAAATTGCCATCCGTGATACTAAATGTTTGGTATCATTTAGAAGTGATATCTTTGAAAGTCTTTTTTTTTAGGAACTCATCTCTGAATAGAACGGTTTTTAAGAGTAAACATTTCAGGAAGTAACTTTTAAACATACGAGCAGACTGGTGCAGATTTTCCTTTGAATTTGACTTAATGATATACCTCTTGTTTTACACTCTTAGTTCCATAATATTAGCTTTCAGTTTGATAATGTGTATCTAGAGGTCATTGGAAATAGCTGTGATGGTTTGAAGCAGTTCTATAATAAGGCAGACCTTCCTAATCAGGGCTCAGCATGGGATAGGTGTGTAACAGTATCTGTGGAACTGATCGCCAAAGCAATTTGTATCCAAATACCCACTCACAATCAGACTTAGTCTACTAATTCTTAAAAAATAGAACACTAGAGGGCAGTCTTCACATTGAGAAAGAATGGAAAGGTATAGCAGGTGACTAGGAGTCAGACTGACAATTTTAAATAGCCTTCTAAATTGAGAGATTATGTTAGATTAACCTTCACATATTTTACGTAACTTCACTACTAGTGTAGCTCGAAAGTATTAAAATCATTTAGATATGCCTTATATAAGTATATATGTGTTTACCTTTTCATAGAATGTATAGTAAGGATTATATTACATCACAAATTTGGTTTTTTTTAGACTTTAATAAGATATCCTTTAACAATCTTGAAAACCTAATTTAGGAGACAGCATATTGAAACACAAACTTGAATAGGTTAACTAAACTCTCAGCAAACGTACACCCCCAAAATCCAGAGCAATTTAAATGCTTCACAGGGACTGTCTTCTTTTCCTGCTTCATTGGAACCTATTTTCCTTCCCAAATAACGAATGTGATAGATCCAAAGGCCATAGTTTCCAGGTAACGAGCCCTTTATTAGTTGTTTTCCTGCTACCAGATTCTTTTTTTCTCTCCAAACACTCATTTGAACGTGTGTTTATTCCCGTGATACATTTTCTTCTCTTTGTACAGATGACATCTACCAGCATCCCAAAGTCCCAAAAGATTTCACATTGATGATTCCATTTATATAAAATTTCTGAGTAACAACAGTTTAAAAACTGACAATATGTTAGCGGTTGCTAGGGGGATTAGGAACCATGGGAGGAAGGGAAGGAGGTGGGAGGAAGTTGAGTGTAATTATTAAAGGGCGACTCGTGTGATCCTTGTGGTGATGAAACTGTTCAGTGTCTTGACCGTGGTGGTGGAGACAGGAGCCTACACAGGTCGTAAAATTGTGTAGAACTAAATATACACATACAGACCCAAGTCCAAGTGAAACTGCAGAAATGTGAATATGATTGGCAGATTGTCTCTATGTTAATGTCCTGGTTGTGCTGTTAAACCATAGGTTTTTTGGTTTTGTTTTTAAAGATCAGGGTTTTCTTGTTGTTGTTTTTGTTTTGTTTGGCCGCACTGTGCCGCCCACGGGATCTTATTTCCCCGACCAGGGATCGAACCCGTGGAAGTGTGGAGTCCTAAGCACTGGACCACCAGGGAATTCCCCTATTAAACTATAGTTTTGCGAAATGTTAACGCTGGGGGAAATCAGGTAAAAGGTACATGGAGTTAGCTTCTCTGTTTTATTTGTTGAAACCAAATGTGAATCTTCAATTATCTCAAAGTAAAATTTCAATTAAAAGACTATATAAAGCAAGCATTAAAGAATTCAAACAGGACTTCCCTGGTGGCGCAGTGGTTAAGAATCTGCCTGTCAATGCAGGGATCACAGGTTCGATCCCTGGTCTGGGAAGATCCCACATGCCACAGAGCAACTAAGCCCGTGCACCACAACTACTGAGCCTGTGTGCCACAACTACTGAAGCCCGCGTGCCTAGAGCCCATGCTCCGCAACAAGAGAAGCCACCGCAATGAGAAGCCCGTGCACCGCAAAGAAGAGTAGCCCCCACTGGCCGCAACTAGAGAAAGCCCATGCGCAGCAACAAACACCCAATGCAGCCAAAAATAAATAAATAAAATTAATTTAAAAAAAAAAAGAAAAAGAATTCAAACAACACAGCTCCTCAGTCCATGGAAATTTAAATATGTTTTCAGACTCTTAACCAATTTTCTTCCACTTATTCAGACTTAAATCTTCTAGAACAACATCTGCAAAGTGGTTGTTTCTCGGTCCTAAGACTATGGCTCAAGAGTTGATCAAAATAATCTGAGACAACAGTTCCCTAAGGCAAAAGGGGAAAAAAGTAATTTCCAAAGTAGATTGGCTATTTGAACACTTGCCACAAAAAATTACAGTATTGGAGAGAAAAATGGTAATTCTGGGAAAGCACAAATCTTTCCTCACTTATCATGCTTTCATCATATTTTGCCAGGCTGTGTGGATGAGACGTGAAATAACATCAGCATGTTTGTTCAGTTGATGCGAGAGCGTTGGTAATAAAATCTTTATTTCCCACCCTATACATACTAAGCTCTTCTATGATCCTTCTGTCACCTCTCTTCTCACATTATCAGGCTTGTCACTGCCACATGTCCTGGGCCTTCACTTCTCAGGAGGCCTGACTTCTCCAACCTGATTCAAGTAACAAAGTATTGTCTAAAAAGCTAAAAGCAAAGAAAATATATAGATGTGACAACCCCCCCCCCGCCCCCTCCGATCCCACCTCACCCACAAAACCCAGAATCACCTCTGATCTCCAAATGACCAGTGGAAACATTTTTGTCCATGGCTTCTGGCAAAGGAGTGTTTTCCAGGAATCAGGTGACCTTTGAGTTTGCACCTAAGTGAAGGGGAGATTAGATGAATGAGTCAGGGTAGGGTAAGCTCTGCTGTGGTAACAACTACCAAATCTTAAAGTGACCAGATACGCTACCCATGGGCTCAGATGACAGAGACAAGCACCCGCCCCCCACCTCCAGCACACACCCATGAGTGCTCGTGAAAACTGGAGGAAATGAAATAAAGTCTGTAGTCTGACTGACAGTATTGTGCCAATGGCGGGTAGGCAGAGGAGAGGGACGGGGGAATCAATGAAATCCTTCTGAGTGCTCAGAAGGTGGAAACCTGGAAATACTTGGCAAATAGTATGAACGACTGTCACACTGAAGCAAGCGGTGAGCTACAAAACAAGCTGTCTGTGGTGTTCTGAATACAAATTCAGGGCCTCTCAACAAGAGATTCAGGGAGTCACCTTACTGAAGAACGTCCTTCCCCCTAGGTGAATTCAGGCTCTGCTACTTACTAATGATGTGACTTTGAGTCCATTACAGCACCTCTAAGCTTTAGTTCCTTCATTTGAAAAATGGGTTTGTGGAGAAGATTAAAGGAGATGATGTATGTGAAATGTTCTGTGTGAAGTGTACATGGAGGTGCTCAGATGGCAAATACACAACACGTTAGCATTCCTAGTACCATTAGTATTTCTGCTACTCTTGTTTTGTTGTTATTCATTATCTCCACTATCATTTCCCCTTCCAAGAGCTATTAGGGCTCAGTCTATCAAGGCGATATGTTGAAGGAGAAATAGAGGATAGGCATGCTGGAAGTTAAAGGGTGTGTACTTATTAATAATTCCACTGAACCCTTATTTACTCCTATTAGATCTTGATTCTTATCATCTCACCCATCCAGTCCAATCTCTTTGGAGTTCTTTGAGCCTAACCATATTGTTAATATTATAAGGGAGAGTGTAGAATAGCAGTTTAAGAGGAATGACTCTCGAGCCTGGCTACCTGAGTTTGCATCTACTTCCATCATTTACTAGCTGTGCGACATTGGGCAACTTACTTAACCTCTCTGTGCCTCAGTTTCCTCATCCAGAGAACTGGCTGTTGTAGGGATTAACTTGGGTTTATATTTTGTACAAAACACCAGGGAAACTGTGGCAGCCACAGACGACACGATGTGTCCTTCTCCTCTCACTAACCAAATAGATATTAGGAAAACATATAAACTTGCTCATATACAATCATATAATGGAGTTAATGGCCCCTCAGAATTTAAGAGCCCCAGTTTTAGGTGGAGAGAAAAGCAAAGATGTATAACTGATGGACTGAAAAGAAGCTGCTTTTATAGCTTTTTTTTTTTTAATTAAGGAAAACTAAGATTCACTCTGGGTGGTGAATATTCTCAGAGTTCACACAAGTATGTCCATCTTTGGTTGATGATGTGATTTCCTCATACGAGGCAGCAATGGCCATCCTTATTCCAGAGAAAAGGGACCCCTCTTTTCCTGTCATTGTGCACAAGAGTAAGTCTTATTGGTAGCTGGTAATGCCCCACCGACTCATTCACTTTCTCATGGTAGCTGACAGAGTCAGGGGCTAATCCCAGAACCTTTTATTACGATGACATTTTAAAAACTACATCCCTTGTGCTCTTGCTGCATTTCATCAAAGGCTAAAACGAAAACCTATCTAATCTGTCAGAAGGGCCAATCTAATCTGCCCTATAAACTGTGTTTATGGAGGAAAATGCTTTGTAACCTTATGTATCATAAACTCAACACATGAAGCCGATGTAAAATGTTCCTGAAATTGCAAATACTGACCCATGTCTTTTTCTCCCCAAGCAGATAAACTTGGGACATACAAAACACATCCTCTGTTATCAAAGGAGAGTAATAGAAAAAAATATGGTCAGACTATTTATCCCACCACATCCATTTATTCCATAATGCCCATCACAAAACCCCAGCTGCCTAGAAACATTTTATAATAAAGCATATTTTTTGAATGTTGTTTCAAAATTATATTGGCCACTTTAAATTTGCATACAGTCGAGTACATCACATAGCCTCAATCACATGTTTCCCATACCTCATATTGTTTCTTAACCTCTAACCTAATTTCTCTCAAAGTGGCATCCGTTCATCTGAACTACTGGGGAGCTTGTTAAAGATGCAGGTTCCCAGGCCCCCCACCAGGCCCACTGAATCAGATCTCTGGGCCTGGGACTCAGGAAATGACATTTTAATCCAGCCTTCCAGCTGGTTTTGGAATTGCTGCAGTCCTACCAAACCAATCTTTAGTAATATATTTATAATTATGGTTTAAATATGATAAAACCAGTTATATAATAAATAGATTGATTTATACTATATTTCTTCCTTTTTAAAGATTTTCCTTTAAATATTTCAGGTGTCCACGGGTCTTCACAAAGATTATATTTTATTTGTCGTTCTTTTTTAGGGTTATATATTTTTAACTTATGGACTAATATAAATATAACGGATCAACAGATACATAGATAGAGGGATAAATAGCTGTAAATATATATAGAGAGATCTTTATATCTAACTTAAAAAAAATTCCCTACACTACAAATGGTAAATATTTTTCAAAAGACAAAAAAAAAAAAATTAAGGTTTTTCTTGACCCCTATGAAGCCTAATAAGAACATGTATTTTTTAAATACAAGGGACTCAGGGGGAGAGGTGGTTTTTAATTTTATTTATTTTTAAAATTTCTGTTTTGCTTTACTTGAGGTATTTTCTCTAATGGGTAGCATAGCAATTTTGAAAATATTAAAGTGCTGAAGAAAATGTTTCTTCATATTAAAATGCACGTCTCAGTAAAAGGAGAAAAAGAGAAATAGCTCCCTTAATTTTGCTCTAAATTATAGCTCAAGCCTGATGACAGTGTCTTCCTAAGCCAGTGCTTTCCAAAGCATCTTCCAAGAACACTGGCCCCATATGATGTGCCTCTAGGGAAGGGTTGCATTTTTCCAAATATATTTGCAAATTGCTCCAGGCTCTCCCTCCTGGCCCCCACCCCAGTGCTTCAAAAGGTACATTTTCACATTAAAGACTCCGAGGAGTCCTGCGGGAAAGAAACTTGGTTGACTTTGATCAGCAAAGCATTTTTCAAACTTACTTGTCCTCCAGCCCTCCCCCCTCTCTTACTTTAAATCACTTCTATCAGTTCTCGAGCAGTTCCTCAGAACAGGCGCACTTGGGCTTGTAATAAGCCATCCTGAACGTATGTGTTCAGTCAATGCTATGGGGTTCCATTGAATTCTTGTACCTGTCAGATAAGTTTACCCTTCACCCTCATCCAGGCCGTGGGTCATCAGTGGCAGGAAACTTAAGACCACCCCCATTGCCACCGCCAAAAAGCAGACTCAGAGCCCCTACCCTGCTGGTCATATGCCAACACAGCCTGGCATAAGCAGAACAAGAAGTCAGCTCGGTGCTTCTAGACTGATAGCTATTCTCTCTTTAAAGATCCCCAACAGAGGTGATTTCCCAGTCTCCTTTCCTAAAAGATGTTATCTCACCCGTCTCATAAATCAGAGATTTCTGTCTAATGTGCTGCCTGTAATCTGTGGTCACCTAGGGCAATACCTTCCAAGGCCCCATATTTGCAGTTCTAGAATGGCTGAGTTGTGAAATACCACACATTGAGAGTCTTTCAACATTTCAGTGTAAAATAATATTTTTTTCCTAAGTGATCAAGCTACTCTGTGGCCCAATAGCAAGACCTTCCCTTACCAACACCCCACTGGGTTTCCAGTTTTTGTCAGCACATCTTATTCACCACCGTCCCTGGTGCCTAGAATAATAATGCAGTTCACAAGGACACACAGTGGGCGATTGATGAGTACTTGTTGGAAGAGTGAATTAGGCAGAAAGCTCAGTAATGACCACATGTAAAGGCTCCTTAGTACAGAGCACCTCTGAGATTGACCCACCAAAATCATACCTGTCTACTTCCTCACCCTCTCATTCAGGACCGGCAAGCCTCCTGAAACCCATGGCCCATATTCCAAACCCTTGTTGCTGTAGGGCAGGGACAATGTCAAGATCTTCTCCAAACGTCCATAGTATAACATATAAGTTTCATGTGTGCATAATTTTGTTTCTACTTCTGTTTACCCTACACTGTGCTCACCACCAAAAATTTAATTTCCAGCTGTCACCATACACTTGACCCCCTCTACCCAGTTTGCTCTCTTGCTTGCCTCTTCCCCTCTGGTAACCACTACTCTGTTCTCTGTAGCTACTTGTTTGTTTTTGTTTGGTTTTGTTGGTTCATTTATTTTGTTTTTGTTTAGTTGGGGCAACTAGCATTTTACAGGAAATATTCTGAGAGAGGAACTAAGGACTCTGATGGTAAAATCAAAGAAATGTAGAAGTAAAATGGACTTTGAAGGTGATTTCATTCAAATATGTCCTTTCATAGGTGAGAAAATATGCTAGAAGAGTAATATGGGAAGTCACTTAGGGGAGGAACAATTGAGTTTTTCCTAAACCATAGTACTAAGTAACCGTCCTATTCTAGTGCATGTTGCCTTAGCCCTGGAATTTGAAGGTGGGCTCTGGCCTTTGAGGAGGACCCTCATGGAGTATGTGATAGCCAATGTGAAAATGTCCAGAGCCTTATTGCTCTGCAGATATAAAAGCCGAGTTTTGATCTCCAGAACAAGGTACCTGCTTCAGGCACAGTGGGAAACACCTCCTCTCCAACGTCAAGGCCAGAATTCTGCCACATCAGCTTCTTGGGGCTGCAATGCCAACCAGCTGGCCCCGAGAGGTACCCTAGGAAATCCATGCCTCTGCTAAGCCTCTAAGCTGCCCGCCCTGGGAACCCTGTAGGCACCTGGGTTATTTAGTACAAGAATATCCCTCTTCCCTTCCTGTATGAGCTGCATCACAGCAGTGACTTGGAAGAAGAATCACCCTTGGCAGCATCTGCAAGGAATTTTTTAAAAAGGTAGGCGTTAACCAGGTACACTGGCAGGTAAAAGGCCCAGCTCCTGCCTGATCCCAGGGGAGCCTCTGAGAAGGCCCTTGATGGGCCTCTTCTGGGAAGTGTTCTCCAGCAGAGCCCGAGAGCAATGGTGGGTCGGGTCTTCTTAGCCATGTCCTTCCTAAATTCCTCATGGCTTTGTTGTAAGCCTCTCTAGAAATTCCAAATCATTAAAATTGGAAGAGTACATATTCTAAGGTTCAAAGGCGAATAACCACAGAGGAAGGCTCATCTGGGATCTAGACTTCACAGACTCATATCCTTTTCTACCAGTTCTCCACCTGTCCAAGCTGGGTCCCTACCCATCAGTAGCATTCTTCCCTCAGCCCTCACTCTGTGAAGAGAGAATGCTGGTTCTTTCATTCATTTATCCAATCAAAATACAGTTACTGAGCCCCAGGCACTGCACTCAACATCAGGGATACAACCTGGCATGATGGGTCCCTGTCATCACTCAGCCTGCAGCCTGCGGGAGATCCTGATGATTACGCTATAGGGTGAGAAATGCTGGAATTGGCTTCAGTACAGATGGCAGGAGAACACACGGGAGTGACACCTAACTCAGTCTCAGAGGGTCTGGAAGAGTATTCTAGAGGAAGTGATGTTTTAACTAAGATCTTAGGAATAAACCAGTCACTTGTCAAAAGTGAGGGTCCATGGGTATATAGGAAGATTGTGGACCTACAGATAGAACAGCTTGTCTGCAAAAGCTCAGAGGTGACAGAGGACACCGTTCATTCAGAAATCAAAACGATTAAGATGCTTTAGATTAAGTGAAAGAAAAGAGCATAAAAATGGGAGTCCTCAGACTGGGGCTCCAGTCCTGGCACAGAGATAGACTAACAGTGACCTTGAACAAGTCACTTTTTTCTGGTCCTCACGTCCTCATCCGTAACACAAAGGGACTGGCCTAAAGGGCAATGGAGAGGAGATGGTCATAAAGCCCCTGCCCCTGTGATAATGGCACAGAGGCCCTGCGCGGACTCTTGCTGGAAGGGTGAGGACAGTCACCTTGGTCTCAGTCTTTGGAGCCACTTCAAGTTCCTGCAGTCACGTGGCAGGACGGCACTGGGAGGCTGTGGAAACTTTCTCGAGACTTGGAGCCGCTCTAGTCGCCACTGAGTCCTGTTATCACAGGGAGACATTTGTATAGTCGTCATTCTTTGATAGTCTGTGTCTGAAACGTTTTGTTAAACCCGGAGAAGGGCAAATACTTAGGTGTGATTGCCTGGCACGGTGAAAGAACTTTCATTGTTGAGTGAATGGAAAACAAATAGTGATTGGAACTTGTTAAAATTGTGGTGTATAGAATAAGAAACAATGTTTATCAAGGTTCCTAGACTCCTCCTACACATAGTAGGTGCTTAGTGATGATGTTGGCTTGATTTAAATGAATATGTAATATATATATAGTAGTTGTGATATTACATGTTTGTTACATGGGACTTGTTACTGTTTGATTTCCCCAAAAACCTAGTTTTAGGCTGGGTTCCCACCATGTTGACTCAAACTCAGGGGATATTTTCCCCCATGTAAATGCTTCTCTTCTGATTTAAAACTTTATCTGTGGCCGTGGTCAAACAAATGTGAGCCAAGGTAAATCCATATCATCACATCAAAACATGTTGTAATCAAGGTCATAGACCAAACACGTGCTTTATCTTTCATCCGCTAAGGTCTTGGTGCTGCTTAGGGCAACTGTTATGAATACTGGCGGACACAGCTTAAGGTCAAACAAGATGTGGACTGGAATGAATCGGTCCATAAATGATATACATGATAACTGATTTCATTTTCAAAGGAAGCTGCTGTCTGTGGTTAAATAAACATGAGGTAGGTACCCATTGCAGAGCTGTAACCCAGTATTTTAAACTACACACAAAAACCATTCAAAAATACATTGGTAAGTAAGACTGCATTAAATGAAACAAAGAAGTTAAGTTTGGGAAGGTTATAGTTTGGTTTCATGCAAACACATGTCAAGCTGTTTGGCTGGCCTGACACCTGGTACAGACATCACACTGTAATCAATCAGGCTGTGCATCATTTCATCTCCACTCACCCAAACAAGAGATGTGACCGAGAAAAATATTTGTGAGGTGGGGAGAATTCAGGTCAGAATTCCGAAGCAAGAGAATTTGAAAGCAGCCAGTTCGAGAGTTGTCTCAAAAACTGAAAGTTAGAGAAAGCCATATGTACTATTTGGAACAGGCATGTAACTGGAATGTCACCACCCCCTTCTTCACTTTGGAGGTCACCAGTGTTCATCTCCAGAACATGCATTCTAACCCCCTACACCCACCCCGCACTTCCTCTCTGAGAGCAGCTCCAGAAATCACCACAAGGGGGAGCATTGACCTGGTGAGTCAAACCCCGGTAGGGGGTATCAGGCGGATCCTAGTCTGGGGATACAGGGGCAGGTCACAAAGCTGACACTTCATGGCCAAGCTTCCACCATTCACATGCCCAGAAGTTACCTGGGTTGGAAGCTCGCCCTCCTACACTGGGTCAGGGAGGGCACAAGCATCTACTACCTATTAGAATCCCAACCAACCTCTCATGCCACAAGTCACTCCGAGGGCCTGGAAATTTCTCAAGCAAAACATTTTCTAGTACTCCCTTTCCTGCACATTGGAGCGGGCAGCAAAACCTCCCAAGAGAGACTGTCTTAAATGCCTGCAAACCTTCTTAGCAAGGGACATATCTACCGTTCGGGCCTTAGAGATAACTTCCCTTCCTAATGCTGACCAAGGTGACTCCCCAAGATCATTTCTGCGAGAGCAAGGACATTGAACAATGTTCCAAAGCTTTCCCAGGCATCTGCCGTAATGCGTTCTAGAAATCCTAAATCGAAAACTCAACTTTCCCATTTATGGTCTCTGTGAGGGTGGCACGTTTCTGCCAGAAATAAGTGTGGGGTCTGGTGTGGAATATCCACTTGAGTCTTGAAGATGACTGGCCAAAGTAAAAGGAGAAAGGAAGACAATTCATGAAGGACTCCTAACCGTTAGCACCTGCTCCACAGTAATGTCTGCTCCTTCCCCCGACAAAGCTCTGTAAATGTGAATTCATACCACACATATGCAACGTGCACCCAAATTTAATGCGCTGTTTGCTTTGGTTGTCCTATAACTGGCCGTGTGTACTCTGGCATCTAGAGAAAACTGCAGCTTTTAAATGTTAATATGGCATTTTTCTTCCAGCTTTTTGAATTTAATTTTTGCAACTGAGGTCTTAGTCCCTTGGTGCCAAGGCCAATACAGTTCATTTTTGTGTAGAAACTTACACTGATCTTGACGATTCACTTTTACTGAGTTGGCCAAAGAGGAAGAAAAGTGAGAGCATATCAGTATAAGATGTCCTAGCTTTGGAAATGAGGGTAATTTAAGGATCTGGTTAGAAACGATGGGTCTCCCCACCCTAAGGTTCGCTATTATTACAGTCACTTTGGTGCAGATAATTTAACCAAATGACTAGGAAGCTAAGAGATTCAATAGCCTAAGAAGAGGATTAATCAAAGGAAAAACGTCCTAACTTATGTTGAAAACCCCCTCCCTGAAGTCTTTTTCAAGGGAGAGCATTGTCCATACAGGAATGTTAAAGCTAATGGTCCTTTCTGTTTCTGAAACTCTTGGTAATAAACTACCTTTGCATACATTATTGCCTTTGTTTTTCACAGCAACCCAGAGAAATGGGCTCGGGGACAGTTACTGTTCTTTACAAATGAGGAAGGTTTGAGGGTCATGCTTAAGGTCACCCAAATAACTGGCAGAATCGGTACTCGCACCAAGACCTTTCAGTGTGGGGATTTAGTGCTTTTCCCTCACCCCCGTCGCTACTTTCTAAGAAGCAGAAAATGGGCTCGTTAAATTGTTAGGCCTTTCAAGAATCACCGTGCTGGCAGAGGAACAGGATCTTCAAATCCAGCTGCCTCCCTCATTGCAAAAGAGCTCACAAAAGCAGGCTTTCTCTCCTCACTTTTACTGTCAGCTGTGAGACATAAGACTTGAAAATGCCTTAAAGGAGTAAGTTGGAATTCTGATGCCGTGAGCCTTTTAAATACCCCATTGTCTCTGAGGAGAGGGACAATCCAGGCTTTGTACTGCGGCGCATTTTTCCTCAATCCCTGATCCCTGGAAGGCCCCCTTTCCTCAGAAGGGCTGTTGTGTTTTTCCTGCCACATCACTGTGACATGTCTCGCACTTAAGACGGCAGCCTACTCAGCCCCATTCATGGATTCCTCTGGAAATTGATGTCTGCTCACCACCACCCCCTCAAAAAAAAAAAAAAAAAATTCTGGCTTTTTCAAAAGAGTTATTGGAAATGGAACTTGTGAAAAACCCTTACTATGCAATGTGAACCCAGACAATAATGTTTTGTAACAGTTTTGTTTGATGTGTGCTGACAGGAATTAATCATTTTAGTTAACAGAATTGCTCTTTGTTATGTAAACTTGGTAAAGTCCGCCTCATCTGACCTCTGGCGTTGGGGAATCCACTGTTCAAAACTGTCATCTTTCTGTGGGCAGCAGGATTCTTATGGCAACTTCTGGAACCAAATTAGCCCTTGACCTTAAAGTTTATACCACCACTGGGTTGGATGCCAAGCCAAGCGAAGACGATAATACTGTAAAGTATGTATACACACAAGTCCCATTCCCCAAGAATTGATTAAGTGGACGGAGTATTTGTTTTCCCATTTCTCCTTTTCATTTGCTGGTATCTCAGGGAGCCGACCTCTATCAAAAATGATCGCAAACCTGAAAATACACCATTTCTAAATTATATACACTTCTATTCACTTTAGATATCCAGTGCTTGTGTACATATAAATTGAGAAGATAGTTGGCCCTGGGTTGTGTGCTTTTAGATTGGCTCTTTAAGAAGTAAATAAAGTAGGCTCCCACCTCAGTCACCACCTCCCAAACCCCTAAAATAGGAATTCCCTTACCATATGGTTTCCCAAGCATCTCTGACATGGCTCGATCCAGCTCTTGCAATCTCAGCCAAGAGAGCTATATTCCATAAAATCACCCCACCACCATCACCACGAAGACCACCAGGCTCAACTTTATTAGAATCCATTCTTCAGTCTTTTTCTGCCCAGAAGAATCTAGAATGACGTAACCTTCTCAAACCTACCAAGACTCCTTCAAAGTTAAAAGATTTTGTCTCCTAAGCTGCCAGCCTCCTAGAGTTGGTTGTGAAAGAGTCGGTTTCTGTGTTTTCCCTGAGTATTATTACCCTAAGAAGCCAATGGATAGCCCCAAATTGTTGAGCTGTAAATCTTCCACGAGTGACAAGGGCAGTAGCAATAGATTAGCGTAACATAGGAAGAAAGAAAGTGGGAAAGAGAGGCCTTCAGAAAAAAAAAAAAATCTGAGGTCAAGCCCCACCTCTGCAACTTACATCCCACCTATGTGTCCTGGGACGTGTTTTCAAACGCCTCGAGACATATTTCCTCTCTTGTATAGTAGGAATGATGTGTGATAGAAATGAAATGCCTCAGTTCATATTAAAGCTGGACTTCAGCACATGGCACATAGTAGGTATTTGACAAATGACAGCTGCTAAAATTACCAGTGTTATAGCAAATACTGCTCACTCCTTTTTGTTATTGAAGTCCGTTTTCCACATAGTGAAAAATTAGGACATTATTACTAGGAAACAGATCATTGTTCTTCTTAAATTCTAGATTTTTTTTCTATCCTGCCCCAAGTTTTAAGATAAATAAATCTATAAATCCACTTTGGAATGCCCGTTGCCATCCGTAAGAACACATGTGAGAGTTAAATCACGTGCTTTTTAAAAGAAAAGGATAACCTAGTGGAAAATTACAAAAGCAAAGCATTCAGCCCCTAAGACTCTTTTCTTTGGAGTGATAGAAAAAGCCCCTTACTGATTTCACTCCAACTTTATCTGCCATCTTAGTGGAACAAGATTAAAGTTCTAACCTGCGCATTTAGCACAACTGATAATACCCTGAATGTAAAACGTCAGGTGGTAGCGTGACGTTTGTCAAGCACACACAAACGGTTCCCTTGTAACCCTGCCTGGGTCTTCAGTGTTCCCCATCCTTATCGGAAGCTGATAGGAAATACAGCACACTTGTTCGCCAGCTGCAGGGGTATACGGTGGCTCTCCCAAATAAAGGACATGGTAGGCATAGTCATTTGAAAGCTTATCTGCCAGGATATCTGCAAGCCCATCAAATGTTCGCTGGTAAACAGGTAACCTGAACAGGTGGATTCCTGCAGACAGGGAGCGATTGAGGTGCCCTTGCCAGGGAGGGAGAGAGGAGTTTGCCTGATTCAGAGTGTGTATGCGGGGCCTCCCGGCCGCCGAACAGCCTCGCATGAAAGAACACAGGAGCTTTTGCCCTGGTTATCGAAAACCTGGGCCTGTGGGCCAAGGGCCCTGCCATGTCTCCCTGCCAGGGCACTGAGACCAGGCTGAACTAGCAAGGCTGCAGAGGAGATCCCCACCCCGACTCCTATGAAGGAAACTCTCAGCACGGATGACAGCCAGTTTTTTCTCGCTCTGTTGACCACAACGATGTGTAAACAGATGTATTTGAAACATACATTTCGGAAACAAAATTTCAAAATCCAGTCGCTTTTCATTGGTTTTTATAACATTTATTAGTTTATTTTTTAATACAGGGAGATAGAAAGAAAACAACTGGTCTGTAATCTTACTACCCAAGGATACCTCTTGACATAATTCTTGAAACTTTTATTCCAGCTGAACACGCATGTAGGAAAGTATACAAATCAGAAATAGACAGCTCGGTGAATTTTCAGACCGAACGCACCTTTGTTACTGGCACCAGCTCCACCAGCTCCCAGATCAAGGGAAAACATCATCTGCCTAGAGTCTTCTTGACCTCTTCTAGGGTACTACCCACCTCCAAGCACAAGGCTTGATCTGGACTTCTCATGCCATAGATTAGCTTTGCCATGCCTTTTTTTTTTTTTTTTCTTGAATTAAAACAAATAATTAGATATATATGACCAGAAAAAATTTTAAGTACAGAAACATAAACCGGAAAGCAAAATCCGTCTCCCTACCCTAAACTTCCATGAACAGATTTTCGGTTTTGTGGTTTGTTTTGTTTCTGATTTATTTCAGGAGAATGATTTTGCCTTTTGCCAGAATTATTCTCCTCCTACCCCGTCTCCCCCCTCCCCTTCCTCCCCTTCTCCTCTTCTTTTTCTTTGAATTTACACACAGCAGATGATGCATACATTTTGTCCTATTTGTTGCTTACCTTCTTTGTACCATTTTTCCCCAGAAAGGATGTTCCTACAGATTTCATCCTGTTGTGTTAAAAGTACTTTGGTGGTAGGGGAGAGTAGGGAGGAGGGTGAGAAGGGCCGTTTTGTAATTTACAACCAAGTAATTTCTGTTCTTAATTAACAAGGGGGGGGGTGCTTTTTCCTTTGTTTGAAAAGATACAATAGATCAGGTCTCCCGTGGTCACCCCTGCCTCTTGTCCAGAATTCTGGGTCCTTTTGTAACAGAGCTCAAAAAAGAAAGCCCCCAGCTCATGAGAACAGCCTGCTATGCTTACACCCCAGGAAACTCAGCCCCCATTAGAGGTGGCCATGTGACAACTTGCAGCAAAGCTCTTTCCCGAACTATGGTGTTTGTGGGTCTCAGATTTCATTATTATTTCATATTTTCTTTGTATCCAGTTAAAAATGAAAGCTTTTTTTCCCCCCCCCCCACCAAACAAAATACCTAGAGCTCACCTACCGTTCCTTCAGTGAGCTGGCTTCACTTTGTTTTTCTTTGGCAGGGGAAATTGCCATCGAGGGAGACATTTTCCAATAGTACAACTTTAAGCCTGCAACTTTATTAAAATATATTTTTCCAATAGGTGGCACTAATGTGTTTAGCTAGAGTTAATTCATCCCCACCGAGGGGAACTGTACAGGTCAAAAGAGCTGTTCTTACCACTTCTCACCAAGTTTCTCTTACACTCTTGGAGGTTGTCTTAACTTAGTACCACAAACCAGGTGACAAGATACCCAGATAAGCATCTCAGAAACTGGACCTTGCCTCTTGATAAAGAATAAAAGATCACAGAAAGAGAGGATAGATCGCCCATGAAGAGTCTTCCTTTTGTCCTTTAATTCATTTGAGGGACTATTAGTACCTGAAATTCAAAATCTAGGAGTGAAAATGTTCTTTTATATATAACTAAACACCAAGGAAGCAGCAAAAGTCTAACAGGCCTACAAGTCACCTACTTGAAATGCAGGCTTGACACGCGTCTGGAAGAAGCCATGTGCTTTGCTTCTGTTCTAGGTTTTCCAGTCGTGAGATAGAGGCCATAGTGGCTTTTCCCAATTAATCATTGAATATGAGGATTTGAACAACCTCAAGAGGTTGTTCTTCATTCAAGGTCAATTTGTATTATGCCCTCAAGAGGACTTTAATTTTCACCATTTTTCAGCAGTATTCTGAATGCAAAATGAGAGCTACTGTTTGTGTATCACAGAATATGGGAAAACTCAAGATGAGACCATCTATGGGTACTTGTATTGTGTTGAATATAATCCCAGTTCCTTCCCTTTTCTATTCTGTATCATCACAGAAGTGTCATCTAAACCCTTTGCTTATTAATCCATCTGTAAAATGGAATTGAATATAATAACTTCTGCTCTTTTATTCCTTCAGGACAAACAAAAAGCCAAACAGTTTTAAAGCACCAGGCTTGAGTTGCAGATGCAGTTTTATTTTTCATTCTGTTCTTTATACTTGAACTATTTCACAACTAAACATTAAATAATTCATTTGTAATACGCATCCCTGTGTTTGGAGGGAAAGGCAATATGTAAGTTCAAGATGACTTTATAAAACTTTAACTCATCATAAGAGTGATACCTGATAATTATAGAAAAATTGGAAAATTATGAAAAGTGGAAATGGAGGGGAGAGCTCACCAGCTCTAGGGGAGATTCCCACAGCTGCCATGAGCCTTAACACTTTGGAAGATTGTGATTAGCATTTTTCACAAAGGTACCTGTTAGAGAGTAGCAAATCAATAAAATAGCACTGCTTCGGATTGCAGAAACCAAGGAACAAGATCAGCACCTTAAAAATCCACTTAAATTGTTGAGAATGTTGCACCGGTCAGAAGATTCAACTGAAGTTCTAAGGTCCTTTCCAAAATTGATTCTGTGTTGTTATACATTCGTTCAACAGCTACTTAGGAGTACCTACTACATGGAAAACACTATACTGGTACTAGGACATACAGTGATGAGCAAAAGAAGCAGGGAGACAGGCATTAACCAATAAATCAGATAATTCATTGCCTGATTACAAATGTGTATAATAAGGACTGTGGTGAGAGAGAAGGCAGGGTATCTGACCTGGTGTAGAGAGCCAGGAAGCTGAGCTTTGAACACTGAAAGAGCTTTGAACTAGACAAATGAAAGAAAGGTAATGGAAAGGAGGGAGCTGTGCAAAGGCGCTGTGGCAGGAAAGAGCCCCATGTCATCTGAGAAGAGAGCACAGTGAGTGGAACGGTAGTGGGTACAGGGGCCATCACAGATGAGGTCAGAGGGTTGTTTAGTTTTATTCAAAATAAGGTGGGATTCCATTGAGTTATTTCAAAGTGACTTTTTTTTTTTTTTTAGTTGAAGTGTCGTTGATTTATAATATTATGTTTCAGGTGTTCAACACAGTGATTTGCTATTTTTATAGATTGTACTCCCTTTAAAGTTATTACAAAATAATGGCTATATTTCCCTGTGCTATGCAATGTATCCTTGTTGCTTATTTATTTTATACATAGTAGTTTGTACCTCTTAATTCCCTACCCACATCGTGCCCGTCCCCCTTCCCTCTCCCCGCTGGTAACTACTAGTTTGCTCTCTATAGCTGTGATTCTGTCTCTGTTTTGTTATATACATTCGTTTGTTTTATTTTTTTAGATTCTATATATATGATAACATAGAGTATTTGGTTTATTTCACTAAGCATAATACTCTCTAGGCCCATCCACATTGTTGCAAATGTCAAAATTTCATTCTTTTTTATGGCTGAGTAATATTCCACTGTATATCTATCTATATATACATACATATATATATATATATCTATATCTATATCTACCACATCTTCTTTATCCATTCCTCTGTTGATGGGCAGTTAGTTTGCTTCCATGTGTTAGATATTATAAATAATGCTGCTGTAAACATTGGGGTGCATATATCATTTCAAATTAGTGTTTTCCATTGCGATTAGAACATTTCCTAACACCATATACAAAAATAAACTCAAGATGCCTTAAAGACCTTAATGTAAGACTTGAAACCATAAAATTCCTAGAAGAGAACATACGCTGAACAGTCTTTGACATAAATCGTAGCAATTTTTTTTTTGATCTGTCTCCTAAGACAAAGAAATAAAAGCAAAAATAAACAAATGGGACCTAATTAAATTTAAAAGCTTTTGCATGGCAAAGGAGCCCATCAACAAAAAAGACAACTTACTGAACGGAAGACTATATTTGGAAATGATATGACCGATAAGAGGTTAATATCCAAAAATATATAAATAGCTGATATAATTCAGTATCAAAAGGCACATGAAACAGGACTTTTTAGGCCTGTAAAGATGCTCCACATAGCTAATCATCAGAGAAATGCAAATCAAAACCACAATGAGGGGCTTCCCTGGTGGCGCAGTGGTTGAGAATCTGCCTGCCAATGCAGGGGACACGGGTTCGAGCCCTGGTCTGGGAAGATCCCACATGCCGCGGAGCAACTAGGCCCGTGAGCCACAACTGCTGAGCCTGCGCGTCTGGAGCCTGCGCTCCGCAACAAGAGAGGCCGCGACAGTGAGAGGCCCGCGCACCGCGATGAAGAGTGGCCCCTGCTCGCCGCAACTAGAGAAAGCCCTTGCGCAGAGGCGAAGACCCAACACAGCTATAAATAAATAAATAAATTTATTTAAAAAAAAAAAAAAACCACAATGAGGTATCACCTCACACCTGTCAGAAAGGCTATTATCAAAAAAAAACAGAAATAACAAATGTTGGCAAGGATGTGGAGAAAGGGGAACCCTCGTACACTGTTGGTGGGAATGTAAATTGGTGCAGTTAACTCTGGAAAACAGTATGGAGGTTTCTCAGAAAACTAAAAATAGAGCTCCCATATGATCCAGCAATTTCACTCCTGGATATGTATCCAAAGAAAATGAAAAAGCTATTTTGAAAAGATACATGCACCCCAATGTTCATTGCAGCACTATTTACAGTATCCACTGAGTTTTAAGCAGGGCCTGTCTGCTGTTCAGATGTGGCTTCTGTGTTGAGGCTGAATTAGATGGTGACAGGAGGGGATATGTGTAGAGACTGACTCTGCTCAAATAGTTCAGGCAAGAGATGGTGGTGGCAGTGGATGGTGGAGAAAGATATTTTAAAAGTAGTATCAATAGGACTTGATGCAATTGAACATGGCTAGAGGGGGAAGGTAGTAGAAAGGATGACATCCAGGCCAAATATATTAAAGTAGGTTGTTGATGTATCTATTAAATTTCAGGGAACGTGACTTTTTTTCAGTCAACAAACATCTATTAAGCCCCTGTTGTATTTCAGGCCCTGTTCTAGGCCAAGTGAACAAAGTCAACAAATTCCCAAAGCACCTTTGAAACCGTGTTATGAAAAAGTTTAGACCAGGTGTCAGCAAACTGCAGCCATGGCCAAATCCAGCCTGCTGCCTGTTTTGTAAGTAATGGTTTCTTGGAACAGAGCCACGCCCACTCGTTCACAGAGTGTCTGTGGCCGTTTTCACCCAGCAATGGCAGAGGAAAGCAGCTGCAACAGAGACAGTTTGACCCACAAAGCTAAGAGTATTTGCTCTCCAACTCTTAACAGAAAGTTTGCCAGCCCCTAACTTAGATGATCCGTGTATTGATCCTACCTTTCTCTCTGATTTTCTTTGTAACCTTGAGAAAACTAGTTAACCTCTCTTACTCAGTTTTCCCAGAGGTAAAGAAACTATGCTACCCAGGTGCGCAAATTGAGAAAGCTTCAGTGAGGGCTTTGGGTGGTATAAAGTGTGAGCTGATAAAAGTGGTCTAGATCTATCACGAGTGTGCTGTTTTGATTCGAATCTTCCTTGCCTGGTCCCTAACCTCCTTTTCCAACCTGATCTAGCTCCAACTTCTAAAAGCATTTTCTGCTCCAGCAAAACTGAAAACTCTCTCAAGTCTACGCCATGTTTATGCTGCTCCCTTTTTCTTTAACTCGCTAAGTTTACTGAAACCGTGCCTGTCCGTCATCTTGCAAAAGTGTCCCCTTCTTAATGGAATCTTTCCTAAGTGAATCACCCTGATGCCTTTCTTCTGTTCGTTTACTCTTTATGGTAGGTCTGTCCCTCTCTTAACAGCCTACCCCCCCCCTCCCCCGTCTGCCCTGGTGTTCCTTTTATTTGTCTTGTTATGACTTATGAGATACGAGGGAAGATGGGCATTGTCACTTGCTCATGTCTGCAGCCCTGCCGTGCTTAGCACAAAGCCTTGTCCAAAGGTTCACCAACTAGCCACTGACTTAAATTAAATATACACCTATAATGACTTTTAAGTTTTAGGTTGTAACCCTCAAACTAGCTCCTCCGTAGGAAGAAAGTTGAGTGGAAGATGAGACTTCCCAGCAACCTGAAGACAAATGCAGTAATGATTGACTCCAGCCTACAGACCTGTTCTTTTTGACTTGAGCTATGTGAGCCCAGGCATTATAATTATTTTAACTGAGTTACCAACCTCTTAAAATGGGAAAATTTCACCAAAAAAAATCTGTATTTCTGCTTTCTTTTAAAAGAAGTCTGCATTCCCACATGGCATTCACCTGTCATACTTAGTAGAAACTGTTATTTAGATGAAGCGTATGGTTTCAAACTTGCCATAGTCCCCGCCACTCCCTGTTGTGTGTCTGGTGTTGTGGCTCTAACACTCTGACCATTTACCATTGTGCTTGCTCCACTTAAATCTACCTGTTGTCACAAATAGAGTTGAAAAAAATGAATTATTTCTTTTGCCCATGTTTTTAGTAAAAGTGTAGAATTAAAAATAGCCTGAGAAGTAGAGTAGCATGTGAGTAAAGCTATGGACTCAGGAGTCAGACTGTCTGGGTTCAAGTTTTGGTAGCCCCTCCTACTTAGGATTACCAGATAAAATACAGGAAACCCTATTAAACCTATATTTTAGATAAACACTGAATAATCTTTAGTATAAGCATGTCTCAGTTTCTTTGATTTGCTAAATCTGCCAACCCTACTTCTACTTGCTGTGTGACCTAGGGCAAGTTACTTAGCTTCTCTGTGCTTCAGTTTCCTCATTTGTAAACTGAGGGTAATAAAGGGACACTGTGATGACAAAATAAATATTAGCTACTATTATTATCAGTTTTTAATTTTTTTAAAAATTGAGATGTAACTGACATATACCATTGTATAAGTTTAATGTATAGCATGTTGATTTGATATATTTATATGATGCAATATGATTACCATTGTAGCATTAGCTAACACCTCTGTCACATAATTATCATTTCCTTTTTGTGGTGAGAATGAATAAGATCTAGTCTTTTAGCAACTTTAAAGTTTATAATACAGTATTATTGCCTATAATCACTGTGCTGTACATTGGATCTCCAGGACTTATTTACCTATGAGTTGCAAGTTTGTACCCTTAAATAACATGTCCCCAATTTCCCCACCCCCAACCCCTGTAACCACCATTCTACTCTAGTTTGGGGAGTTCAACTTCTTTAGATTCCACATATGCATGAGATCATACAGTATTTGCCTTTCTCTGTGTGACTTTTCTCATCTAGCATAATGCCCTCAAGGTCCATCCATGTTGTTACAAATGGCAGGATTTCTTTCTTTTTCATGGCTGAGTAATATTCCACTGTATATATTTACATACCGCATCATTTTTTTAACCACATTAATTGGTGGACACTTAAGATTGTTCCCGTATCTTGGCTATTGTGAATGATGCTGCAATGAACGTGGGGGTGCAGATATCTCTTTAATATCCTGTTTTCATTTCTTTTGGATTTAAACCAGAAGTGGAGCTGCTGCATCATATGGTAGTTCTAGTTTTAATTTTTTGAGGACCCTCCATACTGTTTCTGTAATGGCTGAACCAATTTACATTCCCACAAATTGTGTACAAGTGTTCCCTTCTCCAACCTTGTCAACACTGGTTATCTCTTGTCTTCTTGATGACAGCCATTCACAGGTGTGAAGTAATCTCACTGTACTTTTTCAGGGTTTTTTTTTTTTTTTGGATCTTCGTTGCTGTGCACAGGCTTTCTCTAGTTGCGGTGAGTGGGGGCTACTCTTCATTACGGTGTGCGGGCTTCTCACTGCAGTGGCTTCTCTTCTTCTCTTGTTGCAGAGCACAGGCTCTAGGCACACAGGCTTCAGTAGTTGCAGCATGCGGGCTCAGTAGTTGCGGCACGTGGGCCCTAGAGCATGCAGGCTTCAGTAGTTGCGGCGCATGGGCTCAGTAGTTGTGGCTCGCAGGCTCTAGAGCGCAGGCTCAGTAGTTGTGGTGCAGGGGCTTAGTTACTCTGTGGCATGTCGGATCTTCCCGGACCAGGGCTCGAACCCGTGTCCCCTGCATTGGTAGGCAGATTCTTAACCACTGCGCCACCAGAGAAGTCCCTCATTCTACTTTTGATTTGCACTGCTGTGATGATTAGTGGTGTTGAGCATCTTTTCATGTACATGTTGGCCTTTTGGATGTTTTCTCTGGAAACACGTCTGTTTAGTTCCTCTGCCCATTTTTTAATCAGATTATGTGGGAGTTGTTGTTATTGTGTTGTACGAGTTCTTTATAAATTTCAGATATTTTTCAGATATTATTAGTCCTTTATCCTATATATATAATTTATATATGTAATATAAATTTATATAAACCATATATGTATAATTTGCAAATACTGATTTTTTTAGGAAAAATAGAAGACAGCGTATGCCATCAGGACAGTGAGAAATGTGTCTATAATTTGATAAACAAACTGTGTCTTTGTTCAAGCATACAACTTAAGATGCTGCATTTGGGTAATTAACATTAACTGGCGCTCTGGACAAAACTTGAAAATCTCATTGGCCTAACAATAAAGATTTCTTTCTACCTAGTATACAGTAGAATGTAGATCAGCAGAGCATCTCCCTCTTATGTAGTTACCTCCAAAGTCACCACAGCTGAGGAAGAAGAAGATAGAGGAGGCTTTCCAGCTGTTAACAGCCTTGACCCAGAAGTGATAGAAGCAGCTTTCATGCACAGCCCATTGGCTAGAACTAGTCACGTGACCCTAACCTAACTGCAGGGGAGTCTGGGAAATACAAGGAAGCACACACAGAATATTTGATGAGTAGTAACTATCTTGGCCACAGTTACCATTGTAAGACAAATACGGCGGTCTTCACTTTTTGTATTACTCGTCTGGCTACAGTAGACAGTTGGATTTGCAACTCTAGCACATGCAATGGATGCAAAGTCAGAAGACGTGTGTTCTAGTTCTGTTCTTTCTTGAGCCAGAGACGTATAGGCAGAGGATTTTCTTCCCCTGGGAGGTTCATCTCCTCCTCCTGCCAGTTGAGAAGGAAAGGGATGCTTTTCTCTTCCTATCAGGAGCAGGAAGTTGTTCTAAGTTGAGTTGGTTGTACCTCTGACTTGGAAACTTTGAAACAGAATGTGAAGTCAAGCAGAAGAGGAAGGGAAGGAGGAAGCTGAATTATTCTGATTAGTATGAGAGGTAGTAAGGCGTTTTCACATTGTAGCATGTAAACCCGATCTCATTTTCTATTTTGGATATGGATGTCTTCCAGAATTTAAAGAATGATTCTCAAAAGAAAGGAAAATGTCTGCACAGGTCCAATCAGTAGAGTGAACCCAGGTGTTTGCCTGGAATGGAATTTAACCAAAAGAGTTCAGAAGATCATCACGTCGATCAATACAGTTGGGCATTGGGGCTCACTGGCCCATCTGAGGGACAGAAGCCAGTGCCAGCTGCCTGGCTGCCTAGGTTAATGAGGCTATGTTGTTGTGACCTCATCTTAAACAGGGTTCTGAGCCATGCACAGGGAGGGAGGGAGAAGTGAGCTGGGGAAAATAGCCTGTGATGAGTGATGAGGCTTTGTCAGTTACACCCAACGTGTACAGTTCATAAATCAGAGAATACTTCCTGATCTGAAAATCTGGATTTGCAACTTTGGTGATTATTTTTAGGTAAATTCTGAGAGGTTGCAAGTAGGGACTTGAAAACACAATCAAAACCCCGGAGCAGATAAGCCATCTGTGTGTGCTCAAGGAAAGAGAAGTGAATTTAATTTTATACTCTTTGAAAAAGGAGGAAGGTGCTGTTGGCAGGTCCATAAAATGTGTATGATGGTCAGGGTGGCGGACACTCAAAGTCAGGGAGAGAATCGTTTACCCAATGTCATCATTCTGCCTGGGTCATCTTTTAAAGCTTCATGAGTGTCAGTCCCAGTGCCAAAATAATCTCTGAAAAGAAAAAATTCTTTTCTCACAAAGATCACAGGTTTGTTCTATGACTTATCAATATTGGGAGGTGTTTGTTAAATGTTTAGTAAAGTCAGGAAGACTTATTAGGCACTTAAATTCTTTGGGGGACTATGATGGTCCCTTTCACCTGTGCTTCGCTTTGCCTCTCCAAAATCCAGAAAACTCTGACAGCTCCATGATAATAAGGCATCCCAAATAGAATCTCACAATACAGTCAAGTGAAAATTAACCAGACCCTTAAAATTCATTTTTATTACCAGTCATACTTGACAGTTAAGAAACTTTAAAGCCATATTCAGTGAGGTTAACAGTGTATACTATGCGTTTAACAAATTAAGAAATACTCTCCTTACATTTCAGCTTTTTTATTCTTTCAGTATTCATCATAGTTATTATCTGGTTAAAGGAAGATTCCTTTGATGAGAATCTTGCTTTTGGATAGTCTCACTTTGTCTCTGCCCATTTATTTGTCTTTCCAGTGACTGTGATGTTACTAACATCCTTACAGTAACTTCCTTCTTTTGCTTAAATCAGATGGTTAGTTTCTGTTGCTTGCCACCAGAACTTCTGCTTGGTTACATTACCTATTCTGCCTGGTATTAGAATTGTTTGTGTTTGTGTGTATCTCCCCAAGGAGACTCTGACATCTTTTGAGATAAGTTAACTTAATCTCTGGCATTTGTAATAAAGCCCATCATAGAACCCCACATACTAGTTAAAAGTGTGGATTCTGGAGCCAGATAGCCTTGATTAACATTCTAGCTTCTTGCTTTACGAACTCTGTGACCTTGGGGAAGCTAACAACCTTTCTAGGTTTTGGTTTCCTTGTGTAAACTTGAGAGCACCGACCTGTATTAATGCTTAAAACAGGGTCTGGTACGTAGAAAGCATTTCATAAGTATTAGCTATTATAACAATATTACATTTTATTATCTTATTTCTTAGTACTTCATGTTATTTTCATATTATATATATTTATATATGTTATAAACTTTATTATATATTATGCATATAATGTATAACTTATGTATAATATATATTCTGTTATATAAGTTGTATATTATATTTCATTATATTATAGTATAATTATTATTATTATTTTTTTTTACACTAAGACCTTGAGCTCTTAGCGGTCTTCTCTCTCCTAGGGGCGTTTGCTTTTTTTTTTTTTTTTATTTGGCTGTGTTGGGTCTTCGTTTCTGTGCAAGGACTTTCACTAGTTGCGGCGAGCGGGGGCCACTCTTCATCGCAGTGCGCGGGCCTCTCACTATCGCGGCCTCTCTTGTTGCGGAGCACAGGCTCCAGACGCGCAGGCTCAGTAGTTGCGGTTCACGGGCCCAGTTGCTCCGCGGCATGTGGGATCTTCCCAGACCAGGGCTCGAACCCGTGTCCCCTGCATTAGCAGGCAGATTCTCAACCACTGCGCCACCAGGGAAGCCCTATAATTATTATTATTAAAAGTGTTCAAGAAAATAAATGTTTAATTGAGTTTAGCTGTTTCTCAAACTGTAAGCTCACTTCCAGTGGACACTATGACGTTATTTGTTTGTTTTTAAGAAAAGTTTTCTTCCTACCCTTGGTTTTTTTAACATCTATGCTAAACAGCTTCCCTTTGGAGGAAGTAATAATTTTTAATATGCAGGTTATGAAAATACCAGCAGGAAGTTTTTCGTAATATGCTAAATTTCTCAACCTCTGCGCAAGAAGTCTTCACCTAATTGAAATGTTGTTGAATGTTTTTCTTACTATCATGATGTTTTTCATGAAGAATCTGTACATTTCATCTGCCTGAATGTAACTCTGCCCTGGACCAGCTACATTTTCCATGAAGTTGTAAGAGCTGTGAAGTCATCTCCTTATCCAGACCCCTTTTACTTAATCTTAGTATGGCACCTGACACAGTTTATTCTGTTCTTCGTGCATTTCTGAAGGACTGTCTGCTTTTCTTCAGCAGACCCATAAGTCAGTTTGATTCCTGTATCTGAGCTCTCTAACAACTGGCATTGTTTTCACTGTGCTTCTTTGTGGTGTTGCATGGGATTCTTTTGAACTTCATTTCCCCTGTTCTTAGTGCTGATGTTAGAAATTTTCTTTTGTTGAGAAGTTTGCATCCTTGGATTGAAGTGCTAATACCTCCATTATAATATCATCAAAATGGCAAGCAGGGATTGGTTTTGTTTTCATTGTTTACTTTTGGAAATTCCTGGTCTCCGAAAGAGTCTCATTGTGGAACTGCTGTAGTGAAGTAGAATCAGTTCATCTGTTTAGCAGTTGTTAACTGGGGACTTAACAATGGGCAAGATTTGCTCAGAATGTTGACCCAATTCGGAGATGAATTTGGCATATCCACCCACGTTGTAGAAGCAAACAGTCTCAGAGGATGGAATTCTCTGTAGAAGATTAATGCTCATCCTTAGTTCATGTTCACTGCACTTGTCCTTATTTGGGGTACAAATACAGTGAGTTTCCCAAAGAATGGCAGAAAGGATGGAGGAAGTGAGAAGAAGATTGTACAGGGAAAAGGTTGGGTTAAGCATTACCTGCTACCTCATTGTCCCTGAATTCTTCTCATCCAATTTCACGAATAAGAAAACAAGAGCTCAAAGAAGCCTGGTACCACTTCCATGGTCACACAGCCAGAATGTGCCCAAGCCATTTGCTGGCCTGGGAAACCTCTGCTCTTCCCCTCATCAGCCACACTGCCCCACAAACAGGGGATAGAGGGTGATGGGTGACACACCAGGGCAACACGCTGTTCTCAGTAGTCTAAAGGCCCCTTTTTGCCATTGCTCCAGAAACTGAGAAGATAAGTAAAATCAAGGAAGAGCAGTTGAATGATTTTAACTCACATTAATTGTTCCTACCTAATTAGAGGGTGTTCGGTACAGTCTCTTACATTTTAATATGTGTCTATCCATCTTCCCAGCCAGCCTATATCTTGGTATCTACCCGAGAGGAATACCTGCATATGGGTAGAAAAAAAGCATGCACATTAATTGTAGAATTTTATGTAATGTGCAGAAATTGGAACTAACACAAATGTTCATTGATAATGGAATAATTAAATTCTGCCAAATCTGTACTGTTAAATGGTATGCCGATAAGGTAGATCTATACAGGTAGAACTAAAAAGATCTTCAGGATACACTAAGTTAACAAAAAATCAAGTAGTGGGAACATGTGTGTGTAAAAAAATTAAATAAAATTCTGTATTTCAGTAAAGGGAGTGATGCGTTAAAAAGAGGAAAATAATACTTCCAATTTTGGGAGAGAGCAAGCGCAGCTTGCTTCATGTGTAGGTGATATTGGAATTGCAACTTAGAGTGTGGTGAAATGTAGAGATGTAAGGATTTATCCAGAACCACCTAGGTAAACAAGGGGGTTGAGCCAAGACAGGCACCCAGTTCTGAGTCCGAAGCTGCGGCTTTTAACTAAGATTCCTCTCACAATATGAATTCTAAGCAGCAAACATAAGATGTAGGTAACACTCACATACATAGGTAGAGGATATGCGTATGCTTTCATTAAGCGTTTACCTTGTGTCAAGTACCCTACTAGAGGTTGTGTGGAATATCCTGATGAATTAGAGTTCCTGGCCTTAATAGCTTGAGGTATAGTATGGGAAAGAAGATGTATTTATAAACCTTTTAAATATCTGAAAGTTAACCAGACCCTAAAACAAAACTACAGGGAAATTCAGAAGAAGGATTCGTGAGCCAAGACAAGAGAAAGATATTTGCAGCTGGGGAGTCTGGAAGATGTACCAGGTAAAATGTGTTAAGATACAAGAAGCAGGAAACTGAATTAACAGTGACTTAAACCATAAGGTTTAACTTCTTAGCAAGAAGTCTGAATTTGGCTGTTCCTAAGCTGATTCAGCATCTCAGTAATGTCATCAAGGACATAGGTTTTTCTTATCCTCCTCAGTAATCCTTCATCTTTGCAAAAATCACATCATTTTGCAATATGGCAGCCACAGCTCCGAACATCTCAACCCACATTCAAGGGCAGGAAGCAGGAGGTAGACAGGGCAGCAAAGAAAAGAGAGGGACTTTTAATGAGGACAGTCTCTTTGTGTCTCTGAACAAACTTTTCCCCGGATGCCTTCTCCAGAGATTTCTTCTTACAGTTCATTGGCCAGAATTGGATCACAAGCCCCCCACCCGCCAGGGCCCAAGGGATGCTGTGAGAGTATGATTCTGGCTTTCCCCCTCTCTATCATGGAATGCTGGCTAGAAATAAAAAATCCTCATGGTACTGAGGAACATCTGAGAATATCTGCCACAGCAGGTTTCATGGAGGAAGCAGTACTTGGGTTGGATCTGCAACAAGGCTAAAAAGGACATTTATTGGATTGTCTATTGAGCATCACTTTTCTAAGAATTGACCCTCCCCAGCTCCAAGTGGGCGTTACCAAGATCATACAATATGTTCCTGTCTTCTGGGAATGAATTGTAATAGATGTTATAGATGCTGCCAAATTGGTCTTTGTTTTGTTTGTTTCTCTCAAGCAGCATTTCTGACTTTCTTCCTTTTATTGAAGCTAACTGTGTAAGCATAGTACTCCTGCTTGGCTGTTAGTCTGATGGGCGTTCAATTCTCTGTGCTCAGTTTCCGGCATCAGTCAAGAATCCCAATTATTTTTTCAGAAAGAATTTAACAGAAAGTATTATTAACCATGTATAAGAAAACAGGGCAAAAAAGGGACACTAGGGTATCACAGAGGTAGTAACTGCAGGAAGCTGGCCACCATCCCAAGTGTTGGGGGAACAAAGAAGTTGGGATACCTGTTGGTGGTGGTATCTCTGAGTTTGATACACCTGGTTCTGATAACAGTAAAAACATGCAACCTGGAACCAGCTCCTGCTTCTGGAACCAATGGACTCTGCCAAGTTTAAAACCCATTGCTGGAGAGATGCTGAGGGCAGCAGCAAGCAAAACTGGCAGAAGCAAGTCCCTTTTCCCTCCTCCATCCTTCCGGCTCCCTCTAGCACCCCCTACTGGTGAACCTAACAGAAAGCTGCTGTCAAAACAGACGTGGGGCTTGCAGAGTTCCAACCCCAGCATCGCATAGCAGAGTATAGAAGATTTGGAGCTGAAACACCTTAATACCCAGCACATCATTTTATTATTACTGTTTTTAGCACATCCTTATTAAATGGAGGTAGTAATAGAACCTACCTCATAGTATTGTTCTGAGGTTTAAATGAGGCAGACCGTGAGAAGTGATTAGCAGGGTGCCTAGAGCCTAACAGGCACTTAGGAAGTATTAGTGGACGTTATTACTACTTATTCAACAAGTATTTTTTGTGTACCTGTTTTCAGATCTAAGGTCTGAAAATACAGTGATGAGTCAGAGAGACAAGATCCCTGTGACATTCGTATTCTAGTGAGCAGTGGCCCATAATAAATAAGATCATTTCAGAAAGTGGTACATGGTGTAGAGATAAGAAGGCAGTCTGGCAGTTGAGAGTTACAGGGAAGAAAATAACTAAGATTCAATGATCAGCAGCTAAGAAAATGAAAAGACAAGCCACAGACAGGGAGAAAGTATTTACAAAACTTGTGTCTGACAGAGAACTTATATCTAGAATGTAGAAGGAACTCTCAAAATCATAAGAAAACAAGCAATCCATTTCTAAAACGGGCAAAAGATTTGGACAGTACGTCATAGAAGATATGTAGATGGCAAATAAGCACATGAAAAGGTGCTCAAGATGAAAAGATGACCATTAGTTATTAGTGAAATGAATATTAAAACCACAATGAGATTCTACCTTTTTTTAAAACTGACAATACTGCTGATGAGGATACA
The DNA here is from genome assembly GCF_028021215.1 of Eschrichtius robustus. Taxonomy (NCBI): domain Eukaryota; kingdom Metazoa; phylum Chordata; class Mammalia; order Artiodactyla; family Eschrichtiidae; genus Eschrichtius; species Eschrichtius robustus. The sequence goes on from NC_090835.1 coordinate 23,464,485, forward strand.
GAACAACCGGAACTCTCATATATTGCTGATGAGAATGCAAAATGGCACAATCACTTTGGAAAATACTTTGGCAGGTTCTTATGAAGTTAAATATTAACTAACCTTGTAACCCAGCATACTCGCTCCTTGGTGTTTACTCTAGAGAAATAAAAGCTTAGACTTAACACAAAAATCTGTGTGCAAATAAACATATTCTTTTACTTTATTCATAGTGACTGTATTCATAAAATTGGAAATAATCCCAATTTTTCTTCAGCTGGTGAATGGATAAACAAGCTGTGGTATATCCATACAGTGGAATATTATTCACCAACAAAAGGAACTATGTACTATACCTGCAACAACATGGATGAATCTTGAATGCATTATGATAATGAATGAAGCCAGAGTCACAAGGCTGTATTCTGTATGTATTCATTATGATGACATTCCAGAAAAGGCAAAACTAGAGGGACAAACAAGGGATCAGTGGTTGCCAGGGCTTGAGAATGGGGTCAATGGTTGACTCCAAAGGGGCAGGAGGGAATTTTGTGGGGGTGAAAGAACTGTTCTCTATCTTGACTGTGTTGATGGTTACATGACTTACGCATTTGTCAAAACTCAGAGAATTGTACACTAAAAAGGGTGAATTTTGCTGTATAACAATGCCATAGACTGAATGTTTGTGTCCCCCCGCCCCCCCGCAGAATTTATATGTCGGAATCTAATCCCCAATGGGATGGTATTTGGAGGTAGGACTTTGGGGAGGTGATTGGGTCGTGAGGGTGGAGACCTCATGAGTGGGATTAGTGCCCTGTTAAAAGAGGCTCTAGAGAACCTCTAAGCAGAGGGAACAGCAAGGACAAATCCTCCGGACAGACGGAAGCAAGGAATGTGGAAGAAAGGCCTGTGGGACTAGAAGAATAGAGTGATAAATGGTGAAGAGAGCTCCATCTCAGAGGCCCTGTTTGCTAGGGCTACCAGGTTTGGCTAAGTAAATAAATGAATAACTGGACACTCAGTTAAATTGGAATTTCAGGTAAGCAGTAAGCTGTTTTTAGTATGTTGTGTGTAATATTTGGGACATACTTACACTAGAAGTATTGTTTCCTCAGTTTCAAATTTAACTGGGAGTCATGTTTTTTATCTGGCAACTCTTCACCTAGGACATGGTATGAATTTTGGATTTTCTTCTGTCTACAGTGAGAAACCAACGGTAGGGTTTTAAGAGGCACAATGGGGTGATCTGTGTTTACTAAGATCATTCTGATTACTGTGGAGAACGGATTATAAAGAGGCAAAGGCACGGCCATTGCAGTGGTCCAAGAAAGAGAAGATGGTGACCTAGTCTAGGTAGCAATGGAGACTGAGAAAAGTAGATGGATTGGGGAGATATACTTTGGAGATAGAGATCTAAGGACTTGTTTATAGATTATGTATGGGGGGCAGGGGAAAAGGGGAAAGAGGAAAATGAAGGATGCTCCTAGGATTTTGGCCTCACCAACTGGGCAAATTCTGTGCTATCTAATATTAGCAAAGACTTAAATAGTGTTGACAGTGGGCCGTGCTTTCTTCTAAGCACTTTACATATATGAACTCATTTAATAGTAACTCATTTAATCCTCACTATGATTTAAGCACTTGAGAGTTACAGGGAGCGTTATCCCCATTTTACAGATGAGAAAACTGAGGCGCTAAAAGGTTAAGTAGTATGCCCAAGATCATGCAGATAATAAGTTGCAGAGCTGGGTTTCCAACCCAAGCAGCCTGGCTTGAGTCCGTGCTGTCAGTTGCTATGCTCTGCTCCGTGCTTTTGCTATTGAGCACGTGTTAGGTGCTCAATAAAGAATTGTTGAGTGAATGAATGAATGAATGAGTGAGTGGAAGGATGGGTTACCACACATGTCTTATGTTGATTTTTATGCAAGGTGGTGATGACGTCCTTATGCGTGCCAGGTAGACGTTATCTGTATGCTTTTCTCCATTCTCCACACAAATTTTAACTTTACCTCCATTCTTCTGGACATCATCTCATATGTTGATGTTGGAAGTCATTAAAATAATTCCTGGGAGGTGTTTTTAAGATTTAAGCTGTTATGAAGTAGAATTGAGAAACACTCTTTCCCGGTGTCCCAAGCAAATTGGCACACGTGGTTAAGTCTGAACTCTAAGGAGGCCACATTGTATCAAATTCACATCCTCTCTACTGTCAACTGAATTTGTCCTCCAGATATTCTCTCACCCACAGGGCATAACATGCGGGTGTACCATCTCATGCTGAGGGACTCAGTACATCCAGTGGGAGGTAATCCAGCACGGTGGTTAAGGCTGCTGCCTGGGTAGTCAGAGAGACGTGCATTCAAATAATGGCTCTGCTCTGTGGCCTAAAGGAAGTAACTAAACTTCTCTGTGCTTAGCTTCCTCGTCCGTGAAATGGGGATAGTACCAGTGCCTGTATCGTAGGATGATTGTGAGGGCTGAGGAGATACCAGTACCTGACTGAGTAAAATGCCAAATAAAAGTTGGCATCCATTATTTTTCTATCTAATTCTCACTTAAGAGAAAGCTGGTTGTACCTGGCCCACTAGAAGTATCCATAGCTACAGAATAAGTTCCTTGCCTGGAATTTGCCTTGGTTCTCACAGTCCAACTGTGAGCATGAAGAAGGATCCATGAGATTGTTCTTACCACTCTCCCTTTTCCCTTGTCTTCAGAAGCGCTGCCATGGAATCCTTCCCACCTCTCAAGACAAATGGACTAGTGTCCATTCGGAGGTATTTAATGATCTTCACAAGATCTCTCAGGCCTCTTGTGGCCCCTGCTTAGATTCCATCTTGGCATCAGAGCAAGTGCACAACTCAAGAATTCGTAAGCAGACTGATACTCCAAGCATCAAATGAGTCCACATTTCCCATTCAGTTCACCAAATGTGTAAGTGAATTGAATGGAACTCACTGAAGAATATTCAAATATTAAATGCCAAGCAAGGACAGAGAGTGGGGTGCATAGGGTTGTTGGTCTGCTTACTGAGAGGTGCTGGCATCTGGGTGGTGAAACCACCAAACAGAACAACTCCCCAAGGAGACATGTCTGAGTATTTTGCTTGCGCAAATTAGTGGGACATAAATTCTTCTTTATGGCAACATTATTGAGGAAAATGATCTCAAAGAGCCTGCTATATCCAACAAAAATAATTCTTTATGAAAAAGGTGAACTTACTCTTAAGAAAACCCTCCATCTAAATACAAGCCCTTAAAATGGGAAAATTAGACATGTTTATTCACTTGACAAAAGGAATTTTTTAGTTTCAAAGCAAACTTTTTCCTGGAATTTGTTAAAGTATGAGCTCCTGAAACACATTTAAAATATTATCTGATTCACATGAAATATTCCCCTCTACATCCTGCCTTTTACACAGACCAGCTCAATCATCTTTTCTCTCTGTGTGTGTCCTGCTTTGCAAAATAAGGAGTTTAGGATGAATAATTTTGGAGTCTCATCTCTAGGAGCAAAATCCTCTGTTTATGGGACTGGAGAGTAGTTTGACATATTAATTCATTTTGTTCTATAAATATTTTTCCTTTACTCCTTCCCTCCTTTAAGCAGATAGCAGGTTCTGGGCTTCTGAGCATGCAACAGAATTTGGTGGCAAAGCAGAAAGGAGAGCAATCCTGTCTTTTTGAGGGCAGAGGCAAAGAGGGTAGGGGTTGAGGATGGACTTGGAGAGGCATGGAGGGAAGAGTGCTGTGGCCAACAGGAGCAAGTACTGACCAGGGTTCAGCTTCCTGGCAGTGCCCCAAGGAAGTGGCAGAATCCCAGAGAAACATGGCTCAGTGAAGCATCTCAGGCAGCCCACCAAATGAGCCTGAATTCCCAAGCTGAAGCTGAAGCAGCCACAAGCTTTAGAACCAGCCTCTGTAGACGATGACAGTGGTATCCCAAGGCCACCTCTGTGGTCTGACAGCCGGAAGGCACCCCCATCACACCACCCCTGGCACGGAGTTAGACCGACCCTAGAAATCAAGAGTGAGGAGTCTCCACAATGACTGAGATTAAGGTTCCCACCAGTACGGCACGATAAGGGCTCAAAATCCAAACTAAATTGGCTTAGTGATATAAAGAAATGTGATGTTTCAGGAAAACCAAATATAGGGACTGAGTTCATATTTACCATACGTCTGTATCACAATACTTGCAACCTTTCATTCTTTCTAAATCTCCGTTAAATTCCCCCCTGGTTTTGTCCAATCCTTTTATTTCTCCTCTTTTCAAAACTATACGCGTTACTTGAAAGAATGTTGAAATGATTCCCTCCAGGGCCTATCTTCTTCTCTTTATCTGAGAACTCAAGGGTTTACAAAACACTATGGGGCCCCTGTAGATGCTGCTGTCCGGGAGGCACTTGGCAACCAGGACTCCTTGTTGGGTTGAAGGGGCACCGTTAGAGAGAGCTGTTAGGACTCCATTCACCAACAAAAGCTTTGTGACTGTCTGGCTGTGTGACAAAATCAGTTTATGTCTCCGAGCCTCCATTCTTAGAATTAAGTGGGGCAGTAGGGGGAAGGAGGAATGAGTCATATCCAGAGCTTCCATGAATGGCTGGGCAGACCATGCCTTCCTCAAGTGCAGCCCCACCATGCACTCATCAGCCCTGTGCTCAGTGCTCTGGGACGTGGCTTTGTCTGCCTTTTCCTCACCCACACAGGGAAGCAACATGGGCTGCCTGGCCCTCATTATAGCTGCATAATCCAGCTTGGATGTTTTGTGATTCCAGTTTGCTAATAAGCCTTTTCTTCTAAAGGATTTTGCTTCTAGCAGTCTTTCTGGGGGGGGGGGGGAACAACTTCCATAAATACATTCCTTTTTTCCTCAAAAGCACTTTTAAATATATATGTATATTTAAAATATATGTGTATATATATTAGATAGATAAATAATAATATAGATAGATAGACAGAGTTAATAATAAGAAAGTTGTGACCATGTCAGGCACAACCTCCAAGGACCCCATAAATATCTGCAAAACTAGGGTTTTTTGTTTTTTTTTTACTCAAATTAATTGATATGACCAGCGAACAGGGAAGTTTGTCCAGCTAGTATGGAAAGTAATCCTTGTTCATTTTCAGGTCTCTGGTTAGCAGGGCTTGAGGGAAACTGAGAGGGCAGGGGAATTTGAGGTCCAGCTAATATTTCTGCAGGAGGGTGCCGTTGTAGTTCTGTTTCTGGAAAACACGCTGACTGCCTGGAACTCTGGGGCTGCGGGGGGAGGTGCAGTTGTTGCTTCCCTTGTCCTGGGCTTGGGGAAGCAGCTCTGAAGTTGCAGCAACTGGCCCAGCTGGGGTTTGTCAGAAGTCCTGCCTTCACCCATGACCCAGTCGTTGCCGAGCTCTCAGTGGGGAAGGCAGGCAGCGAACACCTCCTGGGGAGATCGCGTCTTGTCCCCTGCTTGGCCCTAGAAGGCAGACACCCGGCTTCAATGATGTCTTTGTTATCAGCTCAGGCAGGCGCTCTGGTTTGCCGTTTTGATGAACATGGGACACCCGGGCTGAAGCACCTCTGCGCCCCCATCTCCACGGCCAGGAGAGCACAGCCTGGGATCTGGGACCTGAAGCTGCCAGGATGCCCTTAGGAAGGCACAGGGGGGCTGGGGAGAGGGCTGGGAGGACAGGGCCCTTCCCCAGGGCCACCGTGCGGGGCAGGCAGGATGCCCAAGGGTCCCCCTCGCTCTGCCGTGCCGTCCTCACTCTCTCCCTCCCAGCGAGGAGTGCACACCACGGGTATTTTTTTCTGTTTTCTGGCTGCAGCTACGTGAGGCAGTTGAATTAGAGTCATGATTGTAATTTAATTTCTCCAAACTCAGAGCTATTTTCTTTCCAAATATATCAGGGGCCAGGAAACGTTCAGAGAACTAGGGAGACCATTCCAAATTCAGAAAGGTTAAAGAGGAAGAGAAGTCACAGGATGAATACTACTACTAACATAATCTTTCATAATAATTATAATATCTCATGTACAATGTATTATATACCTTCACATAGCATGAAATATGTATTCTTATATATATGGTAATATATAGTAATCTTATAGGTGTGTTATATGTTATGGTAGTTATTGTATAGTAGTCTAGCATATATATATATATATATATATACACACACACACATATAACATGTAACATGACAGTATTCAAAATGTTCAAAAATAGTTTTCATAATGTCAAAAAATTGGAGGACCATTCCAAAATCAGAAAGTTTTAAGAGGAAGAGGAGACAGGGTAAAATAATAATTATTTTATAATTATTTTTATGATAATTTATATTTAACACATAGCTACCTAGATATTCTGTATCATAATTATTTTTTATATGATACTATAATATATGATATAAATATAATATTATATTATTGTTGACATTATTATTGTAATTAAAAATAATATTTGTTGATTTTTTACCAGGCACTGTGCTAAACACTTTACAGGCGTTAAATGACTTAATTTTTATAATAACCTTATGACACAGATAATGTGGTATTTTTTTCTCCTTTTTTAAAATTACACTTTTATTGAGATAAAGTTCACATACCATACAGTTCACCCATCTGAAGTATATAACTCAGTGGTTTTTAGTATATTCAGAGTTTGCAATCATAACCACAATCAATGTTAGAACATTTTCATCATCCCAAAAGGAAACTCCATACCCATTACAAGTCACTCCCCACTCCCCCCTCCCACCAGCCCTAGGCAACCACTAATCTATTTTCTCTCCCTATGGATTTGCCTTTTCTGGACATTTCTTTTAAAAGGAGTCATCATATGTGGTCTTTTGTGACTGACTGGCTTTTTTCATTGAGCATAATATTTTCAAAGTTTGTCCGCACTGGAGCACTTTATTCCTTTTTATGACTGAATAATATTCCATTGTATGGATATACCACATTTGTGTATCCATTCATCAGTTAATAGACATTTGGGCTTTTTATAATTTTGGGTTATTATGAATAACTTTCTTCTGGATACTCACGTGCAAGTTTTTGTGTGGATGTATGCTTTCATTTCTGTTGGAGGTACTGTGTTTTTACCCCATTGTACAGATGAAGAAACTGAGGTACAGAGAGGTTAAGTAACTTGCCCAAGGTCACACAGCTGGTTAATGCTCTGAGACTCAAAGTCAGTTCTGCCTGATGCTCTTAGCTACTCCACTCTGTTGCCCTCAAGTTTATCACAGGTTAATATGTGGAGGGTGGGGACTCATGTCCCTCAGGGCCTCTGGAGAGACACTGAAAAGAAGCACAGCAGGAAGAGTTTCTATGCAAGATGAGGATGAACTGTCTCTGTTAAGGCTGGTTAGGTAAGCCTGGGAGTGATTGCCAAGGGAGGGGTGGATTCCCCTTTTGGGATGAAGGATCCTCTGTGGGGATCTTTAAGACATAGCAGGGTTGGATGCCTCAGTCCTAGGAATGAGGTTTGGGTCCTGGATGTCCAAATGGCAGCCCTCATTCTGCATCTGGAGTCCAAATGGTGCGAGAGGAGCCAGGCCGCGATTCAGGCCTTCCTCAGCCCTTCTCAGCCCTGACCTTACCCCAGCCCCCCGAGCCTGTTTCCAAACCCCCGTGCCACAGAGCAGGGCCTCCCAGACCTCCTCCTTGTCCATCCCAGGCCTTGACCTACCCCTCTCTCTGGCTCTCGCTTGGGCGTCTGCAGAGGGAGCTAGCTGGCTGAGGCCAGCGGAACCAAGGCTGGAGTTGGGTGGGGAGGAAAGTGACGAAGTTCAGGCAGAGAAGGAGCTGAGGGGGCCAGAGGAGCCATTTCACAACAGCCAGGGCAGGGCGGGGCGTGGAGGGCAGGATGCACAAAGTCTCCCCCGGGGGAGGTGATGTTACTCAGAGCGCGTGACCATAACCTGAGACCTCTGTGCCTGTGTGGCTTAGAGAGCCAGTGTCATTTGAAATATTTCAATGGAATACGGGTTTTCTTCTTAATCCTACCAAAGGACAGACCCTGGATTCTGGAATTGTTACTGTATCAGTCATAGGAAAAACAAAATCCACAGGCTCTTTTGGGGGGGGTCTTTAGTTATGAAATGTAGCAGAAACAGCTTCAGTTTTGGGTTTTTTTTAACATCTTTGTTGGATTATAATTGCTTTACAGTGGTGTGTTAGTTTCTGCTTTATAACAAAGTGAATCTGCTATACATATAGTCAGAGGCAGAATCTGTCCCTCAGTAGCTTTAGGGCCCTAAACAATTTTCTTAACCTTTCAGAGCCCTTGTTTTCATGTACAAGATGGGAATAAACAGAAAGACCTGCCTTGCACAGTTAGTGGCAAGATTAAATGAGAAAGTGCCCTGTTGGCTAGTATATATTCTTAGCGATCACACTTCTGCAGGATATTGTAATGTGGAAGCAAAGAGGCGGATGATTTAGGGGAGCAGTGGCTTAAACAAAGCTAAACAGGTTCTATTCTTGAACTACTTTTCAGAGCATTTAATATACTGACCTGCATTAAGAATATCTAAGAAGAACCACTCTCTGTCGCATTTCACAAATTTATTTAACCACGGCAATTTTTGGATCTAACATTCAGGGTAGAGGTTTCAAACTGGCGGTCCACGGGTCAGATCTGGCTAACAGATGTAGAGGTTTTTTTTTGGCCAGTGCAGTGTTGTTTTTAAAAGTTTCCTGTATTTAAGTATAGTGAGATTTCACATATAGATGGCAAGATTTCACATAAAAATTAACTTTTCAGCTTCTCTTGAAAAATCTAAACATTGGGCCCAGCTGGGTCATTTCCGCATGGTGACACTTGGTGGGAAATTGGGTGGGCAGAGCTCTGCAGCAGCTGCCAACTTTAGATGAGGCATATCCTCTCCACTCAGTCCACGACCCCCGAGGCGTCCCAGTTTGTGGCCCCTGAGAGTCTATCGCTTCTCACATGCTGCGATGAGGAATGTAAAATAGTGAGTTTTGTCCACACCCCCATACATTTACAAATTGCTAGACATCTGCTTAATCATATCCATGCATTACTGAATGATGTGATATGTACATTAAAAAGCATAAACCGAGAATAATTTAACAGAATGAGATTAAAAATCAGTATGAATCAGGAGTTTTGCTCTCCACCTTTCGCTCTGTGCAGACCACTGAGCCAACTCCTCATACAGAACTGGCACCTGGTCGGGGCTCATGACTTAACAACTCTTATTAATAGAAGACATTATTGGTTGATGGTATATGAAGATGTGTAACGTCCTTGTTAAAGAAAAGCTGAACATGGAACCACCATCGCTGTAGCTGACACTGAGCTCAATGTCTTGTGTATCTGAACTCCTCCATCCTTACAAGGAGATAGTGAATTAAGTGCTATTTTGCTTTTACTTGGCCCATGAGGGTTACTTTTTCTTTAACTATCCCCAGTAGCATAAACAATAGCCTCTGGAACCCAGGCCCTACCTGAAATATGAATATAGGTAAATACCAGTCTATACAAAGAGAGAAATTGGTGCACAGCATTTTTTTTTTTCCCCGAATATTGGTGAAGTGCTTGCTTTAGCCAGAAAGATCTGGGAAAACATCAAACGACTTTGAAGGGACTCTTCAAGTCTCCCTTATAGTCCCCAAGCGAGGAATATAATAGTAAATAGTAACTGCTTGTGAAGTCATCTGAGATTTTTAGATGAAAGGTCAGGCAGAAACATTTTTGAAAGTGTTATTTATTATGTCAGTTTGGGTCTTAGTTTTCCAAGGTTTCAGCCTCATCCGGTAACGAAATTTCAAAATAGTGAAAAGTAACGTGACAGATAGTAATTGGTTTTCTTCTTAAAATCTAGTAAGGAGGCTGAGTACAACTGGCTGGGAAAGTCCTCTCCACTCCACCCTCCACTTGGGCATTTTTTTTTTTATAAATTTATTTATTTATTTTTGGGTGTGTTGGATCTTTGTTTCTGTGCGAGGGCTTTCTCTAGTTGCGGCGAGTGGGGGCCACTCTTCGTCGCGGTGCGCAGGCCCCTCACTGTCGCGGCCTCTCTTGTTGCGGAGCACAGGCTCCAGACGCGCAGGCTCAGTAGTTGTGGCTCACGGGCCTAGTTGCTCCGCGGCATGTGGGATCCTCCCAGACCAGGGCTCGAACCCGTGTCCCCTGCATTGGCAGGCAGATTCTCAACAACTGCGCCACCAGGGAAGCCCCTCCACTTGGGCATTTTAAGTGCAGTTTCAGGAGCCCACTGAAGAGCTAAGGAATCCAGATTTCTTGTAGTACTGCTGTCCTTGCAGCGAACGCTAAGACTTTGGGCACCACTGATCTGAGCAGATGAAGCAGCCATTCCAATGCTCTCTATGACATGGACCCAGTCAGTAGGACAGCCACATGGTCAAAACTGGGGGCTCTGAATCACCCCTGGGTTCCAGTTCCCACCCTACCACTTACTAGCTGGGTTTCTGGGGCAAGTGACTCAACATCTCTGGGCCTCAGTTTCTTCTGCTGTAAAATGGGAATAATACTAGCACCTGTCCGGTAGAGCTAAGAAGAGAAAATACATGTGAAATGCTTGGTCCAGTGGTTAGGCACACAGAAAGTGTTACTTATTGTATGGCAAACAATGAGTTATTTCTCTTGCTTTTCTACTCTCAAGATCAGAAATGTAGATGTCCTCCTTTAACTATTTGAGTCCCCTATTTTTCAGCTGTTCTGACCCACATCTCCATTACTTAAGCCAGGTATTGGAAACCTCTTTCTGCTAAGGGCCGGATACATTCCTTTTTGTAGACTGTAAATTCTCTATCACCACTACTCAACTCTACCCTTGTCACTAGAAAGCAGCCATAGAGGATACAGAAGTAAATGGTTGCGGCTGTGCACCAGTGAAAGGTGACTTAAAAAGATAGGCAGCAGCACGATGTGGCCCACAGGACAAAGTCTGCTGCCCCCTGATTTAGGCTCTGTTTCTCCTCAAAACATGCACAAAGAGGGCAGGAGAGGCCACTCGAAAGAATCCAGTGTTTAGCACGTGTGCTTCGGAAGGAACCCGGGAAGGGAGCCCGGGGCTTGTGTGGATTTAAGGGAAATGAGAGAAAATTGAGCCCCCTTTCCCTGCAAAAAGTCATCCAGCTTCTCTTTGCAGAACAGGACAGTCTCAAAGTAGAAGGAACAGTGCTGTTGGCGGGGGGGCGGGGGGAGGGTGGAGGGGAGGATAGCTGATATTTTATAATAACTATAAATGGAGTATAACCGTTAAAAATTGTGAGTCACTATATTGTACTCCTGAAACTTATACAATATTGTTGTTTAGTTAATTTTTATTGGAGTCGAGTTGATCTACAATGTTGTGTGAGTTTCAGGTGTACGGCAAGGTGACTCAGATATACATATACGTATGTCTACTCCTTTTCAGATTCTTTTCTCATATAGGCCATTACAGAGTATACAGTAGGTCCTTATCAGTTATCTATTTTATATATAGTAGCGTGTATATGTCAATCCCAATCTCCCAATTTATCCCTGCCCCCCACCTTTCCCCCTGGTAACCATAAGTTTGTTTTCTACATCTATCACTCTGTTTCTGTTTTGTAAATAAGTTCATTTGTATCATTTTTTTAGATTCCACATATAAGTGATATCATGTATTTGTCTTTCTCTGAGTCACTTCACTCAGTAGTTTTGATTCTTATATTAACAGTCATCTAGATCTCTGCCCAACTCACTAAACTGTATAATTAGTTCCACTCAGTGATACATATTCTTTTCCATTATGGTTTATCACAGGATATTGAATATAGTTCCCTGTACTATACAGTAGGACCTTGTTGTTTATCCATTCTATATATAATAGTTTGCATCTGCTAACCCCGAACTCCCAACCCTTCCCTCGCCCACGCCCACTTCCCCTTGGCAACCAGAAGTCTGTCCTCTATGTCTGTGAGTCTCTCTCTGTTTGGTAGATAAGTTCATTTGGGTCATATTTTAGATTCCACATATAAGCGATGTCATATAATATTTGTCTTTCTCTGTCTGACTTACTTCACTTAGCATGATAATCTCTAGGTCCATCCATGTTGCTGCAGATGGCTTTATTTCATTCTTTTTTTATGGCTGAGTAATACTCCATTGTATATATGTACCACATCTTCTTTACCCATTCCTCTGTTGATGGACATTCAGGTTGCACGTCAACTATACCTCAATTTAAAAATGTATTTAAAAAATAAATAAACAATAAAATTCTGAGAAGGGATTTGTAGGTTTCCTGGACTGCCAAAGGGATCTGTGCCAAAAAGAAAAAAAGACGAAAAGGTTAAACATCCCTGATCAGATTATCACAATGACTCCTTGAAGATGGCAAGGTAGTTACTATTATCCTCTTTCCAAGGATGAGGAAGCTTAGGGAAGTCAAGTGACACGTCCAAGGTGGCAGTAGTGGGTAACAGAACCTGCGCTCACATGGGATGCTCAGGGTTCCCAAGTGACCACAGTCAGCGGAGCGGGAGGGAACCGTGGCCCCTCTCTGTGCGGTAGCCAGCACGTGAGATGGAGCAGTGCGGAAGAAAAAAACACTGAGAAATTCTTGCCTCTGGGGAAGGTAATCACCAGAACAGCCAGAGGATGAGCAGAAGCTAAGAGCCGGGCCTGTCAGGCTGGGGTCCAGTGATTAATTGGTACAGGGAACACAGCCAAGAGCAGAGAAGCCATACCAGGCCTCCATCCATTTGTCCATGCCCTGGGGTCAGGGATGGAGCAAGTGGAATCTTTTATAAAAGAGGAATGTAGCCGTCGGGGGAGTTCTGCAAGGAATTCACAGGTGTTTTCTTATTGTGCTTGCCCCTCCCTGAGGACCTCTGGGTGTGCTGTTTGCAGTAGAGAGGAGGGGTGGAGGTGCGACCCCCTGTGTGCTCTGTGAGCTTTCACACACACCCCTCCCCCAGCCCTGTATTTTTTATGGGCTACAGTGGTTTATATTGAAATCGCAGAAGCCAAGTTCACGTCACAGGGATCTGGGTCACTGAGAAACTCATTGGGTTCTTCAGCAGACGTCAACAGGCGAACCCAGAGGGGCTTTGGGGCTTTGGCGGGAAGGTGTCAGTCACCAGGGTCACCCCACTCCGGGCCATGAAGCTGACCTTCTATAAGTCATCTCACTGTGGTGATTCTGTAGATTTAGATTCAAGAGAGACTCAGCAAACTCTTCTCGCTCTTGAGGAAAGAAAAGCTCCAGAGGTTGGTTCAGCCCATTTCTTCCAATTGAAATTCTGATGAGAGTGTGTTGGTAATTGATACTCAGAAGCATTTATTGACATGAAAACACAGCTGTTGTGTACCAGGTCATTTTTTTTTTTCCCCTAACACCTACTTGAATTATGAAATGATGGAAGATTTGCAAAAGTTTTTTAAAAAATAAAACGAGTCACTTTTAACTCATCACCCAGTAAAACCAATGTTAACGTTTTGGTGCCTCTTCCTCTGGATAGAAAGGTAGACGAATAGGCAATTTCCCTACGTGCGTAATGTAGAAAGCATGCAAGTACAATCATTCAGTCCATAAAAACTCAGTCCCATTAGTAGGATATTATGAACACAGTGTCCTACTGTGTTGCCTTTTGGGACAGATAAAGCCAGGTTCAGAAATGTGAGGTCTCCTTTCTTTCTGTCTCCCTCCTTTCCTCTGCCCGCCTCCTCACGGATCTCAGCTTCATCTTCTATCCTGCAGATTTCTACTGTCATACACTTAGTACATGGCAGAGCATGAATTCTAATCCTGACCAGATATCTGATTTGGGAGCCCTTATTTGTAGCACATTGTGTTACCCTACAGTCAGCAGTTTCCTGTATACTTCCAAGGGATGTGGGCCAGGCTAAGGATTTTAGATTCTTTAAGAAAAGAAACCGTATGAGACAAACAACTCCCTCCTCCTTTCGCCCATATCAACCATCTCTCATGGTGTAATTTAACTCGTTTTCACGCTCAAAGACTCTCCCTTCCTACTAGAGAATGGGAGGATGGACGTAGATGGCAAGGACAGAGGTCCCCTCCTGTTACATTATGTAACAAAGACCTAATATTTTCTAGCACTTAGCATGTGCCAAGTCCTATACTAATTGCTAAACATGAAACTCATCGAATCTTTACATCAACCCTATGAGGATACTGTGGTATAAGAGTAAAGGTAACCGAGGCCTTTACTAGCCCAAGGTCATATGGTTAGTAAGTAGCACAGCATGATTTCTAACCCAGGCCATCTAACCTGGGAGCCCCCGTCTTGGCAGGTTGTATTTCCCAGACATGGCAGCACCAATATATATCTCATCCCAATATATATCTTTCTTTCAACATTTGATAATACCCCTCCACCAAGCAGTGGGGATCTGCGTTTCTCTCCTTGAACCTGAATGAACCCTTGTAACTGTCTTGATTAACAGAATGTGCTGGAAGTGACACTGTGTGATTTTCAAGGCCAGGTTATAAAAGGCAATACAATTTTGCCCAGCTCTCTTTCTCTCCAGGGACATTTCCTTTTAGAATCCAGCCACCGTGTTGTAAAAACAAAACCCTTGCTGCGTGGAGAGGCTTTGTGTGGTGTTCTGGCTGATGACCCCAGTGAGGCCCCAGTCAAGAGCCAGCATCATCCCCCAACACACAAGGGTGAATGGGCCTTTAGATGAAGCCAGCCCCAGTCTTCCTTCTGAGATTCTAGACCACAGAGAGCGGAGACAAGCTGTTCTTAGTCTGCCCTGACCCACAAAAATTGTGAGCGATAATAAATGATTACCATTGTTTGATGCCACTAAGTTTTAGATAATTTGTTATGTAGCCGGAGTAAGTGGAATATTGCTCTTGACTATTACAGCAGGGTTAGAATAAGGTCTCTGGAACTCTCCATCCCTACATTTATTCTGGTCCAGTCTGGTACATCACCAAGCTTGATTATGCCATGAGGGAAATCTTGCATAGATTTTTCTTTTTTTTTTTTTTTTTTAAATTATTATTTATTTATTTAATTTTTGACTGTGTTGGGTCTTCGTTTCTGTGCGAGGGCTTTCTCTAGTTGCGGCAAGTGGGGGCCACTCTTCATCGCGGTGCGCGGGCCTCTCACTATCGCGGCCTCTCTTGTTGCGCAGCACAGGCTCCAGACGCGCAGGCTCAGTAGTTGTGCCAGTTGCTCCGTGGCATATGGGATCTTCCCAGACCAGGGCTCGAACCCGTGTCCCCCGCATTGGCAGGCAGATTCTCAACCACTGCGCCACCAGGGAAGCCCCATAGATTTTTCTTGATCCAGTTCCGTCAGGAGAATTATTCCCATGAGGCTTTCTATTGTTGTTTAAGTTTGCATTTTCCTCTGTTTTCCTAGGTCTTTTGTTGGGGATTAAGAGGCTGCCTCGGAGACTGTAAGCCAAATGCTGTTTTAAGCCAGATGTTAAATTGACCTCTTTCAGGAAAGATCTAGCCAGTCCTTCAACAATTATTGACTAAGGAGTTACTGAGACCAGTACTGGGCTTTGTCCAAGTGAGTTTATTCAGTCAAAAGATGCTGTACAAAAATTTTCTGAAAGAAAGAAAGAAAGGAAGAGAGAAAGAAAAGAGAGAAAGAAAGAAAGGGAAAAGAAAGGAAAGGAAAAGAACAGAGAAAAGAAAAGAAAGGTCCCATGTGCTTAAAATCGGGACCCTTTGATTCTCTCTGTAATGCTCTTCTCCAGAAAAAGAAATAGAAGGGGGCAGGGGTGGAGACCAGCAAACCAAGGGAAAAATATAAAGGCCTAAATACTAGGTGAGGAAAATCTGCTAACGTTGTCTGATTGCAGGAGAGATTCAGGATGTTTAAAACGTGCAAACCTGTGGATGTCAAGCTTGTCCCTACCCCAGAGCTTTGTACATGTTTTTAGAGATTTTTTTTCTCAGATATAAGCATGGCTCATTTCTTTTAGTCCTCTGCTCAAATCTCCTTATCAAATGTCCATAGGTGATGATGTAGTTTAAATAGTTTGGTGTGCGGAAAAGGGAGAAGAAATGAGAACAGATCAGCTGTCTCCCATTAGCATAAGGAAAATGCATGGCCAGGTTCACATGGATTTTAATGCCCAAATTGCTCCCTTTATGGGGACATCTTTTTGTTTGTGTTACATTTAAGTGTGAAGAGCTAGACTCCTCACTAAACTACCTCCTGAAATTCTGTATATGTTTCTTTACATATTCCTGTGCTCATAGGCCATAGGGCTGGGAGTAAAAAAGAAAGGACAAATAGAGGGGAGAGGTGGATCAAAATTAAATATGGAGATACCCTAGTTTGCATTGTAAGAGATTAAATATTGCTGTGCTGGCTCAAGGTCCCAACAAGAACAGATGGCACGTGCTGAGTAAGATTATTTGGGAAGGTTTTATTTGCAAAGGGTTTACTTACAATGGTGTGGGTGTAGGGCACCACCGGGGATAGTGCAGAAACAGGAGCATATCTGGAGTAAAGTTGTCACTACCATGGCCTAAAAGGGAGGGAGAGGTTGCTGGAACTGGAAAGAGAGAGAGTCGCGTAGAAGAGCTACCTTGAGAGCAGCTATCGGGACACTTTCTGGTGGGACACAGCTGAGGAACTCTCACAGAGGGGGCCAGAGGAATTAATAGGCAGATCTCACTCTCCTCCTTCCCTTTTACCTCCTGGAAATTTCCATTGGCTGTACCCACCTGGATGCCAGAGATCCAAGAGGCTGTTGAACTAGTCCATAAAGGTCAGCCTCTGGCGCAGACAGCAGAGAAGAGAGGGGTAATGGATCTGGAGGGTAAAGGGGAGGTGTCCAGCACACCTGGCACCCCACACATACGAAAGTTTTCAAAATCAGAAAATGCTTGCTTGGAGACAGTGCTAATAAGTATTATCAGTAATGCCTAAAAAGTACAAATTCAACTTTAAACCACATACAGACTTTAGGAAGACATTTACAAGAGCCTCAGGTTTATCTTTCATCTTCTTGGCTCAAATATAACTGAGTACTCTGGGTGTACAGCAATAAACTCCATTCCTATTTATCTTCAGGAGACTGGTCTTCACAGTGATAGGAAATACATCATAAACTCTTGGGTACTAAGTCTCAATAAATGGTATTTTTAAAACATAAGTCCAATAATGCCTCCGCTCTGTTGACCACCCCCTTCCTTATGGCTTGGAGTAAGAGCTAGAGTCTTCACAATGGCCTGCAAGACCCTGGATAATAAGCCCCTGGCTATTCTGTGAACTTACCACTACTGCTCTTCCCTTTGCTCACCTGGCTTCAGCCAAAGTGGTTCAAATCCATTCATCATAATCTGCCCCAGGGCCTTTGTCCTTGTTTCCACTGCTCTTTTCCAAATACAAACATGACTCACTCCCTCACTTTTATATGTTCAAATATCACCTTTAAAGAAGCCTGCCTGACAATCCTATATAAAGTAGTATCGATAGCAAAATGTGTCTTCCAAAAAGGGCCATACCAATATTTCCACTCCCCCATGATCTTCCAGAAACTTGCCACTGCCCATCCATCAACAGGTGGAGCCTGCTTTCCCTCTCCTCGGGTGGGACTTGTGACTGCCTCAACAAATAGAATGTAGTGGAGATAATGCTGTGGATTTCCAAGGCTAGCTCATAAAAGGTGATAAGAGTTTTCTTCCGATGCTCTCTCTTCCTGGGACATTTGCCTTTGGAACTCAGCCACCATTTTGTAAACGAAGCAAAGGCCACATGAACAGACCACGTATAGGTATTTGTTCAACAGCCTCAGCTGAGGTCTCAGCCAATACCAGCATCAGTCACCAGATACGGGAGTGAGTGAGCCATCAGGTGACTCCAGCCTACAGCCTTCAAGCTGCCCCATCTGATGCCAAGTGGAGTAGACAAAAGCTCTTCCTGCCAAGACCTATTCCCTTTTTGCAGATTCATGAGCAATATAAATGGTTGTTTGTGCTGCTAATTGTTGGAGTAATTTGTTATACAGCCACGAAATCAGAATATATTTTTGGTGCCAGAAGTGAGATGCAACAGAAACCTAAAAATATGTGGGAATGGCTTTGGAACAAGGCAGTGGGGAGAAACTAGAAAAACTCTTAAGGGCAGTGTTAGTGAAAGCCCAAAGGATCTTGAGGAGACCAACAAAGGAAGCCTGATAACCCTTGACGAAGCTATCAGGGAGGGCTTCAAGGAAGGTGAAGAAAATATTATGGGAAGCTGGAATGTTATGGAAATCCTTGTTATGTAGTGAGAGGAAGTTTAGCAACACTGTTCCTGAAGTAACGTGGAAAACTGAAGATGTACGTAACTAACTGGATGATCTAGCTAAGGGGATTTCAGGCAGAATATTATAAGTGTCTTCTGACTTCTTCCCATTGTCTATGATGAAATGAGAAAGGAGAGATGACTTTTTTAGAAAAGGAATTTTTCACTTTTCAAGTAAAATGTAGAGGAATTACCAAGAGCAGGACTTGATGTCTTCAAAAATAAATGTAATTCTACCTCCTGGCCTCTCCAGTATTCTCAAATTAAGAGAGAGCTTCAGAGCGAAGGTTAAACCCAAGTTTTTTTTGCTGAAAACCTCAGCAGTGCCGAAGGCAGTGCCTCCAGAACTCTTCTGCTTGCACAAAAGGCCCTTTAAAGATCTTAAGGGGGTGCTTCACAAATCATCTCTATTAACCAATAGAATCTAAGAATCTAGACTCTTTAAGAATCTAGACTGTTGTCTGTCAGCAGTTTTACAGCAAGCCCAGGGTAGAGAAGGGCTTATGTTGACAAGATTTGTGCATGTAGCTTTTTCTTTTTTTTTTTTTTTTTTTACATGTAGCTTTTTCTAATGGAATGTATTGTAATCTGATCTGTAAGAAATCCATGAGGTTTTAAAAATAGTCATGTCAGCTTGGATAGAAAGGAAGATTTAATCAACATTTTACATGCAGAAAGCAGACTGAGAAAATCATTCAGCGAAAAATAGGCCACATTTTATAAAAAGGATGAAGATTTGGAGGGCATAACCAATAGCCATGCTGAGTCATTGCCAGGCAGTAGCATGGTACCCTAATCAAGTAAGTGGTAACATATACCCTACTGGATTTCAAAATTGTTATGGATTCCTGTGTGCTTCCAATTTTCCCCCTTTTTGAAGAGAAGGGTCTATAGCACTTACTCTATACATTTTCCACGATTACACACGTTTGTGTGTGCGCGCCCGCATGCATGCGTGTGCCAAATTGTTTCTTGAGTTCGTGAGTCTTAAGATCAATGGAAACTGTCTCTAGAAGCTCTATCTGAGGAATGCCAATTGCATGTGAACAAGATCTATATGGCAAGATCCTAGACTGTGAGCCGGAACTTTAGGCCGTAATGGGATTAGACTCTGGGGAAAAGGGTAGCCTTTTTTTGCTAATAAGAGGGATTTGAATTACTGTAACCAAATTGTGGTTACAGATTGTGGCAAAGTATATCTTCAAACAATGCCATGGCAGTATTTCTGGACCCACATGCTCATCCATAACCTTGCCACTTCCCATTAAGAGGTGGAGTCTGTTTATCCTTTGTTTGGGTATAACCTGAGAAATGTAGCATCCATATAATAGCAATTACAAAAGTTTTGTTGAAACATTGAAAAGGAAACCAAAATAAATGGGGATATGTTTATGAATAGGAAGACACCATGTCATAAAAATACTAATTATCCCTAAATTAATCTATAAATTAAAAAAATTCTAATTACCATTTTAATAGGCAGGCCTTTTCATGGAACTGGCCAAGCTGGTCCTAAAATTCATGTAGGAGAGGAAACAGCTATAAAAAGCCAAGGCATTATGAATAAGAATAGAGTAGTATTTGGAGGGAAATATTTACACTGGTGTATATCAACATTATAAAGCTATAGCAATTAAAATATTGTGGAATTGGAACACAGATACATGCATAGACCAACAAAACAGACTAGAGGAAAAAGAGATATAATCATCTATAATGTATGTGCTACTTGATTTATCATAAAGGTAGCCATACAGAGCAGTAAGGAAATGAAGTGTTTTCCATAAGTGGTACTGAGATCTTTGGTTCTCCATAAAGGAAACTATTAAATCAGAGTTCTCCTCCATTCCAATTCCAGGTGGGATTTTAGACTTAATTGTGTAGATAAAACTATAAAATTTTCAGAATAAATGCAGGAGTGTGTCTGAACAACTTCAGGGTAGGAAAAGGTTTCCTAAGCAATACACAAAAAGCGCTAGCTGAATAAAAAATGGGTAAAATTGATTGCATTAAAATTCAGAACTTCTCTTTATCCAGGGCACACCAAAAACAAGATGCAAAGAAACTTAACCAAATATTTTTGATGCATAGAAACCCACAAAGGATTAGCATCAAAAATATATAAATAACCCCTTCTCATCAGTAGTAATTAGGAAAATGCAAATTAAAACCAGAATGAAATACTATTCACAGACATCAAATTGGTAAAAATAATAATAATAAAATAAAATTCAATCTGTTAATACCAACTGTGGGTAAGAATGTGGGGGAAAGACAAATTTAAAACATGCTGGTGAGATTATAATAAGGTTGAAGCCACACATTGTATGTAAGCAACATTTCCACTTCTAGGCATATATACGCAAAGAACCATGTCCAGGAATATTTGTAGAGGTGTTGTTTGCTATATGAAAACATTAGAAATAACCTAAGTGTTTATCAGCTGGAAAATGGAAAAACCAATTGTGGTTTCTTCATACAATGGAATGCTTTATAGCACCTAAAATGAGTGAGTTAGACACATAAACATGGATAAATTTCTAAAGTATGATATTGAGTAAAAAAAAAAAAAAAAAAAAAAAGTGTTGTAAAATGATGCACACAGAATGATCCACTTATGGAAAGTTTTAAAACGTGCAAAAGAATACTGTAGTTTATGATATTGCATAGGTAGTAAAAAATATTAAAACAGACTTAGGAATGATAAAAAACAAAATCCATCTGGGGAAGGAGAAAAATAGGAATAGAGAGAGGTACTAGAGAGTCTCAAGCATATTTGTGATGTTTCATTTCTTTAAAAGGAAAAAGGCCTATTGCAAATTGTTAAGTTTTCATTGTTTTGCTGTGGGTAAGTGGGGTGCTCGATAAATCATTCTCTGTCCTTTTCTGTTCACAAACTTTTCCTTAAAGCTTAATGAGAATCATAAGCCTCAGTGGGTCCATATGGTTTGTTGCCTTATTTGTGGGTCTAGCTATACATTTGGTACACAAGTTCTGCTGAGAATGTTACAAAGGTATGCATGGAATTCTGTTCTTGTTCTTCTCCGAAGTCACGTCTACACATCATCAGCAAGCCTCTTCCGTTTATTTATTTATTTATCTTGGCCTTGCCACATGGCATGCGGGATCTTAGTTCCCCAACCAGCAACCAGGGATCAAACCCATACACCCTGCAGTGGAAGCAAGGAATCCTAACCACTGGACTGCCAGGGAATTCCCAAACCTCTTCAGTTTTAAGTAGAATGAGCAATTAGGTTATACACCCCTTCCAGGGAGAGGGCTTTCTTTTAAATTTATCATCAGAAAATCCACTCCCAACGAGTCCAGTCTGCAGAAGAAAGATAAGATGTCAACAGTTTATCCTCCCAAATTGTCTAAAGGCCAGAAAGAAAAGAAATACTCAGCATACCTACTGTGGTTACTAAGGCCAGGTTAAACATCAAATTTCAGTTTTCCAGCATGAGGAGGGAGGTTGAATCATCAAAGAGGATGAGCAAGGCTTGAATCAGGACTCTAGAAATACTTGGTCACTGAAAAGTGTCTAAGAGGTTATTCTGTCTCCATGTTGGCTTCTCCATCTGCCTTCACCTCATTGTTCTTGGAGCAAAGAGTGATACAGGACAGGGCTTAATAAGGTGGACATAGGTAGATAGCTTTGTCTTATTTATTTATTCATTTTTAGATGGAAATCATAGATATACTGTTTGATTGTATTCCCTAAAAGTAGACCCTAAGAAAAGGTTTTAGGTGAAAGTAGTTTACTGGGGGCATCACAGTGAGGGAATGCGGATGAGACAGAAAAGGGAGGGAAGGTCATCACAGGTGGATTAATGAACGGGTTGCTGCCCTGGGCAACTGGGGCTCCATTTTGCTGGAGGCTTTTTGAGGGCCTGTGTAGAAAACCCTTGAAACTAGCTCGACAAAACATAAGGAAGCAGGAGCATTTTTTTCATCAACTCCTTATTTAAGGATTGTTGCTTGGGAATATTAACTCCTTCCACCGGGCCTGTCCCCCCTGAAAGCTTGCCAAGCAGATTCTTATGGGCCGCAGAAAGCCCCCAGGCTGAGTTCAAAAGCCAGCGGCATGCAAGGGAACTTGCGAAAATTTCAGGTGACATCCACCTTGGCAGCGCCTTGGGGATCTGCCGACAGCATGTGACAAGGATATCTATCACAGAGCCCAGTGTATCATACGTTCCAAAGCATGGGATAAGTGTTGCCAATGGTTCAGGAGACAATTTTAGGTGGTTCTGGGTCATGGTGTTAAATAATACTGAATCACATGGTGAGGGAGTTCTGCCCTTTTCACTTTTGTTTCAACTTTTCTTACTATTCCAAGAATAATGTCTCATTTTGGTACTAACTGTTATGGGCTGAATTGTGTCCCCCCCCAAAATTCATATCTTGAAATCCTAACCCCCAGTAATCTCAGAATGTGACTGAATTTGGAAATAGGGTCTTTAAAGACATAATTGAGTTAAATGAGATCATTAGGGTGGACCCTAATTCAGTATGACTAGTGGCCTTATAAGACGAGGGGATTTGGACACACACTGGTACAGAGGGGAGACCTGTAAAGCCACAAGGAGAGGGCCGTGTATTGTACAAGCCAAGATAGGTGTCAGAAGTAATCAACTGGCCAACACCTTGATCTTGGACTTCTGGCTTCCAGAATTGTGAGAAAATAAATTTCTGTTGTTTAAGCCCCCCAGGCTTTGATACTTTGTTATGGCAGCCCTAGCAAAGTAGTGCACTCATTATGGCTTTAATCTATCTCCAACACTTGCTAGCTACCTGTTGAGGAGCTTCAGCCTCAGGCTCAGAAGGTTTACTGATGACCGCAATTGGCTAAAATGTGCCAACATTGTCCTGTTTTCATTGATTTATTTTTACAGTTACCCTCAATCTATGGCAAGTGGGACTATTTATTATCAGCAACGATGCAAAGTTTCCTTTTTAAGTACATGTATTTAATCTTTGAAGCCAGCCAATTTAAAGAACAACATTGAGCAAATAATAGAACCATCAAGATAGTATAAAATGGCTCAAGTCTGGGAAATACTGTGAGCTCTGGAGCAACATGTTATGATGGACAGAAAGTGTGTGACCTTGGGCGAATCACCTAGCCCCTCTGAGCTTCAGTTCCCCTAATACTGACCTCATAGAGTAGCTGGGAAATTCACATGGGATATTTGTCAAGCAACAAGCACTCTGCCTAGCAGTAATTAAAAAATCAGTAAATGTTGGTTCTCTCCCCTTGAAATATTTGTAAGAAAATACAGATTTTTTAAATGGGCCTTGGGAAAGTTATTAATCAGATATTAGAACACGGCCAATCGGATGTTAATCAAATCTAGTGTAATTTTCTTTAGAAAAATTCCCTTTTCTATCATTTTGTCCCATCCTAAGAAACTGGCTCCTTTTGATCTGTTTGGAACTGCTCAGCCCATCTTTTCTGGATGTTGGGAGGATCAAATGAGGTAGCAGGTGTGGAAAGACATTAGAAAGTTTGCACACAAATGGAGTGGCGATGGGGTTTCTACTTATGTCCCGCTGTGGCTGTGTGAATTGATTTGTATATCTTTGTTGCACTCATTGAAATGAACCACGGTGCTTAAAAACTGCCTTTTTTCCTATGGCTTTTTCTATTAATATGGGAAGTGTTCACAAGTTTCTTATCCAAATAGTAGAGCAACAGGGACCCCGAGAGGACCAGAGGTTTTCAGTAGAGAAAAATCCATCATCTCAGAATTCCCGAGACCTTTACGAGAGAAGGTAGTGAGTCGGTGCTCTTAAAACAGTGGAAGTGCCAATTCTGAGTACAATGTCATGTTTCTTTCATGGGGGAAAAAGAGCAATGTGGAAATCCCCAAAGTATGTGTTATTACGGGGTTTCTTTCTTGTTGTTAGGATATTTGAAGGTTTTTTTTAAAGAGGTTTAGCATTGTGTCCTGAAAAGCCCTTACCTGTCAGCGGAGTCTTCAGGAATGTAGTCTCCAGTCACTTCCAAGGGATGCGATTCCTTTCATGAATATGCCACCTCTAGTGAATAAAGGGAAGGGTGGCCCTGGGGAAAAGTAAGGGGGTGGATACCAAGGTGAGAAGAGGATATAAATAATAGAGTCCTATCTGGCCTTAGGTTATTCTTCAAATTAATCAAATCCTGCCAAAAGGTAGATTCCTGGACAAAAGAAATTAACACTTGAAATGAACAGAAAAAGTCTCTACCCTCTTGTAACGTGTTCTAGTACAGGATTTTAACCTCGTGCCACTCATCCTGTGGCGGTTTGGTAAAGTCTACCGATCCTTTCTCAGAAGAGTGTTTTCAAATGTAGAAAATAAAATACACAGAATTCAAAGAAAAGCAATTATATCGAAATTCAATAACTTGCAGCACTATGTTTGACCCCTATTATTGCACACTCTTTTAGCTATAGGCTACTTTAAATAACACACTTCAATAATTATCTCAACCATCACATGTATTTGAACTTATCTAGTCTTTATTCCTAGACTGCATGACTATCCTTGTTACAAAAGGCCTTGCAACCCTATAGAGAGTTGAGAATTCTTATGTGGACTGTCCGGTCTTAGAACCTTTTAACAAACAACAGAAACAATTCACTCTTTCTATGTACTGATTAACATTGTAAATAAGAAATACTAGAATATGCAAGGAGATGTCTGGGTCACCAACATAAGAAAGCGTGGTTTCACTGTTTGGTGGCTGAATGATAAGCAGGCATAGAACTGCTCTATAATTGGCCATCTATGCCTTGTGGGCATCTGTACCCGGGAAGGCTCTGATCGCATGCCACCTTGCTGCAAGCCCGTTGACTACCATAATTTCTAAGCAATGGGCATAAAGGATATTTCAAGATACTGTCAACAACTGTAATGTCATAGGAGCCACACCTGTGATTTCTTGTTGATGACAAGTCACTGGCACTGCTACACGTTCAGTTTGCTGTCTGTGCTCATAATTGAAAGAAATGTTAAATTTCAGTTAGAGGGCAGTGAAAATAAGGATATGATTATTTTCCTGTCCAAGGACGTCCTAGACTCGCAATTTGACTCTAGGAAAGAATCCCTTGTGGGAAAGCAGGTAGTAAGTAAATAATAGCATGCCAAGTGATGGTAAATATTATAAAGGAAAATAGCACAAAGTAAGGGAGACGGAGAGAGCCAAGCGTGCAGAGGGGACGAGCCACTCTTTTATTTTAGGAATGCCACTCTAGGATGACATTTGAAAGAATACAGGAAATGAGCCCTGTGACTATGTGCAGAAAGAACGTTCTAGATAGAGGAAGCCCCAAGTATGATCCCACCTCTTAGGACCTTATTGATCGTATTAGTGAAAATTTAATCAGGAAAGCAGAACCCCTATGAATAGCTAGGAATAAGGGCTTTATTACAGGAATTAGACTTTTCACACTTGTGGGAGGAGCTGGGGAAGTAACTCTCTGGCAGCGGGTATTGCATGTCAGGGAGGAGTCCCTAACCAGCCCTGGTGCAGGGAATAAGCCAGAGCTGGCAAGGGGGATCTGAGCTGGGAGCCAGACGCGTGTCCAGATGCTGGGATGGGGCTACGAGGAGGAGCCAGTGAAGGAGTCCACGGGAGGCTGTAGCCCAGCCCGTGCATAGCCCCTACCTCTGAGTGTCCACAGACGAGCATGTGGAGCTGGGCCTGGGGCAGCTGCTGGTCAGTAGCCAGGAAGAGCTAGACATCGGCCAGAGGAGAGTGAGAAACACCTGGAATCCACTAGACTCATCTGTGGTCGTCCTTCACCATGTTTGACTGGAAAGACCTTCCCAGAGTAATGGCCACTGTTTTTCTTCTGCCTTGCAAATCTTGTGCAAATTCCTCTTTGGCTAACTCTGACTCGGAACCATTCGGGGAAGAGGATTCTGTGAAAATTAGTTCCAGCTTAATCAAGTCGACAAAGTACAAATTCCCACATCTGTCATTGTCAGGGCTTTGGCTTTTAATGGCGAGATGGGAAGCCATGGGATGGTTTTGCATGATGTAAGCTATAAGAATCTCTCTCATTCCAGTGTTTGGCACAGTACTAAGAACAATATTTACTGAGTGTTTTGCATTCTTTTGAGAAGTGCAGAAGGTTTTCTTCTTTTTTTTTTAAACTAGGGTAGCCCCAGTCTGAACCAAGCAACTGTGTCCACACGAAATCTCTGAAGTTCTGAATTTTCCTATAACTAGAGGAGCTGAGAGGTGGTTTTGAGGTAAAAGACCTACAGCTTAAAGAAATTGAATCCGTTTCTTTGTTTGATTGTTTTTTTAAATAGCTGATGCAGCCACTGTGGAAAACTGTATGGAGGTTCCTCAAAAAATTAAAAATAGAACTATTGAATGATCCAGCAATTCCAATTCTGGGTATATATCCAAATGAAATGAAATTGCTATGTAGAAGAGATACCTGCACACCCATTTTAACTGCAGCATTATTTACAATAGCTAAGAAATGGAAAAATCTAAGTGTCCACCAACAGATGAATGGATAAACAAAACGTGTATATATCTGTGTCTATATCTATCTCTATCTATCTATCTACCTATTTGTCCACACAATGGAAAGCTATTTACCCATAAAAAAGGAAGGAAATTCTGCCATTTGCAGCAACACAGATAGACCTTGAGGGCATTATGCTAAGTGAAATAAGTCAGAGAGAGAAAGATAAATACCGTATGATCTCACATGTAGGATCTTAAAAAAAAAAAAAACAGTAAATTAAAAAATTAAAATATACTTAGTACCTTCTGTGTACCCAGTACTAGGGCACTATTCTAGGCATGTGGTATTTATCTTGAACAAAGTAGACAAAAATGGCTGCCCCTATGGAGCTAATACTCTAGTGGGGGCGACAATAACATAAAAATAATTGTTACACAGTGTTTCGAAGTGCTTTGGAAAAAATAAGTAAAGCAGAATAGAGCAATCAGGAGTCCTGAGGAAGGTTAGGGAGACATAATATAGGATTGAATAGGGTGGTCGGGGGAGTGGGTGCTCCTTGAGACAGTGAGATGTAAGCAGAGCTTTGGAGGAGATAAGAAGTGAGCCGTGTGACTGGGGCAGAGGGGACAGCTAAAGCACAGGCTCTAAGGCAGACACGTACCTGGCATGTTCAAAAAACAGCAAGGAGTGAACAAGGAAGGAAACTCATAGGAGACGAGGTCAGAAGGCACAATGGGGCCAGAAGCCTTGAGCCTTGAAGCCCCTGTAAGGACTGTAGCTTTTACCCTGAGTGAAATAAGGAACCACTGCAGAATTTGCAACAGAGATATAACAGGAGAGCGAATTGTTGGCATGTTTTTATTACATTTTGGAGCTAAAATGCATAGGTAGCCTGAGCTCGTGATTGTTTCCAAAGCCAGATAAGAAGAGTTGAGTCTCTCTGAAAGGAATAGTAAGAACAGAAGAGGAAAAATAAGACTGGGAGCCAAGTCCACAAATCAATCTTGATGCCTGCATCACGCTCGGGAAACGAAAACCGGACTCACCTGAGAGCATGCTTCATGTTCTTGGAAAGGATTGCAAATGGGCTGAAAGGGCGTTGCTGCAATATCCCTTGGGGTTTGGAATTAGCCCAGACTTGGTTTCTGCGAGCCCAGAAATACTAAGTAGGACTTCCCCAAGGTACACTTGATGTTGCTTAATGATAAAAGGCCTCCGTGTTCTGTTCCTTTGAGTTAAAAGCAAATCCCCCCATCTCTAGGTGCTATAATCTGCGGGTTGGAAGAATTGTCCTTTGTCATAAAGGAGAAGCTCAAGTAGAGAAAGATACCAGCTCTTGTGATAACCAGATTGGATGGATCTTACCCAAGAGTCAGCCTACGGTTCTCATTCCACCAAATCTGTGATGTTTGAGCCCAACCATTAAATTACAGTGGTTGCTTCTCAGATTGGTCACACACTAGATTCTTCATGATGAAACCAACCCAAAGGATGTCCTGCAGGAAGAAATAAAACCTCCCCAGAAAGTCACTTTCCAGCCCTCCACTCCATCATTTCTCAATTCAGGGCTAAAAAAATCCAACACAGACTTCTTTTATATGCAAGAGAGGCAAAACCTACCATTGAAAGCAGGTAAAAAATAGAATAAAAGTACCAGTTTGGAAGGCAGTTGAAGAGAGATTGCCCAATACTTGGAATACACTTTGAGACTGAGTCCCATCATATATACAGAAACTGTAATGCAGTCCATGCCCTGAGGCCCTGTGACGAAATCCCCTGTGGAGTAAACAAAAAAAGAATAAGCATCAAGACCCAACAGGACTGACTCGACCAGAATCAGGGGAGGACTGGCAAACTCACAGCAAAAATTGTAATACAGGTCACAAAATCCTCCCTAAGGCTGCCAGTTTCCAAAAGTGTAGTCAGAGCACATCAGCATGTTGAAAGATAAATACGAGAGACTCAAACAATGAGACATTTTTTTGCAGGCATGGCACCCTCGACAGCTCACCTACAGAGGCGCCACAGACGGTGAGGAAAACGAAGGTCTTCCACAGGGAGAGTGAGAAATCAAAAAGGTTGCAAACTCCAGGGTAATTTAAAATAACACTCATTATCTTCCCCAATTTTAAAAGAAACATGGAAATAGGCCCCTGTTAGCTAAAGATTTACAAACCCCGGGCCAAATTCTAACAGTCTCAGCTCCTTCCAGCCAGCTCCAGGAAGCTGCTGTACCAATTTTTGGGAAAGGAGCCTGAAGAGCTGGAACCACCTGGTGTTGGGGTTACTTGAGGGCATAGAGTTCGCTTGACCCGGTTCTTTAAGAGTCAGAAGATAAAGACTGACATTCACTTACCTGGGCCTTATTGTTGGATGATAAATTGCCTATTATATCCCTGCCCTGGGAAAGGCAAGCTTCATTTTCCCATTAATTCCTGAAATGAGAATTGCTTCCTTACTGATTTCATCTAGAGACTGATAGAAACACCGTCTGGACAAACAATAAGCTTTGTACTGCTGGCAGAACTCTTCCAGCGAACACCCCAGACTACGGTGAGGATGTGAGAACCAAGGCTCTGGAAGCCAGCAGAGGGACAATGAACCTAGGGCCCTGAACATCAAGGATGTCCCAAAAGTCATGTCGGTGGGAGAGAGTCCAGGCCAGGGGCCGCTGTTACTGACCAGGACACTTCCCTACACCCAAGGAGGGCCCCCCCATCACTTTCAGCAGAGACACACTGATAGCATCTCTCCTCTTGGACTTGGTAGTCATTTTTTGGAATCCCCCTAGAACTTCAGTTGAGTTGGAGAACTGAACTGTCCCCAGAAAAACCATGCAGACTGAAAGTCTATCAACAGAAGTTGCTGGTTTGGATATGAGGCCCATGCCAAACACAGTTTGTACCCTCAGTGCAAATTTCTTAGGCCTCACTTGTAACAAAGAGCAATTCTAACCATAAGCAGAGTAAAATAAGGTAGGGGCATAACCTCTGGCCTTGTTTTATGAACTCCCAGCTTTTTTCTTTATATTTTTTTGTTGATTTGGATTTTTAGCCAAAGAAAGAGCTCCTGTAGCCTGTGTTGTCAGTCTGCTTTTTCCAAAGAGATTGTTTGTTTTATTAAAAGCATTGACTAGAGATTATCATACTAAGTGGGACAAAGACAAATATGATACGATATCACTTACATGTGCAATCTAAGAAAATGACACAAACGAACTTCTTTACAAAACAGAGATAGACTCACAGACATAGAGAACAAATTTACGGTTACCAAAGGGGAAGTGGGGGTGATAAGTTAGGAGTTTGGGATTAACAGATACACACTACTATATGTAAAATAGATAAACAGCAAGGACCTACTCTATAGCACAGGAAACTGTGTTCAATATCTTGTAGTAACCTACAATGGAAAAGGATCTGAAAAAGAAAAAAATATATATATGTAAACTGAATCACATTGGTATACACCTGAAACTAACACAACATTGTAAATCAACTGTACTTAAATTAAAAAAAAAATTTTTTAAGTTACCTGGTTTTCTAAAAAAAGCAAACAAACAAAAAAAACCCCACTACAGTCTTTAAAACCAATCGGAAAAAAGAGTGAGAGAAGGAGGAGGAGGGATCATCCTGACCATTTCTAAATCACAATAAGCCTAATTTATTCTGTCAACATGTGAGTCATAGGATTTCATAAGGCATCTAATCCACCCTTCTCATTTTACATATGAGGAGATTAAAGGCCAGAGAGAGGAAATAACTTGTCTAAGGTCATGCATGTTTATGAGTGTAAATATAATGTTAAAATTTATTCCCAGCTACTGATTTCCTTATTATTATTTAATTTCCTGAACATTCTTTCCGTGGGAGTTGATGAGCATCCCGAAATTTGTGATTAAGAAAGAACCTGGCATGTTACAGTGAACAAGAAGAGAAATTCACTTGGACCAGCCTCTTCATATCTGTCATGGCCTAAGAAACCTGTTGTACCAAGCCCTGGTAAACAGCCCCATCCTTGGGTAACCAGATGGCCCTGGGGGTCATAGTTGCAAGGCCCAGGATGATAACCTCACTTCCACTCTTCTCTCTTTGCTTGGAAAAGAAAACTGTAGAATCAGCTATGCCACTGTCTTACTAAGCATCAGTTTTACCTACAAGGATTCCTTGCCTTTGCAGAAATTAGACTTTTGAATTAAAAATTCAGTTCCCAGAAAATGCAGTGATGGTGTTCCAGTGTTGTGGAAAGAATAGGTCTTTAGTTATCTGAATATGTGGTTCTCATTTTCCTCGTGATGGGATTATGGGGAAATTCAGAGGCACTATTTACAAATAGTATGGCTGTTATTATAGCAGTTTGTCATTATTGTGTGTAGCTGGACAAATCTTTCCTCACATTGTCTGAATTAGTAATTCTAATATTTTTCTTTTGGAGAAATGTCTCCAACTTCCTCTTCCTTTTCACTAAACAGTTTTTATGTGATAGACCCTCCGTCATGTGTATTCAGGGATCCGTATTTAAAATGAATTTTAAGTTCTATTTTATATATATGCATTTAGAAGAAAATAGCTGATCTACATCAGGGTTTCTCAGCCACAGCACTATTGACATTTGGGGCTGGATGATTCTTTGTTGTGAGGCTGTCCTGTGGACCGTAGGATGTTTAGTAACATACCTGGCCTCTACTCACCAGGTGCCAGGGGCACTTCCCCTTCATAGGTGTGACAACCAAAAATAGGCATTCCAAATATCCTCCGGGGATAAAATCACCCGTGGTTGAGAACCATTGATGTAACTTGTTTCAAAAAGAGGTCCCAGTAGAGGGTATGCTCCATAAGAACAGGAACTGTGTCTGTTTTGTTCATCACTATCACGCACATAGTAGGTGTTCTTAGAAAACTTGTTGATTGAATGAAAGACACATGTGGTATAAAAGAGAAAGCCTTGGGTACAGAATATTCAAACATCAATCTACTGCTACCTAGCCATGCCATGTGTCTAAATCATTTTATTTCTTTGAATCTTAGGCTCATAATATATATTGCAGAAAATAATCTTTACCTTGACTCTACTGTCTTGTGAATTTCAAACCTGATTATTTGTGCAAATATGTCTGTAACCTGTGAAATGACCTCAGATCTGAAAGATAGTGAGGGACAAATGCCTTGAAGTAGATGCTGAACTCCAGAGGAAGACCCAGGTCAACCTAAAACAATAGTTCTTGCTTATCCAGGAACCAAGAGCTCTGAGCCTTGAGGTCAGGTAAAGAAAGAGGAAGGAAATGGATCTGGATCGGACAGCTCCAGAAAACCAGAGGGATGAGTCAAACACAAGTGGGACAGTGCCCGCTTATGGTTTCTTTGTACAACATAGATTGTTCTACACCAACCCAGGTACCAAAGGACAACAGTACATCCCTAAGAAGGTACAGTACCATTGGGAATTAAGACTCTCAGAAGCCTTTGCACTGAAAGACTACGATTTCCCCACTCCCTAACCTTATCGGCAGATCAACTGAAAAAATTACATGTGTGTGTACGTGTATAAAACACAGAATTTGTCTATATGTTCATTTTTCCTTTAAGCAGCTAGTTTTGCTGGAGGACTAAGGGCCTGACTGGCCCACCTGTTGGAAAGTCCAGTATAAGCTGTTGGACCTGGCACAAAGAACCACCAGGGGTCACGTTCTGTGCAGAAGGAGAGGAGATGTATGGATCGTATCTGTGTTATCAGTGATAGGCAGATCTCGGTGGTGTGTGCAGGAGTCTTCTGCATGGGGTCCATTTCATAACACATCCAGATTTATCAGTAGATACTAGTGAGCCAAAAGGTGAAGTGTCTGTGGTTCCATGTTATGAGTTCTCCAGGAGCAAAAGTTGGTGCAGGAGGATTCTTGCCCCACTGTGTTATAAATCACCCCATTGGCTGTGTGTGGTGTGGGGAGGGGTCAGGGGAGCACCCGACTTTTGTCTGCCTCAGCTTCCTCACTCAGGAAAGGGAATGGTATTGCTGATTCAGTCTACCTTGGAGTGCTGTTATGGGGGACAAATGCAGTCAGGAACTTAGCATTTGTTTGCTTTTTTTGCATTTATCGGTTGATTATCGTGTTAGGGTTTTCCAGTTGAAATGGAACCAATGTTGGGGGGTGGTGTGTGCACGGGTCTACCCGTGGGTGTATTTATACACATACCCTAATTTTTCTTTATTACGTCACTTTTTAATTTTTCTGTTTAGACATGTAATACATGTTCATTGTAAAAATTGAAACACGAAGCAGTGAATGTCCGCCAATTCCTACCCATAGGGGTAACTGCTATGAAGTTTTCGATGCATATATATCTGTAGATTTATCTCTATGTGTACATTACTATAAGTCTGAAAGGATGAATCACTAGTCAATTCCAGATTAACAATTGTAGCATCCAGGATAAGATTGCCCAAGAGGAGTGAACTAGCCCTCACAGGTGAGACCGGTCACATTGATGATCACTCAGGCTTTCCAAATGAAACAAAACATGCCTACCTAAATCCATTGCTTTCCAGGTTGAGCTTCTAATATCCCACAATACTTTTTTCTCTCTCTGTCCTTGTATGCTGCCTCTTCTTTTCTCTGGATTTTGTCTTGAACCAGATTCAATAGTACAGGTATTACTGCCATGGCAAGTAATGATTTGTACACCAAGAGTAGTCCTCTTGTGTGATTAGCCAAAACAGCCAGCGCCAGCTATGACTAATCAGGTAAAAAAGAAACAGATGCATGTTGCAGTGGCATTTTTCTCTCTTTGCCTTTGGTCATTCATCTACCATCTTCACTATTTTAGCCATGTTTATGTGCCATTGGTACGACTATTTACTTAATATTCTTTTAATCAAGTCACTATTTTATCTTAAAGTTGCCTTAAAACTTCTGTCATTGACATAAAAGGAAGGCCAGCATCACTTGCCATAAGTGAAAGGTAACCATAAAATAAATACTTAATTATTAACTATTGAAGCGTATTCACCTAACACCTTTTCCCTAGTTTGGGAAATATTGCTTTAATTGTCTAGCTAAGATCCACAGCATTAAATTATTAAGGGGACCTCTGAATTCTGGAGGTACTCACAAGAAAAACAAGCTTTAAAGAAAGTTATCACAAATACAAGCTTTGTCAGTCTCCTGGAACGAAAGTTTGGTGAATCAGAGAAATCGACCCAACGTACTGACAGTGCTTCGTATTCTATAGATTTAGGCGTGTACACGTTTAGAGCCGTAGAATCTTAGAACTGGGAGCAGAACTCACTCCATCCTCAGTCATGGAAGCTGAGGACCTGGAGACGGAAGGTACCTATGAGAAACTCTCATAAGTAAGTGACAATAGAACGAAGCCATTTCCCCCGACCTCTACCCTCTAGGCTTCCTGTAAACTACCAGGTGTTGGAGTCAAGCCAACCTAATGTTTTGCTTATCCACTGCTGTGTAACACACTGCCCCAGAATTTAGTGGCTTGAAACAGCAACCATTTAATTCCTCACAATTCTGTGGGTGAGGAATGCCGGCAGCACTCAGCAGGATGAAGCTATTGCTCCAGAAGGTGTCAGTGGGGGTCATTCATTCAGCTAGAAACCGGGTTCGGCTGGAAGGTCCAAGAACCCTTCATTCACATTTCTGGCACCTAGCTGCCTCTCCACGCAGCCTCTCTCTCTCTATGCAATAACTTGGGCTTCCTCACAGTATGGAAGCCTCAGGATAATGAAACTTCTTACATGGCATCTTGCTGCTAGGAATGTGAGGGAACATTGCAAGACCAGCAAAAGTGGAGACTGCAGATCTCTTAAGACCTGCCTCATTTTTGTTGATCACAGCCGATCACAGCCCATCACAGAGGTAGCGAAGGATCAAGATCAGGGGACGTCAACCTTACCTCTCAAAAGGAGAAATGGCAAAGAATCTGCAGTCTTCTTTTTATTTTTTTTAAATTTTATATTGGAGTATAGTTGATTAACAATGTTGTGTTAGTTTCCGGTGTACAGCCAGGTGATTCAGTTGTATATATACATGTATCTATTCTTTTTCAAATTCTTTTCCCATTTAGGTTATTACAGAGTATTGGGCAGAGTTCCCTGTGCTTGTTACACAGTAGGTCCTTGTTGGTTTTCTATTTTAAATATAGCAGTGTGTACGTGTCAATCCCCAACTCCAGTCTGTCCCTCCCCCCACCCTTCCCCTTGGTAACCGTAAGTTCGTTCTCTAAGTCCGTGAGTCTGTTTCTGTTTTCTGCAGTCTTCTTGAATCCACCACAATGAGGTTCAACCTCCAGCTCCAGTATGTGCTAGCTCTGTCTCCTTAAACAAATTATTTAACCTCAGTTCCCTTGTTCGGAATAATTCACATGTAATAATATTTACCCCATTAGATTGCTGTGAGGATTAATCTCAGATAAGCATATAAAGTGATTAGCACAGTGCCAGGAAGATAGTAAGCGTTCAACAAATTTTAGCCGTTTCCTTCCTTATCTACCAAGAGCTGATTTCCCCCCCGATGTTATGAAGGTCAGTAGCCTCCACGTTGAGAACCGTGGTCCTGGGATGGAATATTCAAGCATAATAGAAACACTATCTACCAAAATGTTAAGCAGAAGGGAAATGCCCCAAAAATATCAGTCTCCCAGCCATCCCAGACTCAACCTGAGTCCAAGCCAAAACAGAGGCTGTGAATTGAAAGGTTTATCTTCCAAAGCTGACCTTTAAACATTCCGAAGCCCTCTGTGAGAAAACAACCATGGAGCCGGGCCATCGCTGTCCTGAGCCTGATCTCCAAATGATAATTTCATTGATTGGTGTGTTTATTCCAGTTCCTAAATCTGCTTTGTGTCTTAAACAGAATGAATACCGAATCCCCTCTGTTTGCATTCAAAGCCCAATAATTTTATTAAGCTGGGCTATTTACTAATAGAGAAATAATGGAAATTTTTGCTTGGTAAAGAAATGTGTCCTGTACACTAGAACAGTAATTCTCAAGGGGGCATGATTTTGCCCCACCTACCCAGGGGTTCTTTGGCAGTGTCTGGAGACAGTTTTGGTTGTCACAACTGGAGAGAGGAGGTGGTATTACTGGCATCTAGTGGGTAGAGGCCAGGGATACTGTTAAACATCCTACAGTGCACTGAACAGCTTCCCACAGTGGATAATTCATGGCCCAAAATGTCAGTAGTGCTGAGGTTGAGAAAGCCAGGTCTAGGACATCACAGCCAGGCGATTTGCTTTAAGAAATCGTATAACATTTACACGGGGACAGGCGAACTTGGAATCCCTGTAGCCATTTAGTGACTGAAAGACCAAATGGACTTTATTATTTTGCCTATCAGATAAAATGCATGTGTAGATTCAGAAGCATGTGGCCAGGGGGTAAGAGGTATACTGTGGCAAGTGATGCTTCTCCCTAAGCACATACTCCAAAAGTGTTGTCTTTTCAACAGTTTTAAGGTGGTTTGTAAGAAGATAATGAAAAGACAGAAGAGGAAACCATATGAAAATAAGCTTATGTTACCTTGAGAAGGTAACCAAGGATGGCATCCTTTTCACATCCTTACCAACCACCGGCACAGCCCTACTCCATTCCCAAGCATGACCTTCCCCATCCTGGCACCTGAGGGTACTTCTGTTGGCCCAAAAAGAAAAGTACCAGGATGTAAGTTCCTTACTCATCTCTACATCCTCCAGCACCTCTAAAAGCATGAAGTGGCTGCTTATTGGTTGTTGATGGAATGAAAAAACCAAAGAACAAGTCAACCAGTCACTCAGCCAAACAGACAAGCAAGCTGGGTATTAATTTTTTGTCACAAGATATCAGCATTTTATTTTTTTAAGGTGCCAAAAAGCAAAGCATAGTATGAAGATGTGAAATTTTGAAAAAGACCGGCATATTTTGAAAAATATCTTCAAGTGAAAATCTGGAGAAAAAGACACACCTTTAAAGAAGTGAGTGAGGGAGTACCTCGCAGCAATGAGAATAAATGCACTCGTGACACATGCAACCACGGGGATGGGTTTCCCAGAAATCACGGTGAACAAAAGCAGCCAGGAAACATCCTGTGTGATTCCATTTGTAAGGCAGGGTTTCTCAACCTTGGCGATAGTGACACTTGAGGCCAGGTGATTCTTCGTTGTTGGGGGCTGTGCTGTGCATTGTAGGATGTATGGCAACACCTCTGGGTTCACTAATGCCAGTGGCACCCATTCCCCGGTTTTGACAGCCAACAGTGTGTCCAGACGTTGCCAAATACCCTGCGGGGAAGGTCATCCCAGGTTGAGCATCTTGATACAAAGCAATCCACAGTGTTAGAAGAGTGGGTAGTACCAGGGTCGGGGCCCAAAGGGCGATTTCTGGGGTGCTAGTAATACTTTTTTATCTTGCTCCCGGCTAATTTTGTGTTTTCACTTTGTTAAAAATTCATCGAGCCAAGCAATTATGTTTTGTGCACGTCTCTGTATATATAAAGTCTGCTTGGAAAAAAATGAACAGGACTGTAAGAATAGAGAAAAGAAATTTCAACCACTGATAGGGCAGAGAGTTTGGGCTGGTGGAAGAATCTGTACCATATTCCAATATTTTCCAACAATACAGGTTTCTTTTCCGACGTTTGTTGCTATTTCCGAAGTTTCAGGAAGGTTTTAACAAATGTCATCGGGATGAGGAATTTCCTAGCTCATCTTTAGAGGCAGAAAGCTGGTGGAAAAGTAGAAGTGTGTGACCTACGGAGTCCTGGAGCCAGCACGTCCTCTGGGCAGCCCCTGAACTTGGCGCACCGTCTCCGAGGTGGAGTTCCACACACATGCACAGATTACATTGTTGAGATTATCATGAAAGGGTTCCGTGTGTCAAATGTCCCTTCCTTGCTGTGATAACTGCCAGGTTCTTAGGCAGCCATTGTCCCCGTTTGTTCTCACAGTGAGTCATTGCTGTGACTAAAATAAAATCCTTCTCTGAAATGTCTCTCTTGATGTACTGGGACCCTTTAAACTTGCCATGGCCCAGAAATCCTATTGAAATCACCTCTGAGGTTCTTGTGGGATCCTTTTCTGATGCGAGAATTTTGCTTTATCTAATACTGTTTTAAATGAATAGACCAATGGTTAGAGCTTAGAAATATTTTTTTGCTCTTTAGGGATTATCTCTGCAACGTGGTGATTTGAATTTAACCTATCTGACACCGAGATCATTCCATTTTAACGTCTCTGCTAAAGGAAAAACAAAGGCCAGAGAGATGGTGCCTGAATGGCTTAGAATATATGCTCAGGACACTATTTTTCTGGAATCCCCTAAGGGGAAATTCTCTCAACTTTCCCACCCTTTATTTTCTCCGTTGGCAAACTAGGTTCTGTAACTTGGTGGCTGTTCTGGAATTTCACTGAGCTTAAGGACACACACAGGCACAAATATATATAAACGAAGTATTCTTTGAAGGTTGATATTTCTAGTGAGACGATGATAAGCCACAGTATGAGCTATTCTTGCAGGAACAGAAACTAGACCATGTGTCCTCTGGGCAAATTATATCTCAGTTTCCCCAGGTTCTTAGCTGTGTTTCTGGAAAAGGACCGTCCATGTGGCCACAGCATCCTTGCTCTGGGCTTCCAAGAGATGGCACAGAATCCACTGATCTCTTGTTCTCTTGAGGTACAAAGTTGCCTCCCTTCTTTAAAGACATACAAGATCCAAATTTATGGAACTAGTGAGAAGTTGGGGGAAAGAATCCTGCCCCAGAGTTTCCCATCTCCAAGAGAAAAATGACATTTCCTGACTTAACACAAAATGTGTGGCCTGCTAACCCTGGGAAGTTGATGGAAATGAGTCCCAAGACAATTTCTTCTTTTGACTCAAAAGATGTATTGAGCTAGTGGAATAGCAGTTACTATTTTATCTGCTAGCATGGGTCCACAATGACTGCCAGAGGACCACAGCCAGCCATGCTTATACATTTATGTATTGTCTGTGGCTGTTTTCACGGTACCACGTCACTGTTGAGTGGTAATGACAGAGACCGCAGGGCCACAAAATATCTACTCTGTGTCCTTTACACAAAACATTTGCCAACCCTGTGCCGTGACTAGAAAGTCTATTTTGTGTATAAATTGTATTAATGTTTAATTGTCAGAATGATGTTGCTCTCATTTTTAGTTTTAGTCTTAAAAAGTAAAACCTCCTGAGATATATGCTTATAAGGTTCCCATGTAATACATTTGTGGCAACTTGGCATTTTTGTCCCTCGTCACCACCTCCAATCTCTCTCTCCCACTCCCTCTCCTTCTTTTTCTCGTCCCTCTCCCTTCTCTTTCTTTCCAGCTATCTGACTCCTTCCTACCTACCTCCCTGTATCCCTGGTAAAGAGAAAGCGTTTTTATATATACAGTTTTTAAAGGCTGCTTTCCATTTACAGTTATTACAAGATATTGGCTCTATCCGCCATGTTGTACAATACATCCTTGAGCCTATCTTAACCCAGTAGTTTGTACCTCCCTCCCCACTGGTGACCACTAGTTTATTTTCTATATCTGTGAGTCTGCTTCCCGTCTGTTGTATTCACTAGTTTGTTGTGTTTTTTAGATTTCATATATAAGTGATATCATACAGTATTTGTTTTTCTCCGTCTGGCTTATTTCACTTAGCATAATGCCCTCCAAGTCCATCCATGTTGCTGCAAATGGCAATATTTCATTCATTTTTTATGGCTCAGTAGTATTCTAGTGTGTGTGTGTGTGTGTGTGTGTGTGTGTGTGTGTGTGTGTGTGTATACCACCTCTTTTTTATCCGTTCGTGTGTTGATGGGCATTTAGGTTGCTTCCATATCTCGGCAATTGTAAATAGTGCTGCTGTGAACATTGGGGTGCATGTATCTTTTCAAATTAGCGTTTTGGGGTGTTTTGGGATATATACGCAGGAGTGGAATTGCTAGATCATATTGTAACTCTATTTTTAGTTTTTTTTGAGAAACCTCCATACTGTTTTCCACAGTGGCTGCACCAATTTACATTCCCACCAACAGTGCAAGAGTGTTCCCTTTCCTCCACACCCTCTCCAGCATTTATTGTTTCTAGATTTTTTGATGATGGCCATTCTGACAGGTATGAGATGATATCTCCTTGTGGCTTTGATTTGCATTTCCCTGACGATTAACAATACTGAGCATCAGCGAGAGGGCTTTTTTGATAAGAGAGAGAAACGGAACAAAGACATGGTAACACCACATTCCATCAATACGTTTCTGTAGCAGATGATCCTTACTGCCCATGGATATATTTGTCCTAAAAGATGCTTCAGTGTAAAGACTCTGAAGGACACAAATCAGAACTTCTCAGGGACAAAAGAATCTGCAATTTTCACATACCCATTATAGTTTGAGACCACCCCAGAGGTTAGACTAGGTTCCCAAACTCTTCTATCCATGGACCATTTTCTATCCACCCCTTGTGATGGATGCTAGCAGGGTTTGTGTTTGGAGGTCAAGACAACACATTCTTCTTATCAGCTGTCTTGAATTTCCTCTGCCCTGACCACCAGCTTCCCAAGGGAAGCGTAGACATTTTTCCCAGGGCCTGGAACACCTTCACGGAGTTAGTACAAATGGCCATCCAGAAAGCGTGGAGACGGACTGCCAAGCTTAGATGTGCTTTCTGCTGAACTAAGCAAGGAATGAGAGGCACGGGGACATGGTTATCATACAGAAAACATTTTCTGGATTGGAACCATGTGTGCAGGGGTCTAGTACCTGGAGGCAATTAAGATGATGACGGTGCTAAACAAATGCCATTAAAATCCTGTAAACCACCCACCCATTTTTATGAGGAAAAGCGCAACGTAAACAAGCTGTTACCCTGAGACCTATGGTATCATTGCTGGCTTTCTGAACAGTTTGTAAAGAAATGGCCTCTGCTGATAGTGAATTCTTCTTCTAGAATCCATACTTAGTATTAATCACCTCCAGGGTCCCCCAGTGGACCAGAGACCTTCATCTTACCAATTCACCAGAAAAGTCAGACAGAATTACTCTTCCTGTGCCCCTGTTGATAATTATTTGAGCCTATTTTCCTTTGGGGACTGATCAAAACGGTTATAATCCCATGTTTACAGTGCTTGTCACCAGCAAGATTGGGAATTCCTTGAGGACAACCACTTCTTCAACTTTGTATGTCACCTCACACCATGCCTGGTATGCACCCCTGTTGACATGGAGTGGATGCATCAATTAGTTCATTAATTGGAGAAAGAAGAAAAGCTGCCCTGTGTTTCTTGGCCTGGGGATGGGATGGTTGATGATGTGGGTAACGTCAGCCGGCTAACTTG
The DNA here is from genome assembly GCF_028021215.1 of Eschrichtius robustus. Classification (NCBI taxonomy): domain Eukaryota; kingdom Metazoa; phylum Chordata; class Mammalia; order Artiodactyla; family Eschrichtiidae; genus Eschrichtius; species Eschrichtius robustus. The sequence goes on from NC_090835.1 coordinate 23,505,489, forward strand.
CAGAACTTTCTTCCAGCCAGGCGGCAGAGATGGAGACCATTCTCTCAGCCTGGGGCACAGTCGGCGTAGGGCCTACCGCACACAGCTGCTCAGAAGTTTGCTTGTGTAGCAGTCATATGGGGCCAAACTATTGCACTTTTTTCAGACTCAGCCCCATAAGTGGACATTTTCTGGACCACAGCTCTCTGCTCAGATGCTTCCTGCCACTCTGACTACATTTGTCCCCATCACATCACCCTGTGGGTTGAAGAGAATGTAAGACCTTGGAGAAGATGAAAAGACATCTTTAGGCAAGATGGCTCCCGTGGCAGCCTCACAGCTGGCGTGAGGGATCATTTTCAGCCCTCGGTAGACTCTTGCTTTCCCCCCGTGAGCACCAAAGCTCACATCAAGTCATGCTGGTACAGCGGCAGTGATCTTTAAGGAAAATTGTATTTTCAAACGAACATGTGGGAGAAAAACATTCTTTCTCTTTTGGAGCCTGGCCCCTTCTCCTCAGCCCAGAGGCAGCGTGATGGAGGCACACTCATCCCCATCTGTGCTGCAGCTGCTGAGGCAAAGGGAGAGGCTGGGATACTTTCTGGCATTGGGGCTGCACCAGGCCCGAGTTGCTTATACGTTGCTTTTGGCACTCGTTTCCGTAAGCACTCAGCCTATTTTCAAGTAAGCCCCTGAGATTTCTTTTTACGAAGAAAAACATTCTCTACATTCCCATCTTCATTTGGGCATGAAGATGGGAGCTTTCCCTTTGTCTCTAGCCAGTACTGTTGTTCAATTTAACAGATGTCGTTGAGCACCTACCACATGGCCAGACACGGCCCTGTGGGTTGTCGGAAGTCTGATGCTGGATACGGCAGAATCCTTGCCTTCAGGGACCCTGTGACCTATCAAAGGGGACATACCAGTGAACCACTTATCATAATACAATAGAATAAGGTCCTATAATATGTAAGTACCCAAGTGCTGTAGACAATAGTAATCAATTCTATTTGGGGGTGACTGAAGGTTGAACTCAAGTTGGAGTTTTAGGGGATAAATGGAAGTTTGCCAAGCAAAAACAAGCATAATAACAATAACAATTTATATTATATAATTTATAATAATGTATATCTATATCCAGTGCCACTTACTGAGCACATATTATATGGCTGGCATTCTGCTGAAGGATTTACATACATCATCTCATTTATTTTTCACAGTAATCATTAGAAGAATAGTAAACATATTTCTAATACTTGCTATGTAACAGGCATGATCTACTTTATATATAGACAGAGAAGAAATGGGATGGAATCTTTGGATGGATCACTATTCTGAGAATCCTCAAGAGGAACATGTTAAACATTTTTCCAGTGGTTCTAAATTTATACTATAAGTAAACCACGCTTAACATGTGGAAGAGGAGAAAAAAAAGAGAAAGAGAAAAAGAAAGAAAGAAGGGAGGGAGGGGAGGAGGGAGGAAGGAAGGAAAGAAGGAAGGAAGGAAAGGAAAAGAAAAAGAAAAGGAAAGTGTGTCCTCTTCCTTGTGCTTGGTAAAGATCTATAATGAGCTATCTCGTGATCTTTCTCCAAACTGCGTAAAATCTTACTGGGAATTGTCTGCTAGCATGAGGCCATATTTGTGCTTAGCTAAAGCCAAACCTCTTTGGTTTCTGTCTGGAATTGAGCTTGGGAGGCAACATTGTTCTGTAGCTGATCTCTAAGACAATGTGTGACTTGGCTTTGGACTTAGTTGTCCTTGGTATATTGCTGACTTTCACCATTAAATCTAAGAAGTCTGTGTTTGTATTAGTATTGGCACAAATTGGGAGGATTCTAGAAAAATAGTACAGATGAACAGGTTTGCAAGGCAGAAATAGAGACACAGATGTGGAGAAGAAACATATGGACACCAAGGGGGAAAAGCTGGGAGGAGGGCGGTGGTGGTGGCATGAATTGGGAGATTGGGATTGACATATATACACCAATATGTGTAAAATAGATAACTTATAAGAACCTGCTGTATAAAAATAAAAGCGGACAAACTTAAAAATATTAATAATAAATAAATAAAAATATGATTTATAAAAAAACAAAAAAAATTGGGAGGATTGATTGGCATGAGGAAACAATGAGGAAAATTTTTCATATGGTAACAGTTACTTCTTTATGGTATATAAACTATTCTTCCTAGTTTTCTCTCTTCTTCATCCAACTTCACAGTATAAAAACGAAGTGAAATAAGACTATTTCATGCTGCAGAAACAGGACAATTGCATAAGGGCAACAGTCATTCAGTCAATCAGTGCTTTGATATCTTGTGTCTGTCTCTTGATTTGCCCTAAGTTGCGAACCACCAAATTAAATAAATGCCAATGTCCAGTAACCAACCCAAGCCCAAATCCTGTCAACAGGGCAGCCTTCAGAGAAACCCCATGACACCTTCAGAAAAGACCTTTAAAATTCAATCAACTCCTCCCACCACGTGAGGCCACCCCCCCCCCCGCCACCCTACCCCCGGACAAACTCTTCTTCAGACTGAGAGTGCTCTGGTCCTGGCGCTCACCAACCAGTCTTTCTGCAGAAACAGCATCCTGGAGGATGGAAAGCTCCTGACTGGTTTTCAGTACCCTGTGAAACGAAGTCAGAAACTTCCATACTGTCGAGATCCATCAAAATAGGCCTTGCACAGAGAGTTCTGGGTCCAGATAACCTAAACAGAGACCAAGTCCATCTCTAGAGTAAATCAAAATGTTCTGCTGGTTTGGTTGAGCAAAAACTGTCAGTCCACAGACGTGCCCCTGCTCATTAGAGAATCTTCCCATGTTTCTATATAGAGCAGGTGTAGGGGGTGGAGGAGAGCAGGGGCAGGAGTAGATTTTCAAAAGGCAAAGCAAACATCATTTTTAAGACTTGTTTTGTTTGCTTTTTGTTATCTTCTATGCAACAACACTATTTCTTGGATTTTATTTCTTCTCCCCATTTTGGTTTTCAATATTGTCCTTTACTTGTTAGCAGTTCCTCTCTATTTTATGGGATTATTATGTACAGCATTCTAAATCTCAGATTCATTTAACAATCCCAAGAATTTCAAGGACACCTGAGTGCCCACAAGGCACAGCTTTAGTGAATCCTTGGCCTCACTGTGACACTAACAGTTCTGTGGTTCCCTGAGAAGTAAAGTACATCGTTGAGAGAGAAGGGCAGTAGCTTTGGAAGCTAATCTTCTAAATATTATTTGAGGTTCTTAAATGTGAGCTCTCACTGCAGGCTCCAGACTCCCCCCAAGATGAGATTACATTGAACATTGAACATTTTTCAGCGTGTACGTTCCACTTTAAAGAAGGGGAAGAAAATTGTTGCAGCCATGCAAATGTCTATTAGTATACGCATCAAGAATAATAAAAATAGGTCTTTTAAAAAGAGCCTTTAAAAACAAAAAAGAAAGCTGTGGAAAAACAGCTCCCAGAGAAGTAATTTTTCAATTTCCTTGATTTGCTTAGCGGGAAATTGCTCTCCAATTTATTGTAATTTGAAAAGACAATGAATTCTTCATTTGGAATTAATATAAAAATGACTGAAAAGCATCTTGCTTGTCTCAGAATTTACAACCTGTTTGGATAAAGCATTTTGAGTCATGCATCACTGTTAAAACCCAAGACTTAGTGAAGGCTGGTAATGCTTTCCATATGGTTTCCCTAAATGATAATTATAGCTCATTCTGAACTACAAATTATGTACACTAAAAATGTTAATTTAATTTAGGGTTACTGACTAGATTTTTTTTTTTCTGAAAGCAGGTGTAATAGGAATTACATTGTCTGAATATTGTCAGTAATACTAGACATGATGAATAGGTATAACCAGATTATTGCTGAATTTGACTTTATTTTGCGGATTCTGCTTGCAAATGTTCAGCCTGCTATGCATTCTCCGTGATTTATCCTGAAAGGAGAAAACATTAATGAGGGAAATCAAAACAAATGCCTCTCCTGGACTCTCCAATAAGCTGTTTGAAATAGTCTATCTAGGAGAGAGGGTGGGCATGAGTATAAAACTGCAAACCAGTCTCCATGTGACTTCTTGGAATTTCATGATCAATCAGCATTAAGTCAAACATTAATAAGTATTGAAGTTGAAATTAACTGCAACTTCTGACTGAAAAGTATTTACTTATAACCTTTCAGTTAGTTTCTGTAATGAAATATGGCAATGAATTAGCCATGATGGCCTGGAGAAAGGTGCTTAATAAGAGAAACTGCTCATATTTAGAATCCACGTTCTTCTCATGTTTATGTTAATGAATCCTTTTCATCCTTCCCCTGCTCCCCCCACCCAAATTGCCTTTTCGTGAATCCATCACTGCTTACAGTAGAGGCAGATAGTAGGAAGAACTTTAATTAGTCTTCAGATTTGCAAGGTATCAGGAGCCTTAGAAATGGTTAGGATCCAGAGGTTCTCAAAAATCAGTGTTCAAGAGAGGCAGAGTGTACAATGCAGGGGCTGGGGTTCTGCAGCCAGACCACTTGGATTGGAACCTGGCTCCCCACACTTATTACACCTGAGACCTTGAGAGAGTCACTTAATCATTGTGACTCTCAGTTTCTTCATCTGTCAAGTGGGCATAATAATAATACTTATATCATAGGTAGGTATGATGACAACAAAGCTTATCGTACAATCTCATACCTAGAAATAGTCTATAAGTGCCTTATCATCGGAACAATTTAGGGTGCATTTTTAAAATGCAGATCTCTCTAGGTCCTCACCCTGAGCAATTCCAATTTATTCAGTGTTCACTGAAGTCCAGATATCTGCATTTTGACCAGCATCCCAGGTTGTCCTGGACCATACTTGAAGAAACACTGATTTGGTCCAACACCCTTGTTTGGAGGATGAGAAAAGTGAGTCCCGGAGGGTGAAGTGCCTTTGTCAAGGTCACACAGCTATTTAGCGATCCACCTGATAGAGATCCCATGTCTCTCATCTTGCATTCTAATATGCTCTCCACCATAGCTGCCTCCATTTATTGACTCTTTAAAAGTGAGCTTCTTAACCAGAAGTGCACATCAGAAACACCTAAGAAGCCTTTTCAGATACTCATGCCCAAGGCCCAGCCCACACCTGCTGAATCTGATAACAAGTGGCAGCTCTCACACCTGAACCCAAGGTCCCTGATTGTTTTATAGGGCCAGGTGATATCCTTGTGTTAGCTTCTCGTGCTTTTCTCACGTGGAGCTCAGAGCACGTGATTTAACTCCTCTTTGAGTCATTTTCATTTCCTGACCACACTGTCAGATCACGGTACTATAATAAAAACACACTTTATTTTTTAGTTTATTTAAATATATTTTTTAGTTTATTTCCCTTCCCCTCCCACCATGGAAAACTGGCATTAGCCACTGCCCTGGCAAAGCATTTTGCCACTCCACCCCAATCTCCCAGGGCTTTTCATATACAGATTGGGATAATCCAGCGGTTCTCAACTGGGGTTGCTTTTGCCACCCAGGAGACATTGAGCAATGTCCGAAGACATTTTCAGTTGCCATAACTAAGGGGCAGTGCTACTGGCATCTAGTGGGTAGAGGCCAGGGATGCTGATAAACATCCTTCAACGCACAGGACAGCCCCAAAACAAGGAATTATAGGGCCCCAAGTGTCATGAGTACCAAAGTGAAGAAACCATAAGCTAATCAACAGGAAGAAGGACTCAGAGTGAGGATTTGTCTCAGAGAGCTCTGAGAGCCACTTCTAGAAGAAAAAACTCACGTGGATGAGGCAAGAGTGAGGGCAGAGAAGAGTGAGCTACCATTTAGGAGTATAAAAGAGTCTGGGGAGAAAGTGGAGAGTGAGGGTTAGGGAGAAGGAGATCGTGAGACCAAGCAGCTGAGAGGAGATGGTGCTTTGACTTAGGAAGTGAATCTTTTTTAAGGTTCCTCAACAGAGGCAAGTTAAGATTAGAATGATTTATACTTTTGGTATCTTTCAATGTGATACCTCTCCAAGACTGGGCCCATGGAGTGCTGGCTTGTATTACGGTTACAGAATAGTCCTTAGAATTACATCCCCTTCCTAAAGATGATAAAAATCCTCTTAAAGTATCAAAATAATTTTGCCTTTTCCTTATGTAAGCCTTAGGTCAACATCATATACCTACACCATATACAGCACATATGCTTGTCAGCGAGGAGAAGGAGCAGGGAGCTCAGAGAAGCTGATTCAAAGACCCAGAAAGGCTCTAGTAGCAAGTGTCTGGCTTGGCCTTGCCCCTTGTTTCGTCAGTAACTGACCACACTGACGAAAGGCCATTGACTATCCTGTTGACCCCAGAATACCAAATAATCATGTAGTTTGTAGGTAAAACAAATTTTAGGCTGATGGGGACAGAACTTTCTGGAAATAGTGACTGTAGGAAAGAATATCCTGTTGTAGATTACCTGAATAGCCTGTTGTAGACTGTTACCAGAATGGCCCCAAGTGAATCATGCCCCCCTGTCCGTGCACCTCTGCAGTATGATATTGCCACTCCTCCCCACAAAAGGCAGGACCTGTTGCTCCATCCCCTGTGATCTGTGCTGGCCTGGTGACTTGCTTTGACCAAGAGAATGTGGTAGAAGTGATGTTGTACAAGTTCTGAAACCTGGGCTACAAGAGGCCTTGCGGCTGGAGCTCTCAGCCTCTTAGAACCCTGAGATCTCCACGCTGTGGAGAAGCCTCGTGTGGTCCATTGGAGGATGGGAGGCAGGTAGAGGAGAGCTGAGGCGTTGCCCATCCGCAGCCAGCACCAACTGCCGGGCATGTAAATGAAGTCATTTGAACCTTCCAGCCCCAGTCGAACAGTCAGATAACTGCAGCTACAAGAGCAGTCCCAGGCAAGACCAGCAGAAGAACCACCTAGATTGCCAACCCACCATATTGGGAGAAATAAGAAATCATTGCTCTTTGAGGATGGTTTGTTTCTCAAGAAGAGGAACCTGAAAATTCCCCCGAAGTCCCCAGGATCAAATTGCTTTAGGCAAGTGTGGCCAAGATAGCTGAATCCCCCTCATTGTGTTCCTTCTTCCCCCAGGCCAACAACAGTGCCATCTGGATCCCTAAGCAAAGTGAGTGAGTCAACTAGGTGTGGCTGTGGGGCCTTTCCACTTGTTTGTGAAGCATTCTTCTTTCCTCTTCTAGGAGCTTCTGTCCTCCCACAGACAGTCCCAAGATGCCAGGTCCACCACAGGGACATCTTTTCACTACCAGCTTTCTTCATGCTCCAAGAGGGCCTTCTCCTCCTTCTCAACCACAAAAACCTTTCTTCCCTAAATATCCTGTTCCCACCTCACTGTCACATGGAAAATGGTCCAGACCTGTTGATTTACTGAGATGTGAATGACTGATGAGATGTTTTCACAATATGTATTAGTAATGATATCGTACTAGATATAAAATAGATCATCAACAAGGACCTACGGTAGAGCACAGGGAACTTTACTCAATAGTCTGTCATAACCTATAGGGGACAAGAATGTGAAAACGAATAGACACATGTATTGATATATGTATAACTGTATCACTTTGCTGTACACCTGAAACTATCACAGCATTGTGAATCAACTATATTCCAATATAAAATAAAAATTAGATTTAAGAAAAAGAATCCCGTGTACCTCAGGCAGACACTCCCTCTAGCCTCACGCTGACCAGGTAAGGGGGACACACGAGGAAAAAGAATCAGATGGGTAAGGTGACTCTTGCAAAGTCATAGAGCTTGAAAAGATGGAGCTTAAGTCTTGCAGACTCTAAAGATAGTACTTTTCCAGTATTTAACATCACCTGCTCTATAGGTGTGACCTCACATACTTAATTTCAGAAGCTGTGTCAGGAAAAGGAGAGTTGGAAAATGTCTCCTCATAAGTAGGTGTCCACTGAATGCTCTTTGTCCGTGGAACACTATCTAAGCCATCATAGGAGCCGCTGAAGATGTATAAGAACCACTGAAGAGGACTTCCCTGGTGGTTCAGTGGTTGAGAATCCACCTGCCAATGTAGGGGACACAGGTTCGAGCCCTGGTCTGGGAAGATCCCACATGCCGCGGAGCAACTGGTCCCGTGAGCCACAATTACTGAGCCTGCACGTCCGGAGCCTGTGCTCTGCAACAAGAGAGGCCGCGATAGTGAGAGGCCCGTGCACCGCGATGAAGAGTGGTCCCCACTTGCCGCAACTAGAGAAAGCCCTCGCACAGAAACGAAGACCCAACACAGCCAAAAATTAATAAATAAATAAATTTATTAAAAAAAAAAAAAAAAAAAGAACCACTGAAGATTTTTGAGCAAGTGAGCCCATGATGATATTTTTTTCCCCTGAAATATATCCTCTCCAGGAGCCTTGGAGAATAAATTAGGATGTAGAGTGAGCATCTAGGAGGCTCCTTCAATGCACAAGGTGCATTTCAGGAAGACCTGAAATAAGGCAGGTGGTTAGAAAGTTGTGAAGTTACTTAGAGGTAAAATTCACAGAATTATAGTTAGACTCTGAGAGATGGGATTTAAAAGCTCCTCTCTCTGATGACATATCATAATAAGCCTTCATTGTGTATTAGCAGAGTGGAGCCAGGTTCTGGAATCATACAGAAGTGGATTTGGATTCCAGCTCTACCCTTTAATAGCTGTATAAATTGGGCAAAATACTGTGCCTTCTAAATCTCCATGTTCTCTTCTGTGAAAAGAATGTAATAACATTTCCCACTTCAGAGGACCGTTGTGAATGCTGAATATGGGCCTGTAGACAAAGCAACAGGAATATTATGAAATCTCAGTAAGTGGTAGTTACTTTTTAAACTCATTGTTCTGCTTGTATTTGCTTGCAGGCTTTTACTATGCACCCAAGTTCCTCTTTCCTTGGCATCCGTTTTTGTTGTGACATTGGAGTGTGTTTGATGATTGGTCAAGCATTGTATGGTCACTGAGAAAACTGTATAAACATCATCACAGTTGTTCTCAAACTGTGTGCATTTTACCTATTAGTTCTGACTATTTTAAGATGTCTTATGGAGTCTCCAGCGCTACTTTAGGGTCTGCATGACCCGTATTGTGATTTAAGGAGCTCAGCTATCTGAGAAACTTGGATAGTTTGCCCTCAAGGAATTAGTCTGTTTAATGGGGAAGGTAGCAAGCATATTCCCTCCAACTGCAGACTCCTCTGAAATATCAAAGTTTTGCCTAGTGTTTGAATTGAGTCGTATGTCAAGAAAAAAACATATCGCATTCCTTTGCCATAAGACAAACGCCATATGTTAAGTTTATTTTTAAAGGGTGGGTAAGAACAGGGAGACCATGTTCCAGTCTGAGAAAATATTGATGCTGTGGTGTCGGCAAGGCAGGTTATGGTTTAATTCATACCTGAGGATTAAAGAATGAAAAATGAACCCACACCCCGAGCCTGACATCTGTGTAAATGGTGCATAGGGACGGAGGTCTGTCTACCTTCCTGAATGTTCTCAGGATAAAGTAAATACTGAAGGGCTTGACGTCTCTCCCAAGCCTCACAAAGCTGGCACAGCTGGCGCCCAGATGCACCGTTGGGTGGGTGGAAGGTCCTAGGGGCTGGGGAGAAAGAACAGAAGTGAGAAGATGCCTTGGGGTTTAGGGGACTTAGGAGAAATAGTGGAAAACTCCTGCTTTTACCCAGGATTGTTCTTATGCGCAATTGAAAAGTGGCTGAAGTTGGAGTCTGGGATGTCCCTTCAGCCACCTCCTTTAGAGCTGGCCCTCCTGCCAGCCCACCCCCCATTCCATACCCCATCCTCTTCCTTCTCAGGGTTCACAGTCACTTGATATGATCATCCAGGGCGGTTTGGAAGAATGTCTTAAACCAAAAAAATGCACTTACCTTCCCCCTCAGCTCTTCCCCTGCTCATATTCATCCTACCTACACCTGGGCAAGGAGATTTGGTAGCATGTTTGTCATAGCAGACAATTGGAAACGTCGTAAATGTCCAGCAGTAGATGAAATAAAGCATGGTCTTCTTCTACGGGTTCTAAGATTTCTCATTTGTGAAATGGGACCAGTGTCGGCTGCTTATTTCATGCCGTTTCATGAGGATGAAGTAAGAGCAGTTCTTGGCAAATTGTCAACAGTCAATAAATTGTTAGTAGTAGTAGCAGCAGTACATGGAATACGATGCAGCTGTTATAAAGAATGATTTATGTTCTTCTGTAACAACTGATATTAAGGACAAAAAGAATGTGAAAAACTCTAAGCACAGTATTCCATTTATATTTTTATTTTTATATTCCTAACAGCATCAGATTGCCTACCAGGAATATACTTGCCCAGCCTTCAACTCCCATTTTGATGAGCATCTCAGACATTCAATAGAACTGGGAAATAAAAATGTGCAGAAACAGCACGTATCCATTTTTTAAAACCTCACGAAACAATATTATAGAGTTTCTTTGGATATTCCTATGTGTATAAAAACAGAAAACCGTCAGAAAAAGGGCAGATCAAACTCCTAAAGAAGTGCAGTGAATAAAGTTTGGGGGTTTCTGTGTTTCTTTGCTCTCAAAACATGGAGGTGATATGGGTTAGGGTTGGAGGAAGGAACCATTTGAGTCTTATCTCTAATGTTTTCATTTGGTACAGGAATAAATACTCATATGTGTGACATGTGCCATTAAAAAATAGTTTAAAAGCGGAAGAGTAACCTGTGCTCAGGTGCTCACTTTTAATTAAGTCAGGTGTGTTTTTCTTAAGCAGCATGACCTGAATCTTCAACCTCAGAGAACTTCCAGAACAGGTGCCTTGTCTCCAGCTGAGGGAACCAAGAGTTTACTTTTAATTTTATTTATTTTTTTTATCGAAGTATAGCTGATTTGCAATGTTGTGCCCATCTCCGCTGTGCAGCAAAGTGACTCAGTTATATACATATAGGCATTCTTTTTTTTTACATTCTTTTCCATTATGGTTTATCACAGGATACTGAATGTAGTTCCCTGTGCTCTACAGTAGGACCTTGTTTATCCATCCTATATATACTAGTTTGCATCTGGTGATCCCAAACTCCCAGTCCTTCCCTCCCGCACCCCGCTCCCCCTTGACAACCACAAGTCTGATCTCTATGTCTGTGAGTCTGTTTCTGTTTTGTAGATAGGTTTATTTATGCCATATTTTAGATTCCACATATAAGTGATATCATATGGTATTTGTCTTTCTCTTTCTGACTTACTTCGCTTAGTATGATAATCTCTAGTTGCATCCATGTTGCTGCAAGTGGCATACTTTCTTTTTTATGGCTGAGTAATATTCCATTGTATATATGTACCACATCTTCTTTATCCGTTCCTCTGTCCATGGACATTTAGGTTGTTTCCATGTTTTGGCTACTGTGAATAGTGCTGCTATGAACATAGGGGTACATGTATCCTTTTGAATTATAGTTTTGTCTGCATATACGCCCAGGAGTGGGATTGCTGGATCATAGGGTAATTCTATTTTTAGTTTTCTGAGGAGCCTCCACACTGTTTTCCATAGCACCAACTTACATTTCCACCAACAGTGTAGGAGGGGGAACCAAGGGTTTAGCATGGGAGTGAGTAGCTCAAGGCCACATAACAGAGGGAGGCGGGAGAGTGGCCAGTGTTGGGCTTGGAAAGCAACTAGCGAAGCTGAAGATCAGCTAAGGTTAAGGGGGCAAGGAGGTTGGAAGAAGAGGAGATGAGTTAGAAGGTTCTTCAGAGGTTTTGTAGTCGAGATCCACAGAAATCAACATCAGCAGGCAAGTTCCTCAGCCTCTCCCCTTCCCACTGCTTCCCAGGGGGTGCCTGGGTTTGCCTCTAGGGCCTTCGGTTGTGTTAATGCTGATAATAGCAAAAGGAGAATTGAAAGATAGCCAGAAAATCTAGAAATCTTTACATGAGAAAAGACTAAGACCCTCTTGGTGAAAAGCTGAGGGGCAGATCTCAGAGAGGAGCCAGGCTCAAGGGATTTTGGAAAGCATGGGGTCTGGGAGATGCAGCAAGAGTTGGCTGCACTCCAGAGACAGTGGGACAAAGAGGGGAAAGAGGACTGTCTGAAGTTTCCATGGGTGGGATTGTAATCCCCTTTGCGTGATATTTCCAGAGACTTCAGTAAAAGTTTAAGTTGCTCACTAATATTTTTCTGGATGTCAGACTTGGTTTTGTGTTGAATGAACAGTAGCCGAAGATCCTAAAGTTTACACTAAAATATTACCACTGCTGATGGAGCTAGCAGCAAATACACAACACTCGGAGATTTTAAGTCAATATCAGGAGTGGGATCTGGAGCCCTCTCTCCAAATTCTGCCCCTCAACCATCTTCACTCTTTGCTCTCATCCCTTTGTTTCTCAGACAAAGGTCAAAAGGAGATGGTGGTCAGAGAAAGCCCACCTTTGAAACCACTTCCTTTCCTAGCGGGGTGAAAAAGGGATTTTGTAAGAGCGCCAGCTGCCGACCAAGAACACACTTGCCCGGCTTTCAATTCTCATCTGAAGGAGCCTCTAAGACTTTCAGTGGAATTAGAAAGTTAAAATGTGCAGAAACAGCAAATATGTCAAATCACCATGACCTGAAGGATAAAATACACGCGCGCACACGCGCAAACACACACACACACACCCCCCCCAAGGGGAGGAGAAAAAAGACACATGTCCTTGGTTTGTGCTGGCAGAGTACCAGATAAGGGGGGCTTTGGGAATTAGTATATTTGGTACCCTGTTGAAAGAAAGTTTAAGATTTTTCTGCTTTGTTATAAGCATCCCCCATAGAATCTTGCTTTATCTGCCCTTGGTTCCCTAAGCCTGGTGAATGGATTTTGTATGCTGCATTTTCCAGGCAGATCAGACTATGCATTGACAATCATTTGCCAAAGATTACCTGGGTGGCACCTTCATGTAAGAATGGAAATGATTCTCCTGAATCCCGCACACGTTGTACGGAGAATAAACAACCTTGTTGAAATCATCTACATGACCTGGAATGCTAAAAGCCTTTGGTTTGCTTGCTGTAGTGCAAAAATATGAGAAATATTTAATCTTTAAAAATACACAATGGAATCATAATTTTGCTGCAGGTTCAAAGACAGCACACTGTATGACGCAGTGTATTTAAAATGTAATGGCAGTGTATATTTTCAAAATGCAAACAGCAGAGAGTTTGAGGAATAGCTAAAGAGCACCAGACCATATCTTATCCTTATAAAAATGTCTCCCATGAATGTTAACTGTATCTCTCAGAAAATTCTTAATATGCTCCATGGCTGAGTGTGTAGACAACAACTCTGTAGAAATGTATATGCCTACCTGGTGTGTGGTCTTTGTCAACTCAAAGTGAAGGTTGTATAAACTTTGGGTGTCCAGCCTTTTGCTTTAGAACAAGGAAACAAATGTAAAGTTTACAGTTTTCCAGATCTCTCATGTACCTAGTGTTTTAAAATAATCTATTTTTGATACAATATTCTTCTATTTTTAAGTAATCAGACCAGATTATTTATAGTATATCTTTATCTGTTTTAATCCATGTTTGATGTTCGATTGTGTATTTAAAACTCTGTTCATTTTATATCATAAAACGGATATATATTCTTGTAAAAAAAAGAATTTGTACAGGGTATGTTCAATTCAGGTACAGGTAACAAAGACATAAATGTTTGGGGCTTTATTCTCTCTTGTAGAGTCTGGAAACAAGCAGTAGAACAGCAGTAGCCAACAGAACTTGCTGCTATGATGGAAGTGTTCTATTATCTGTGTTGTCCAATTTGATAGCCACTAGCCACCACTGGGTTGTTATCGAGTACTTGAAATGTAGCTGTTGGGCTGAGGGACTGAATTTTTAAATTTTATGTAATTTTAATTGATCTGAAGCTAAGACGTCACACGTGGCTCGTGGTTCCCATAGTAGACAGCAGAGCAGTGGCGGTTGGCATGGAGGAGATTCATGCTGTTTCATCCTAATATCCCAGTTTGTGGCTTCTACACTCAAGATGTCCTCATGGTCCAAGATGGCTGCTGGAGCTCCACCTTGAATCCACAGTCCAGGCAGCAGAAAGGAACATGGGCAAAAGGGCTAGTCCCTTCCCTTTTAACGAGCCTTCCTAGCTGATCTACACAACACTTCTAACCTACAGCTTGCCCAGAACTTAGTCACATGGCTACACCGAGCCACGAGGAGTCTGGGAAAGATTCTGTTTTGCTTTTTGGACCGAAGAAGGGATTTGAGGGCAGGCAGTTGGCAGTCCCTGCCACAAAAATGTATTAAGTCCACCATTCCCATGCATTCCCCCATCCCCAACCCAAACTCATTCCTAGTCTGCAAAGATAACTGCCGTGAATAATGCTGTGTATAACCCTCTGGCAAATTCATTTGTACACACACATATGGTTTTTTTTTACATTTTAATCTTTTTATATACTCTGCAAATCACATATTGCATTTTTATAACATATTTTGGATCACAGACAGAATGTATAGATCTAGATCGTTCTGCTTCATCCAATATACAGTCAAGTGAGGGAAGGCCCTGTGTGTATGGTGCTCAACTTTGTGCCCTCCCTGTAGTAGACAATGAAAAAATCCAGCAGTACGGTGTCTCCTTTTACGGGTATACCATAATTTGCTTAACTCATTCTTTCCTCCTACCCCCAAAATAACAACCCCGCCTCTAAAAAAACAACTTTGCTTTGAAGCTCTGAGAACTTTAGACAGTTAACCAAATAAGTGCCACCCATCCAATTTCTTAGTTGTCTTCCCAACCAAATGCAAAAATTGATTGTCTCTGCTCTGTTGTGATTTGATTCAGTTGTTATGACAACTCAAAACTATGTGTCCGTGTTTCTGTTACTCCATGGAGGTATGCATGGACTCAGAGTGCCAGTTAAGGGAAAAGTCGAACTAGTTAAAAATTCTCTTAGGGAGGGAGAGCGATGACTTCTTTGTGTTTCCAGACATTCTGTTGGTACAGATGTACTCAACAGCTGGAGATACTTACCTTATAGAAGTAACGTGGCTGGCTGACACTAGACTACAAAAGTGAGGACACAGAGTTACTCATTTCCTCAAGGACATATCAACAACACAGTGTGATGAGCACAGGATAGAGATAAGTAGGAGGTCAGGACATTCCGTTGGTACAGGTGTACTCTACAGCTGGTTACATACACAGCTTAGGGTAGGAATGCAGTGAACGGACGCTGTGAAGGGGCTCTCACCATCCCCAGCAGCTATGCCAGTCCCTGGGGGATTATTGTGTGGAAAGTGTAGCTGAAGAAACAGAGAGACAGTCTGGCAAACAGGAAGGCAACAACAGCTTTGGAAACAGACAAAACAGGCTTTGACTCCAGGCTCAGCCCCTTCCTAATTCTGTGACTCCAAGAAAGTCACAAAATGTCCCTGAGGCTCGGTGACCTTATCATTAAAAGGTGATAGTGTCCCTTGCCTCCTAGCATTGTGTGAATTAAATGAAATATTATCTGTTGCCTGGCCCATAGCAGCACTCACACATTCAGCTGTGCATGTGGAAAATATTCATGCGTTTCCAGAATATTGGAGTGGGTCCTAAGAGCCAGTGGGTCGGTGTCAAGAGGGAGATCTTCATGACGGTGGAGCTGCTCGTCAGTGTTGAATAATTCAGACTGATCTGGCCTGAAATTGAGCACATGTTCATTCCTCTATACAGGCATCCTTACAGAAACATAGTCCAAATGTACTTGGACTGATGTACATCCAAATGTACATCCTCACTGATGGATTTGGTCCATCATTTTGGTATGCAGAGGATGTAGAGACCAGTGCAATGAGCAGGGCAGTAGCAGCCCAGCAGACCAGCATCTCAGCATCCCAGACTCCGATTTAGAAGTATTTCTAAACCGGAGTTTTACATTGACCATCTGCATCAGAAATCCTTAGGGCTGCTGGTTGAATATGCAGATTCCTGGGGCCCAATTAAAAATGCAGAGTCAGAATTTATGGGAGTGGGGTCCACAGTCCCCCAGGTTAACAAGCTTACCAGGTGATTTTTGTGCATAGGAAAATTTTAAAACTTTTGTCCCAGAGTGACTTAAATTGAATAACAGTAACTAAAGTGAGTAATTGAATATTTTTTAGAATCTACCTCATAGAAGTAACATAACCTAACATAACGTAACTGACTGACACTAGACTACAAAAGTGAGGACACAGAGTTACCCATTTCCTCAGGGACATACCAACAACACGGTGTGATGAGCACAAGATAGAGATAAGTAGGAGGTCCAGAGAAATAGCAGAGAGGAAGGGGTGATTAACTCCGGCAGGCATTGCTAGAGGAGGCTTTAAAAAAGAGGTGATATCTGAGCTGGGCTTTCAGGGATGAATAGGAGTTCACCAAGTTGCCAAGATAGCATAGTTCAATTCTAGGGAAGCGCTTCTCAGGCTTTACTGCAGGTATGAATCACTTGAGGATCCTATTAATAAAATAGAAGTTCTGTTTCAGTGAATCTGGGGTGACGCTCTTGTGTGATGACCTATGGATGGCCTACTCACACTGTGAGTAGCAAAGCTCTGGAGGTAGAAATGGCATTGGTTATAATGCATCAGACGAGGTTTCTGTTCTACCCATAGTGAGGCGTGTATTACACATTATGTTGATATTTATTGACTCCTCTTTCATGAGGAACAGCTGACCTCCTTCTTTCTGCCCAGGAATATCATAGCTATAACCTATAATGGAAAAGAATCTGAAAAATAATTTATATATATACACACACGCACACTCATATATATACACATATATATACATATATATGTATAACTGAATCACTTTGCTGTACACCTGAAACTAACACGACACTGTAAATCAACTATACTTCAATTTAAAAAATGGTTAGAGAAAAAGGTACCTATCGCATAGTATTTCTGAAAGTAACAAGCAATTCTAAGTAAAGGGCACTGCACCTAGTTTATGATGGTTATTCAAAAAGAGTAGCTACATAATCATCCTACTCACCTGCCCTCCTACAGTAACCTCCACCTCACCTCCCTGTACTGACCCAGATGGCTGACTCACATGCCCGGGCGTCTGGCGCCCACCTCCACCTTCACACGGCTCCTCTCCCCCATGCTGTACTACCCTGTGTTTCACCTGAAGCCAACTCCTGCTGTGTATTTCTTCTAAAGGACTCAATCTTGTTTGCACAGGAAAACAAATACACCCACACAGACCACATGTTTGCTCTCTCTCCATGTTCCATTATAAGCCTTGTGGACAATCACAACAGGCCAGGAGAAAGGCACCTTAGGGAGAAAATGTACTTGGGCGCACTTGCCAGGCGAAGGTGCAGCCATGGCACCCCATGTACATGCAGGGGGATAACTGAGATTTTTCAGTTAGGGGTTTGACTTTGTAAACTCCTAATCGCATCTACCTGTCTCAGGTATTTGAGGTAACTAAATACTGTTGTGTCCTGTAGTGCCGTTGCTTCCTGCTCTAATGACAGCCATTCCAACCTTTTGAAAGGCTTGCCACTTATTTGAAGATGGACCAAGGATGCTTAAGTTGTATCCAGAAACCCTTTAGTAATTAACCATTTTATTTCAAAATCAGTTAAACTCCTTCAGCACTTACTTCAGCACATGGGTAGGTTGTGGGTGATGAACAGGGTGGGGAAGGCTGACCTCCAACTACTTTTCTTGCTCCTGTCGATCTAGGGAACCTGAAATTTATTTCCTAGCCTGGTGCTTTTCAAACTTTCACAAATTTATTGATTCATCAAAAAATATTTCCTGTGTGCTTCCTATGCATGGGAATAGGATCCACTGGGGAGATACTGGTCCCGGTGCAGCTCCCAGATTTCTCTGTGGCAAAGGTCCTGGGGTGGCATCTGGCTGGAAGGGGGAGGGCTGGGACCCTTTCCATGAGTCCACAGGCGCACAGCCAGGGTTTCTTCTTTAATTACTTACTTATGCGGGGTGGTCTCAGGTGAAGGTTCTACTCTGAGGACTTGAAGAGGGGCTGAAGCCCCCCTTTGGCCCTGACCCTAAACGTTAAAACATGACAAACAGGTTGCCTCCCTCCAAGGGAGTTATAGTCTAATGGTGCAAGAAACAGACACTAAATGAGGAAGTAAACCCCAAACTGGTTAAAGATGGCAAGAAGTGCTATGAAGGAGATGAAGACGGTAAGCGAGATAAAGAAGAACGAGTAAGACCAGGGGAGGTGACATTTAAGATGGACTTTGAAAATGAAGAGTCAGACACACACAGGACAAAGGGACAAGTGTGTCAGCAGATGGAACCACACATAGGGCTGGAGATGGGAGCAGAGGGCCCTGGGACCGCAGTGTGGGAAACCCGGGTTGAGGAGCACTGCCTGAGGTCAGAGCTGAGATGGAGCCACGTCCCACAAACGCCTTGCCAAGGGGTTTGTGCTTTTATACCCAGTGCAATGGAAAGCCAAAGGTTTAAAGAGCAGGAAACCCCCCCTTTTTAAAAAAAATTATTTAAATTTATGCATGCATGCATGCATCCAGACTGTGCCGGGTCTTAATTGCGGCATGCAGGATCTTCGTTGCAGCATGCAGGATCTTTAGTTGTGGCATGCATGCAGGGTCTAGCTCCCCGACCAGGGATCAAACCCGGGCTCCCTGCATTGGGAGCATGGAGTCTTACCCACTGGACCACTAGGGAAGTTCCCCACCCCCGCTTTTTTAATTAAATAAAATCTTACTCGGAAGACAGATATTTTAAATGATAAAGCAGACCTTTCCTGATTAAAATGAGGAAGGGCACCCCGAGCCAGCCTGAGAAGACTTCTCCTCCTAAGCTATTCCCCAGGCACCCTCCTGGAACCTTAGCTCTGCAGGACACACTTAACTCACCATTCCAGGCAATGGTAGCCAGTGCTGGTACTGAAGTTTGAGAATGATTTCAACTAGGAGTGAGTGAAAAGACTGGTGTCAGAGCCTGGAGGCCAACTTCTCTGGAGGAAATGGATTTGAAATGATTCAGGTCAGGACTGTTACATGATTTCTGTTAGCATTATTCAGCATCCTAGGCTAGGATTAGAAAAAGTGGATGGTTGGAGTTAGGCAAGACGGGCATGACCAAAGCTCTAAGGTGCTGGCTATGTATGGGTCCAGGGTGGTTGAAAAAGAAGAAAAGAACTCAGGAGAGGATTGGAGGAAGAAAGTAGGTCAAGGAAGTTGAGCCCACCAGGAGGTCCGAGTGAAGATTAGCTGGGCAAGAACATGGAAGAAATAGAAGAAGAGATAATCAGGGGATATTGGATGGAGATGTGCTGGGTGACAAGATCCAAAATGCATCTTGTGAGTTCCTAGGGCAAGTGATGGTCAAGGTTGCTGGGGCAGAGGAGGACCAGGGGCAACAGGGCTGCTGCAGTCATGCAGGTAATGGTAGGGAAGATGGAGAGGAAAATTGTAGGCTGAGTATGGGTGAAAGTTCATCAATATAGGTTGGCGATGAGAGTGGGAAGAGGGTGACATGACTGAGTTATGTGGTCTAAGAGAAAAGTTATTTTGTTTTCATTTACTTTGATCAGTATTTTAGACCCCCAAAAGTATACAAAGAAAATAAAATAAATACCTTTGTATCTATCACTCAGCTTAAGAAATAAAGCTCTATATCAACACCGTTGCAGCCCCCCGGTTAAATCCTCATAGATTCATCCCCACTGCTGCCCCCAAGAAAGTAACTACTGTTAAATACAATGCTTATCATTGCCAATCTCTCTTTGTGTTTTTCCTCCATATACATGTATCCTTAAAGCTTTGTTTTCCGTGTTTTAAAATTTTATAGAAATGATACTGTCCATTTTTCTACAATTTCCTTTTATTCATTCACCATTAAATTGTGAGATTCATTCAAGTTGAGATATATAAATATATATATATATTTATATCCACATACACATATACCTACTTCAGGTTCATTCACATATAACTACTGTATTGTTTTTCACTATATGAATATACAGTGTATTTATCCTTCTCTTTAGTGAACGTTAAGTTGTTTCCAATTTTTGTCATTTCACACTGTTGCTCCAGTGAACATTTTTGTACATATCTGTGTGCATCTCTGTGAGAGTTGCTCTGGACTCACCTAGCAGTGAAACTGTCGGGTCCTAGGCTAAGGGCTTTTTTTTTGAGCTGACTAGATACGGCCAAATTGCTCTCGGATGTGGTCATCAACATTTATACTCCATCCAGGAGTCTAAGTTTCCATTACTTCATATTATCATCCCCACTTGATATTGTCCAACTTCTTAATTGAGTGTGAAATTGTACTTACTAAGGTTTTGGCATGTATTGATATTTCCCTAACTTGAAGTGGAGTTGAACATCTTTCTCATGTTTTGTGTGATGTTCAGGTTTCCTGGTCTGTGGATTGCCTCAGTGTATCTTGTTCCCATTTGCTTTATATTGTATGATTTGTTTTTTTAATTAATATATAGGATTTCATTATATATTCTAGACACTAATCCTGAGTGATAGATGCAGTTAAAACCTCTGTTTTTTCATTTGCTCTTGCTGTCTTTGGTTGAACCTATGTTCTTAATTTTAACTTAGAAAAATGTATCAAGCTTCTCTGTGCTGCATTTAAGAAACTCTCAAAAGAAAAGTTCCAGAATGAAGGTGATCTGGAAGCATCCATGATAAGTCAAGGGAAATCTGAGTCTTACTTTTTGTCCTGGGTTATAGAAAGTAAGCATGAGGGAGTGGCCTGTACTTGCACAGCAGACTTCTATTAAGGGATGAGAGGTTTCTAGAAAAAGACTGCAATATAAAGTGATAGTTTATGTCAAACCAATGGTATTCCAAGGAGTCAAGTTGACGGGGTTTGGCGGGGGACATGCAGGACAAGGAAACTTAAAGAGAAGGAAAAGAATGAACCAGGTGCAGGTGGAGAAAAAAAAAAAAAAAAAAGAAATGTATGGAAGGGACTCACCTCTTAACCAGTGACTATGAATCCCAGGGAAAAGGGAGGCAAAATTGAGGAGGGACCCGTATGGATCTCTTCACCCCAGGGCTCTTCTCAAACTTTACCGTGCACCTGAATCACCTGGGGACCTTGTTGAAATTCACACTCTAATTCAGTGGGTCTGCAGCCCAAGGTCCTGCACTCCTAACGGACTCCCAAGGGATGCTGCTGCCGGTGTAGGGGGGCAGCAGGGTGGTGCACCGTCCTTTGCGGTCAGCCTTTTAATAGCATTTCTCAAGATGAACTAAATGGTCTCAGAAAACGTATTCATTCAGAAACCGACAGATCTGCAAAAATGTTATTTGACCCCGAACATTTCTATTGTTCCTTCCAGAGATCGATCCTCCCCCCTCCTTTGCAACTTCCGAGATCTTGAGACTCAAGCCTTTGCATAACAAGGTAGAGGACCGCTGCTCTGATACGAGAGAGTTGGGTTGACTTTTCCAGCCCAAGCAGGTGCCTGGGCGAGGTGATGAGAGCTAGGCTGATCTGTCTAGGGCTTTGGGGACTGAGGAAGCTGAGCCACTTTAGGCTAATGGTACACAAGTCTCTTACAAGGAAACGTGATCGATTGGGAGTCTGGGATTGACATGTACACACTACTGTATTTAAAATAGATAGCCAACAAAGACCTACTGTATAGCACAGGGAGCTCTGCTCACTATTCTGTAATGACCTAAATGGGAAAAGAATCTGAAAAAGAATAGATACGTGTATATGTATTGCTGTACACCTGACACTAACACAACATTGTTAATCAACTCTACTCCAATATAAAATAAACATTTTTTAAAAAAGGAAATATGATGAAGATGCCTGAAAAGTGAGACTAGGCTCCCACAGGGAGGGTAGAGGAGCTAACCTGACTTTCCAAGGAAGCTGGACGGGTCACAAAGCTTATTATAGGCAGAGTCGTCCTAGAACAGACAGTCGGAAAAATATGACATTCCAGGTGTTTGGCTGGACATTGACTTCAGTTATTGCAAGCACTGGGACTAGCTGAGTTAATAGTCCTATCCTAAGGAGACGTTATCATGCATGGCATCAAAAAAAAAACACAAAAACCTGAGAACAAATAATACTCTTTCAGAGTTTACTTTTCCCAGAACTGTAATTATTATGAGCCACTAGTTTGTTTCGAAAGGATCACACATTATAAAAATAGTTTGTATCCTTAGGCTATAATAATGTGTACATTCAGCTTTAGAAAGAAGCAGTGCCCAAGGCTTTTAAGAAATGAAGGAAATTGATGTTTCCATTGAGAGTTTGTCGTTTACTAGTTCTACAACCTGGGGGCAAAGCTGCTTCACTTCCTTGGATCTCAATTTCTTCATTGGTAAAACAAGGGAAATGACGTTAATACTGTCTAAAGATCCAGTCCACGGTTTTCCTTTCGTTTGGTTATTTTTTAGCTCGTTTCAGTGGAAATTTCTATAGAGGAACTATGAATATGAGTTTTCATGTGCTCAGCAAATGCTTGGGTCTTTTAGTCTGACAATCTGGGAAACCAGAGAAAAAAGGAACCATCTCTGGAAGATGCAGTGGAAATATTCTGGCTTAAACTAGCCTGTTGCTAATGTGTTGGTTTGTGGACACTCTGTCCAAGGCCATGTTAGTTTATCTTGAGAAAAGCTGTAACCAACCCAAGGACTCTTAGAACCCTGCTGGAGTTCAACTGACGTAGTTTTATGGTGATTTTGTTTTCCTCCATGAAATTCATTGATTACTACTCTGAATGGACTCAGTCAACTATCTTATTTTCTTGCTTTGCTGACTGAAGAGGCATCTTTCCATTTGTAGGATTTTATTGCTTAAGGTATGAATTCTCTTCTCCTGGATATGTCTCCTGTATTGGTTTTTTTCTCCCATTTTCTTTTCTTTTTCTTTTTCCTTAATCTTTAGTGGTGGTTATCAGGATAGTAGCAAAGACTTGCAAATTTTCTTAAATTCAGTACTGAGTTTTTTTAACACCAACCCCTGGCGTCAGGGGCATCTGCGTTTCTTCCTCTTTGTTGCTGTCTCTTGTGCAAGAAGGGAAACCAGAACAAGCCCTTGGAAGACACTGAACGTCATAGCTTGGAAAAGTTTATCGTCTTGCAGGATCCTTCAGGGGTTTCAGACCTTGGAGATGAGGACAGGAGTCTGAGTGGCCTCAAAAATATTCTACTTTCAGGAAGACACTTGGATTCAACTAGGAGGCAAAGGCTGAGTTTTAGACAGTGAGGGCAGCCCCTCTCTTGCTACCAAGGAGATTTCAGAACTGGGCCTTGGCAAGGGCAGGTGGGGACATGGAGGGGGGGAAATTCCCTCAACAATGACCACAGTGCTAAAATGCTGAGCTGCCATGACAGCTCAGGGAGATGTCCAGCTGGAAATATTTGAAAGGATTTTGATACCCCGTGGAAAACTCCAGAAGGGGTTCCAGGGTTATGGGTCACATATGTAACCTTAAAGGCTACGTATGACAGAGTTGTTTTTCTATCAGCACTTGACAGGTGTGTCGTGGACAGCACGTCTGGCTCCCCGGGGGAGCTGACAAAATGTCAGGGCTCTACGCCCAGATTAGTTGAGCCGTCAGTCACTTCAGGCCCTTATACAAATACTTTTGAGTCTCTGGGCCCTTCCTTTCCATTCAGGCTTTTTTCAAGTTAAACAAAGTCACTGACCATCACAAAGAAAATATTCATAGCATTGTATGGGGAAAAAAAGGGTGCAAAATGGAACCGTTTACTTGCTGTGTTTGGATTATAAACAAATATTCACACCTGTGCTGGGCCTCCGGCTGATGAAGAACTCAGCCAACTATTTGAAACAAACACATCTTCATACTTTTCATAACTCCCAGTCACTTTGGCGCAGATTGCCAAGACTGAAAATTAAAAGACGAAGAAGAAAAAGAGCAAACAAAGTATTCCGTGGGTGATTAACCACAGGAGGAAAACTGCTAACTTGGCTGAAATTCATAACCGATCCGTGATGTATTCATTTCTCTATTCACCAACCTTGCTGGAGGTGAAATACTTTTAAAGGAGCCTTTAAAGAATTGCTGGCGCTGATAGATTGGTGCAACACATAAAATGAAAGAGCAATGAATGCATTTCACCACAGTATTCGTGCCAAGTGTTAAAGTTGGAATAAAAAGCAAAGTCAGGAAAACGAACATGATCAATTTAGTACAAAATGTGGTCAGGTCAGCCTCACCAAGGGTAGTTTCTTGTTTTTAACTGTGGTCAGCCCAGTAGCACAGTAACTCCATGGCACCCAAATATTGATTGGGTATCCAGCATTCCGAAGTCTGCTGACGACATAGGGATAGCTCCCGTCAACAAACAAATGAGCCCTTTGCTGCTTCACTCTGTGAAGCAGAGTGAAGTTAAGTGCATCTTCTTGAAAGATCTTTAAAGGTAATTACCTGGCTATTTTTAGAGCCATGAAGGGCACTGTTTCCTTGCTCAATTTCCTCACAGATCTGTGTAGAGTTATTTGCTGGATTTTGATTTCCTGGAATTCAGGGTTGGCTTAGGGATTGAGTTAGTTTGCTCAGCGGTGCCAACTGGTAGCCAGACAGCACAGCAGACACAACCAACGAGGTTCCTCATGTGATGGTGGAGCGCCTTGGGTGGCCCTCATATTCACATGGCTGACTCACCTGCAGACACCACAGGCAGGTCCAGAAGCAACTGTAATATTTGGTGAATGTTAAAAAAAAAAAATACATGGAGAGCGATTTCCTTAGATGAGATCTAGAGGATTTGTATGAGACTTTTAGACTGAAAATTAGGCCCCTGGGTCTTCCTTCTCCCTGTAAACACTGGTTATGATTGCCACTTGCAAAGCTATTTTGTGGTCAGTCCCAAGGGTATTTTAAATGAATTTTATTTGAAACAGCATAAACATTCATGGAGTGAGGATGAGGCCAGACTCAAAAATGAATGAAGCAAGGATCCTGGCCCAGGGAAAGTTTTCTTCTATCAGGGAGAGGAACCACACACACAAAGATGATTTTTAACACGAGCAAGAGCTATGGAAGTTCTAAAGAGGGGTCTAAAGAGTTTTCTTTGAGGCTAGCGGAGAAGGAGACTGATTCAGAAGAGATGTTAATCTAAGGCAGTGTTTCTCAACCTCAGCGCTGTTGACATTTTGGGCCAGAAAGTTCTTCATTGTGGAGGCTGTCCTCTGCGTTATGAGATGTTGAGCGGCATACCTGGCCTCTACTCACTAGGTCCCTGTAACACACACACACACACACACACACACACACACACACGCACACGCACACACACACACACACACACACACACACACACACACACCAGTTGTGACAACCAAAATTTTCTCATGCCATTGCCAAATGTCCCGTGAAGGCAAAAAAAAAAAATCACCCTTAGTTGCAAAGCACTCTTCTAAGGCATTGTTTCTCAAAGTTGAACCAAGGGCAAATTGCCCCAGAATCACCTAGGTGCACGTTAAAAATACAGTTTCCCAGGCCTCACCGTGACCCTGCTGAATCCATGACTACCTAGAAGTAGGGCCCAGAAGTCTGTCTTTTAGCAAGTCCCCCAAGTAATTCTTACACTCACATAGCTGTTAGAAAAAAAACTGCAGGCATAAATCCCACCTATTTGGTAAAGTTACCTTTCTGATCAAAGGACAGAGTATGACTAACGTTTAAGGGCAGCTCTTGGGAACTTGGAATTATATATTTCTATAGACACAATTCACGGCTGATTTTCCTGTACTGAATCTTGCTGTGTGTCATATTATATTGCAGACAGGCTCCAGACCAGTGCATCTCCATCTTGACTGTACATTAGAATCAATCACCTGAGGAGCTTTAAAAATCACAGATGCATGAGCTTCACCACCTGGAGAGTCTAATTTGGTTGGACTGGGATATGGCCTGGGCCTTAAGATTTTTTTACATCTCATTGGGTGGCTCTAATATGTTTCCAAAGTTGAGAACCGCTGTCCTGAACCAGAGATTCTCAAACTTGAATGTGTTGATACAAACCCACAGATGATGCAAAGAGTAACAGAATAGGTCCCTGCTCTAAAAAGTTGTCTAAGTTGATCACAAATCCCTGGTCACAAGCTTGCAGAAAATAGAAAGGCATCCGCAAAAGAAGATAGAAATGGCCAATGAGTCCAGAATATGTGAGAATTTGAACCTAATGAGATTTTTTTTTTTCATGTTTTACTCTTTGGGGCAATAAGCTAATGAGTTAAAGTAGGCAGGTCATGAAACTCCCAACAGGCAGCCAGTCTTCTTAGGGATTGTTCCTCTTAAAGAGACTGATATTAAATGTGAGGGTCAGAAGCTCAAAGGCGTGACCTCCAGTGACACACATGGACAGTACCAAACCCACAGAGAGCCCAGTTCAGACACTGGCCACTGGGTGTTGGCCTGGCCCTGCCTGCGTGGACTCAGGCCATCCCCTGTTCTCTGACTGGACAAGCTCTTAGGAGGCCCACCAGAAAGTCAGTTCACTCTTCCTTTTCAAGTGTGTTTCACGCAAGCTGGTCACACCTACAACAGTAAACTCTGAGATTCCATGTCCCAAGCACCTGTCTTTCCTATTTCCCTCCTACTTTGTGGCAGCCACACTCACTGTGATCTCTTGAGAGAGACATTTATGAACAGATCACACCATCATTACTCCCGACATCCTGGGGCTTCGCAGACACAGGAACAATATTTGAATCCCAGCCCTGCCGTAGGGAAGTTGCCTAGCCTTTCTGAGCTTCATTTTCCTCCTCTTTGCAGTTGGGTTGCTAGGGTCATCCTGAGGATTCAATTCCACCCCTCACCTTCACTGAGGTGGATCTTCCTTTTATTAAAGTTTCAGCTTAAATCTACGCCCCCATCACTGGGGTCTTTCTTAACTACCCAGTGGTTCTCTGTCACATTACTGTGTTTTAATTCCCTGCATAGCACTGACTCTGTTGTGTGTGTGTGTTTGTTTATGAGCTTGTTGGTTGTCTCCTCTTGCTAGAATAGAAGCTTTAAGAAAAGCAGGCGTGTCTTGTTCACTGCTGTATCTTTAGCACTAGAATGATGCCTGGTACACAGGAGGCTGTCAAGAACTATTGATTGACTCATATGTACCAAGGACCTCATACAGTGCCAGGCACTCAATAGGTGCTCGTGAAATGATAGTCATGATTATTATTTCTAATTAAATTTCTTCGAGATGACAGAAGATTCTGATCCAGAAAATCTCCCTATGTTCACAGTGGAGGTGATAGAGGTGCCATGGCTGTGAGACTGGTTATTAATTAGGGGTCAAGGAACAAAACTTTGTTGATATTATTTCAAATATTTCTAGTACAACATTTAATGCTGTCTATTCTGTTTTCTATAGTGCTAATAAAACATGATTATAATTTTAAAATGAATTCTATCATAGACAATAATAAGAGATGGAGTGAGTGCCTTCTTGATTTCTCTCTTTTCATCTGACATTTTTTTCCTGCTTCCCTGATCTCAGGTCACTGATAATTGGCTCATGTTGCTTGCTTCTAGCACCCCAAAACTAATAACCTCATTGATTTTGCTTCCATCTCACCTCAGGGCAAAGAACAGAGCCATAAATCTGAGCCTCAAGCTATAGCAAGAATTTTTTCCTGAAGTTGATGTTCACAATCATAGCCCAGCCAGGGCCACACACAGTCTCATGAAAAGCATGGTAGATTTGGGCAGAAGCAGTTTGGTGTTAGTTGTTTTTTTGTTCGGGGGATTTTTTGTTTTTTTGTGTGTATTTTTTACCTCTGTGTTATAATTGAAGAGGATTAAGCAGACAGTACTAGGCTTTTGTTGAAGGCTCTGGAACTAATCTGGGGCTGACCTTGAGCTCTAAGACAGAGTGATAGCCCTCAGAATCTGACAGGAAATAATATTTATAAAAGTCCAACATGCCTTTGAATAAGAAAGTCAGAACAGAGATAATGATGTATAAAAACCAGAAAAATTGTACTCCCTTCTTTTATTACAAATGAGAGAATACGTCTGACTGTTATTATGGCCACCACTGAGTAGGGGGTCTACATTGTGACTGTTTTACAGCCGTCTCACTGAGAGTCTGGAGAGGATGGTTGTATGAACTGCATCCTTGGCTTGACCATTTGTTTTGAAAACTCACACTTGATTACAGCCAGAGCCTGAAACTTTTAAGGAATAGAAATGTGGTCCACTTTTCATTTTCTGTGGTTCAGGCCGCCGTGTGCCACGCTCAGATCTTTTTCAGCAAAGAGACATGAACCAAAACAAAAGAAACAACAACAATGATCCTATTAGCAGCTATTACTTACTGAGCATATACTATGTGCGATGATCTGGGCTACAGGCGTTGTGTATGTGATGTCATAGTCAAACCTTCTTCGCCTTTTTTTCCGATAGAAATGTTAGAATTATTCAAGGGTCTC
Source organism: Eschrichtius robustus (assembly GCF_028021215.1). Taxonomy (NCBI): domain Eukaryota; kingdom Metazoa; phylum Chordata; class Mammalia; order Artiodactyla; family Eschrichtiidae; genus Eschrichtius; species Eschrichtius robustus. The sequence goes on from NC_090835.1 coordinate 23,533,863, forward strand.
TGCCGCAAAGTTTACTTTGTATAAAGAACTACCCACGCAGTGTGTATGAAGTCTATGTAACGCATAACCTCTCCCAAGATATGGTATGGACTGGAAAGATACACAGATTCAAAAAAATCAAAATAGGGAAAGGATGTACATTCAGGAATGTTCACTGCATCATTATTTATATAAGCAAAAAAAAAAAAAAAGAATCTGAAATGATTGTCAAATAAGAGATTGGTTGGATAGGGACTTCCCTGGCCATCCAGTGGTTAAGACTTCGCCTTCCAACGCAGGGGGTGCAGGTTCGATCCCTGGTCAGGGAGCTAAGATCCCACATGCCTCGTGACCAAAAAACCAAAACATAAAACAGAAGCAATATTGTAACAAATTCAATAAAGACTTTAAAAAAAGAGAGAGAGAGACTGGTTGGGTAAATTATGACACATTTCATTTCGACAATACCATGCAGCTATTAAAAATTATGTAAATCAATATTAATTGAGACAAAAGCATGTCTGGTGAGACACAAATATTTGCACATTCACACACACACACACATACTTACACACACATACGCATCCATCCCTATTTATGGAAATTTGTATACATACAGGTATGGCCAGAGAAGTGCCTTCAGCGATGGTCACTAAATCATTGACCCTACTCATCTCACATTAGGGACAGAAGGATACTGGGTGATTTTCACCTGCTTCTTTGTACCTTTCTACAGTTTGACAAGCTTTTAATGAGCTTATGAATGTGTATGATTTTTAAAAACAGACTTTATTTTGTATAGTTTTAGGTTCACAGCAAAATTGAGCTAAGAGTTCCCACATTTCTCCTGCCCACACACATGCAGCTTCCCCCACTACCAACATCCCTCACCAGAGGGGACACGTTTACAATCGATGAACCTACATTGACACATCCTCATCACCCAAAATTCATAGTTTACATTAGGGTTCACTCATGGTGTTATGCATTCTATGGGTGTGATTTAAAAAAAAAAAACAACAAAAAAAACCACTAAAATTATTTTAAAGGTTTTATGGATTAATGAAGCATTCTGAGTTATCACTAGAAACCGGATGTTTATGCTGTCATCCTGTCTCCACCTACCCCCATCTCTTTGGGATTCCTAAATGCGGATGAGTCATTCACAGGGAGAGGGTGGGTTTAACTACAGCCATATTTTATTTATACATGTTCTCCCTGCCGTTGGGTTGTTTGAGAAGCTTAAATAAGCCAGCTACTCCCTGCCTTTCCCTTAGCCTGTGTCCCCGTGGATCAAAAGAAGCTGAACTTGGAGCTGTGGTTTTAGGGGCTGGGAAGATAAGAAAGAGCAATGATAAGGCAGAAAGAGAGGTCTAGTTGGCAATTCCTAGGACAAAACTTCAAATTGTAGGGGCAAACCTTGGGGCATACGCCATGATGTTTTAGACCCTAGAAATACCTTGGGTTGTATTTCAGTGGTATCCTCTGCATTCTCCATACCCGCAGGTGGAAAAATGGGGAGAAATAGTTTCAACATGAAAGCCCTAAACTTAAGATTCTGGAGAGCAAGATAAATGTCATGTTGTCCTTATATCCTCAAGATCTCACTTAAAGCCTGGCCTTTAGTCAGCGCTCAGTAAATGTGTGAATGGATGGGAGAAGCAAGGAGATGAAAAGGGGAAAGGCAAGGGGGTCAAAGGGCAGGAGGCTTTATATTATAGAGCAGTTAGTACTCACTTTTGGGTGATATCCATTACTTTGTAACAAACTCTCCGTGACTTAAAGAATGTTTGTGTTCTTCAAGCTAACTTTGACCACACCTCACCTTGTCATCCACATTTGGCTTCTTCCTGTACGTGGTTCTCCAATGAAAATGAAATTTAATTCACTCTTTCCTCCCTTTTCTCCCACCACCTTCCAAATGCCCACCAACTCCCTTTCCATTGGAAATGACAAACAAAATAATTGTTCATTGCACACTGGTTAGGATTATGTAAACCAACTTTGACTTACAATAGGATTCTCTAAACTTCTGACTACAGGATATCAACTATTTCTCTAGCTCTTGATCCCTGAGAACTCTGTGGTCCTCGTTCCCGTGCTTTTGTTGGGAAGAACAGCAGAGTGGAAAGAACATGGGTTTGAATCCTGCCTGTGCATCTCAATAGCTGTGTGTCCTCGGGTAAGTTATTGGAACTCTCTGAGTGTCCATTTTCTCATTTGTAGAAGGGTGAAAAGAACTCTATTAGATTGTGAGGATTATATTAAATGAGCATCTGGAAACTGCTATTTAAATTATTATCTTTCCAGCAAGGCCGTGTTGCCAAAATAGTGAAGGAGGATCCCATTTTTCAGTTTCAGCATTTCAGTAAGAGGAGAGAGGATGGCCAAAAGCTTCAGCCCTTCTTTGAAAATATTTATTTAAAATTTTTAGAAGTCAGGGCTGGGTTTTAAGGAAGGCCTAGGAGGTCTGGACGCTTGGGTCTGATGAACTCAGTGAGAGACACCTGGCTCCAAATTTCTACACAGGGAGGTAACTTTAAAAACAAAACAGGCACACCACCTGCTGATTTCTTTATTGGGAAACCAAGAATTATGTAACTCCAAATCATAAACAATCCGCATGCGAAATGCAAAGGCATAGAAGGGACAAGTTTTGTCAAGTTTATGGGCATTCTGAGACCTGTAACCGCAGAACAAGCACAGGTGAAGAAATCTTCAGTTATAAGGCTGCTGGATGCCAAGTCCAAACCTCAGGATAAACTTGAGGCAGTGAGATTGTGTTATACAGCTCTGGCCTGAGAGAGTGGAAGGGCAGTGCAGTAGGAAGCCTGGAGGGAGAATACTTTGATTGGTCAACAATTTAGTTTATGGAAAATTATCTCAGATCATTAACTTAGTGGCCATACAGCAGAAAGAGTTACAGTGAGCAGTAACATCTTGGGGGTTGATGACGTCATGGTATGACCTGTTGGCTACTTTTCATTGATAGGGAAAGCAGGTGTATAAACATCCATGAACCCAGCTCAGTGTGAGGAGTGTTTTCTTTTAAAGGCTCTCATTTGGCGTCAGAACATCTTTCCCTTAGACCAGAGATCAGCAAACTTTTTCTGTAAAGAGGCAGAGAGTAAACGTTCTCAGCTTTGCAGGCCATACGGTCAGTATCAAAACTATTCAACTCTGCTGCATGAATGCAACCAGAGATCATTCGTAAACAAACAAGCATGACTGCCTTCCAATGAAATGTATTTGTAAAAACAGGTTATGAGCGAGACTTAGTCAATGGGCCATAGTTTGCTGACTCCTGCTTTGGACCAATAGTCTCTATTTTGGTCACCCCAGACCCTAAACTACTTATTTTACCGGCTGACCTCATATTCTTATTGTTCAAAAAGAATTTAGTTTGTCTTTTGAGTACAGTGGACTTGTGTTGGGTGTTTCGAATCTGTGACTTAGTCCAGGAAATATTCCTACCATAAAAATATCACAGTAAGATTATCTCTTTCCTTCTGACATTTTTTTCCCCTTGGGAGATCTTCAGGACATGGCTATAAACCGCCTAGTTCAACTTGTATCTCTAGTTTTAATCCCATTTTTCAACAAATTCTCCAAGCACCAATAAACCTCCATCTTTCACACAGCAGAGAGGTTTTTTTTCAGATGCACTGGTTGAACAAAGACAAGCGAGTTTATCAATGTACACTACAGAGTAACTTGCTACTCATGTGTTCAGTGAATATTAGATGAATGAAAACGTGAGCAAGTGAAGGAAGAAAGGGAGGAAGGAGCAAGGAAGGAGGGAGGAAAGGAGGAAAGAGGAAAGTTACGGTGCATCATTGAGTCAGTGATTTAATACGTTTGCCAGGTCGATACTTCTGGTTCTTTTACAGGTAGATTTGGAGTCAAGGGCTTTCTGGTTACATGTTTAGTTTATAAGATTCATCAGAAATAGACTCACAGACATAGAAAACAAAGTTACAGTTACCAAAGGGAAAAGAGGGAGAGGGATAAATTAGGAACTTGGGATTTACGTATACACACTAGTATATATAAAATAAACAACAAGAACCTACTGTGTAGCGCAGTGAACTATATTCAATACCTTGTAATAACCTGTAATGGAAAAGAATCTGAAATATATACACACACACATAACTGAATCACTTTGCTGTATACCTGAAACATTGTAAATCAACTGTACTTCAATTTTTTTTAATTTTTATTTTATATTGGAGTATAGACGTATCAGTTTCAGGTGTACAGCAGAGTAATTGTTATACATATACATATGTCCACTCTTTTTCAGATTCTTTACCCATATAGATTATTACAGAGTATTAGGTAGAGTTCCCTGAGCTATAATCCTTGTTGATTATCTGTTTTATATACAGTAGTGTGTATATGTTAATCCCAACCTCCGAATTTATCCCTCCCCTCCACCTTTCCCCTTGGTAACTTGGTAACCATAAGTTTGTTTTCTATGTCTGTGAGTCTATTTCTCCTTTGTAAATAAGTTCATTTGTATCATTTTTTTAGATTCCACATATAAGTGATATCATATGATATTTGTCTGACTTATATACTTCAATTAAAAAAAAAAGATTCATTAATAAGTGTGCTCGCCTCAGCAGCACATATACTAAAATTGGAACAATACAGAGAAGATTAGCCTGGCCCCTGTGCAAGGATGACACGCAAATTCATGAAGCATTCCTAATTTTTATGATCTTATTTGCAAAGCAGAAATAGAGTCACAGACGTAGAGAACAAACGTATGGATACCAAGGCGGGGTGGGGGGCATGTGATGAATTGGGAGATTGGGATTGAGAACCTACTTTAAATGAGAACCTACTGTGTAGCACAGGGAACTCTACTCTGTGCTCTGTGGTGATCTAAATGGGAAGGAAATCCAAAAAAGAGGGGATATATATATATATATATACGTTTGGCTGATTCACTTTGCTGCACAGCAGAAACTGATACAGGAGTCCCACTCCCCTGCAAATAAAAAACCCTTTTTACATAAAAAATTAAATTAAATTAAATTAAAAATTCTTCAATAAGGAGAGAATCATTCATTTACTCAGCACATATTCATTCAGGAGTGTCACTGTGCTGTGATTTGGGGACATAGTGATGAACAAACTAGACAGAATCCCTGCCCCTCGTGGAGCTTAACATTCTATTGGCATAGGTGGCCAATAAACAAACAAGTCAGTGTATAATAAGGTGCCAAGTGATTGGCTTCCAGGCTCACTCCAGAACTATCAACGCTTGCCATTGCTTCTCCCTCATCAATTATTTGCCAAAGAAGCAACCCCAGCCCTCTTCTCTTCCACTTCCCTCCTGAAGAAGAGACCTGCACAGTCATCACAGGGTAAAGTTGGGACCATAAAACAGTGAGAATTGGGATAGATTCCCAGACACTGCAAATAGCTGTCTTGCTTCAGCACCGCTGGGAGGAAGGAGGCGCTTCTTTCCAGCGATTTGAACTCTCCCGAGCTGGCAGCCTGCGGGGAAGTGTAAAGTGTTGGTGACAGCTTCAGTAACTAGAGCCAGGGGGCTGTCCTTGGCAGCCTGAAGCTCGTGCCATCTCGGGGCCATATCAGTAACACCAGCACAAACATGGCCGGTACCCGTGGCAGTGACAGTTCCGGGAACATCTGCTTTTCCTCTCCCCGAGCCCCACGGCCTAGAGCCCATGCCTAGAGCCTGGGCTCCTGAGGGGATAAACAGAAAAGGGGCTTAGTAGCCAACACGGAGAGGAACGATCAAGGCTGTTTGCTGCTGCACTAGCCAGACCAGCCGCTGCTTGCCCAGACAAAGCCAGACAGGGGCCAGAACCCTGCTCACTCTCTCTCCTCCACCGCACTGACCCTCAGACCTCTTACTGGAGAGAGAGGAAAGCAAGATGACTCCAAGTGTCCCCGCATTGGGTCTTTCTAGACGCACTCTTGCTCCAGACTTGTGATATACTACGTTGTTCTCTGGGAAAGGTTGGGAGAGAGACAGAAGTAAAATGAAGGAGAGAGTTTGTGTTGGGGAAAGCACACCAAGGTGGACACGTAGAGATATACCAGAGATGTCGGGAAGAGCCTTCTTACATACCGCACAAGCCCAGGAAGATAGAAACCCACCTCTTCTTTTGTGGGTCCTGTCTCTGACTAGAGCAAATGCTCGTGAAAAGTAAAAGCATGTAACCCTGCCCCCAAAACATGTACAAAGCAAGTCGCTGCTCTACAGAAATCAAAGTACAGAGGGTAGCCTTTAAGAGCATAGATCCTTAGTTCCAATCCCAGCTCCACCTCTTCCCAGCTGTGCAACTTTAGGTGAGTTACTCAATTCCTCTCGGCTTCAAGTTCTCCATCCATGAAATGGAAATGATGGTAGTCCCTGTACCTTAGGATTCATATGGGAATTAAATGTAGGATTTATGAGAATTGTGCAGCAGCCACAGAGGCCAGGAACATGGGAAACAGTCTATAACTGGCAGCTGTGAGTCACGAAAAACTACATTACCCATGTGTATCAACAGATCTGATTTTTTTAGACCTATAAAAAACCTATTAAATTGGTTTTATTTTTTTCTATTTGATGTAAAATGCTGTGACACTGAGTTTAGGGAAATACAGTGAATTGCATTCGTTTGATTATTCATGTAGTTTATTTATGTAGTTGGATGATAAGTTTTTGACCAAAGAGAGGGTAAGAAACAGCATAGCAAATCGTGGTAAGTTGCCTCAGTTTTTGGGTAAACTTAGGGAGGCTCAGCCATGAAAATAAATTCACTCTCTCATCAAACATTTATTAAGCAGTCTTCCACATGCCAGGCAAAGATGAATAAGAAGTAACCCCAACGCTGAAGATTTTGAAATCTAGTAAGAGAGAAAAGGGAAGAACACACATATACAGGTGATACAAGTGCCCCCAAAGAGATACAAAAGTCGCATGAGGACCTCAAAGGAAAGTTAAGTCATGTTTAGGTATTGAGACACAAAAGTTTTCATGAAAGAGGTGAATTTCAAAGTGGGCTATGACAGAACTAAAAGATTAAACAGAAGGAGGAAAGAGCATTGCAAGAGGCAGAAACAATAGGAGCAAAGCTTTTGTCCATTTTTTCAGTTTGAGTAAGATGCAGGGCAAATGGTGGGAAGATGAAGGGAGAAGGCTGAGCTGAGAGATTAGGGAAGAAATGGAGAGATTTGAACACAGGCTTAGACTTTATTTGGTAAGGCAGTGATAGATGGTACTTTAGGAAGATCAACTCTTATCAGTACAAAGCAAGGAGAAACCCAGGGCAAGGAGATTCAGTTAAGAAGCTTTTGCAGTTTTACAGCTAAGATGTGGTGAAAAGTAATGAAGAAGTGAAGTCCAGTTGGAGTGGTGGACAATGGGAGAGACAGAAGTCGAAACCGTTGGACAGTGGTATCTTCAGACCTGGATATCACTTACGTAACAGACACTGGTGGCTCTGCGGTTATGAGCCTGGGTCAGTGGGAGAATAGTGGTACCTTTAATAGGATGGGGAAGTCAGGCCCATCAGAGGAGGGAGACTGTGAGCTCTGAGCCTGGTTCAGTTATCGATATTACTATCCACTCACCTACCCAAGCCTGATGCCATCACAGACATCTCCCACTTTCTACCATTCCTTAAGTTATTGTACCAGTTAGCTACAGCTGCCTAACAAATTACCCCCAAGTTTAAGCAGCATAAAATAACCACCATTTATCATATCACACAATTTCTGATGGTCAGGCATCCAGTCAAGACTTAGCACAGTAGTTCTGACTCAGGGTCTTTCATGAGGCAGCAGTCAAGCTGTTGCCAGGGGTGCAGGCGTCTCAAGGCTCAACTAGAACTGGAGAACCCACTTCCCAGCTCCCTCATGTTGTTGGCAGGCCTCAGTTTCTTGCTGGCTGTTGGCTGGAGGCTTTAGTCTCCTGCCACGTGGGCGTCTCCTTAGGGCAGCTCCCAACATGGCAGCTGGTTTTCCCCGCAGCGAGTGATCCAAGAGATAGAGCTCGAGACGGAAAGCACAGTCTCTTGTAACCTAATCTTGGGAGTGATCTATCATCACTTCTACCATGTGCTGTTGGTCATCCTGACCACCCCTCGCACGATGTGAGAGGAAAACTACGCAAGAGCATGAATATCAGGAGGCAGGCATCATCAGGGGCCATCTCCAAGGCTGCTTCCACAGCCAGGAAGCCCTGCCAGTCAGCCTTCATATTTGTTAAAGCCGGCCCCTGTTCTCCATCTCACTTCCGCTGCTCCAGTGCAGTGTCTTTATCTCCTGTTTAGTCGGATGCAATTGCAGTCTAACAGGTCATGCTATTTTGGGCTTTTCTGCCCACAGCCTCGTCCTTCTTACCCCTGCAAGAGTGATCCCTCAAAACTGGACATCTGCCTGTCCCTGCACCAACGCACACCCCTCCTGCACCCTCTGCTTGGAACCCATTGCCCACATGATGTAGGTCAACCTCCTTAGCGTGAGTATGAGTCCCTCTGTGTCTCAGTCCCTCCTAATGCTCCAGCCTCCTCCCCTGACACCCTCCGCCTTGAACTTCACACTCTAGGAAGTTGGGACTCTGTGTCTCCAGCTCTATCTGTGCTATTTCACCCAACCATGCCTTAGCCGTACTCTCCCCTCTGCCTGCCATATGGTTCCTTATCTCTCCTCAACGTTACAGGATAGCATTGTGATTCAGAGCATGGGTTCAGGAGCCCCACCACCTGATTCAACCCCCAGCTCCACCACTCGCTCACTGTATGACTCAGTCAATTATTTAAACTATATGCTGGGTATTGGTCAAATTATTTATATGCATATATTAACTTATATATCCCTACCACGACCTAAAGGTAGATGATTATTATCATCATCTTTGTACACATGAGGAAGCTAAGGTGCATAGGAGCTATAAAAGTTGTTGCAATTATAACTCTTCCTTGTTCAGGACTAAGTTCAGATACCATCTCCTCCACTAAATTTCATCCTTTTCAAGACAGATGCCCTCCTCCATGCTGCCCATGGCTTCCTGGGTGTAACTCTAACCTAGTAGCTACCATATTGTTTTGAAATGACCTATTTTTTATCTGCTTTTTTAAAAATCAGCTCTTTGAGGGCAGGGACCCCAAAGTCATCTGAGCCAGTTCACCACCCAGTAGACTCTCAGTCAATACGTGCTGGTTGAGCTTCGCTAAGTTGGCGGTGCCTGTTGAATATCCAGGTGAAGCTCTAGGCAGTTGCCAAATGAAGAGGGAAAAGAGAGAAGCTAAGGATAGGACCTTAAACAGAAAGAGAAAGAAGAGGTAGTGAAAGTATTGTTAAGATGAAATTTAACATTTTCCTTAATAAAACTAAAACAATGGCTCTAAACCACTAATCCTGAAAAACTTAACTGAAGTAGCATGGAATGGTCCCATCTAGTAGATGGAATCAAATTGAGAGTCATCTAGAAGTGTGATTCTTCTCATGCTATTTTCTCCGGGGAAGAATGATCATGTATATCTACAGACTCAGGCACAGCCATTAGAGTAATCAGTCTACAGCACTCCTTCCCTGAAGACTCCTATTTCTATCTTCCTCAAGAGCCTGAGTCTGTCTCATTGTTACAGGAAGCAGGCTGGCCTGTGTGACCAGGAAAATGGTCACATTTAATCACAAAATAAATAATGGAGGAATTCTATGAAAATAATGAGCTTCTCTTATTTTTCTTTTGTAGAGTTGCCTTTAAGAGAAAAATATCAAAACAGAGAGTCTTCAGACTATTGTGAGCTTTACAAGAATTTGTCTGGGTTCTTTGCAAATGGTGGCTCATGACCCAACAGGCCCATTCAGACCATAATCAGAAATAATATGGCAGTTACCATCATTTATCTTTAGTGATCTAATCTCTGATCGGGCTTTCATCTCAGACACACCTTGTATTTTGTTGTGTGTTCAATCTGTGTGAAAAAAAAAAAAAATCAGTCCTCCAAATTAGTCTTGCCAGGTGTTTCTAAAAAAAATAGTTTCCATATGATAGCAGCTCATGTCAATATCCTGCTAAAGATGTGAAACATTTTTCAAAAGTTTATACAGCCCTGACTTTGTCTAGGGACTCCTCCAGTTTTCCTGTCTCCAGTGATATCATTTTAAACATGTGCTTTCTCCCAATGGTTTGTGTGTTCTATGTAATTCTACTTGCAATGCTTCTTGGCGTGTAACTGTGGAAATATTAAGTCATTCCACATGTGTATGCATTTGCCTCTCCAGGTATATTTTGGAATTTTCTTAAGAACTGTGATTGCGTCTCCTTGTCCTTTTCCTCCTCTTCTTTTCCTTTTTCTTTTCCCTAGGAACACCTCAAAGGTGTTCACTGAGCAAGTTCTCCATCATTCTTGGCTGATTAATTTCCTAATAAAAAAAATAAAAGCTACAGTGTATCGACTAGTATGGGCCATGCATAGAATGAAGTGCTCCACATGTGTGCTCTCTTTGATCCTTACAACAGCCCTGTGAGTATTGTTCCTACTTTCCAATTGTGGAAACTGAGGCTTAGCAAGAGAAGGTGACTTTCCCAAAAGTCACAGCTAATGAGTGAGTGCCAGAGCTGCGAGTCAGACCCAGGCTGTCTCTAGAACGTATGACTACCTCTAATCACACTCATTTTCCATCCTTTTAACTAGCAACTTTTCAGGAGTTACTGCTTTGCAGATTTAGAAAGGAAAGTGTATTCTTTCCTTGGTGAATGGTGAATTCAGTGGTGAATTCCATGGTGACTCTGATGTGTCTGACAAGAGACACTGAGCAGTATTCTTGTTATAAAGTTGACTGAATTCCTTCTCTGGTCTTCATTTCTAGAAGGCCCTGGTTTCTGTCGCCTTTGGAACAGTGCACGTGCATCACTGTCACACCCAGGCTGGTTGGTCTCTGCAGCCATTCGTTAACTAGCCCACCATCCTCTACCTACTTGCTGCTCAAGATGTGGTACTTGGACCAGGAGAATCGGCATGAGCTCAGATGTTAGAAATGCAGAGTCACAGGTTCCCTGAGACTTGCTGAATCAGAATCTACATTTTAACTGTATCCCTGTGTGATTCGTGTACACATTAAAGTTTGAGAAGCACCGCCCTGCTTGTCACTGTCACATAAAGTGGAACTTCTCTCTCCTGCAGCTATTAGTAAAGAAGTCAAAATGGATCAGACCCGGATTCAAGTGAATCAGAGTGAAGTCACCATGTGGCCCATCATCCTACCACCCACCAGGTGTTCAGTCTCCTTTCTCAACATCACTCTTCCAAGTTAGCTGAAAATTCTGTAGCTGGAGAGTCATGCGTTAGAATGAAAATATAAAACCTTGTCTAAGGAGAGTTTTCAAATTCAGTGTGGTTTCTAGAGCCTGTCCCTAACGACCATCGCTACCATAGCCAAAGTTCAGCTGCTAAATTGATGTGACGTTTTAATCTAGCCTAATGTCAAAACAGAATAACTCTGTTAAAGGGGAGGTGAGTTGAGGATTACAGACCCTTTTAAGATCTGCGTTAAGAAATGTTTATCCCACCCGTCTCCAGCGTGTGCCAAATTGTGTAGTTGCTGTGGGCAGGAGAATGACCTCATTATTTCTCTCTTTAACCTGTTTGGAGCTGTACAGCCTAAACACGCTTTGTACTCGCACTGTTTGAATGCAATGTTATTTTGTAAAATAGGACTAGTGATTATTCTGCACGGACTTAACATGTTTTGCGTCACCGTGTAGACTCTCTGCTGCTTTTCAAAGAATACATTTAAACTGATTGTATTTCTCCCTGCTTATATTCAAGTATTTATCAAGCAGCGTGGCAGGTACAGAACAAGTCAGACATGAAAAATTGCTCTCAATGAGTTTATATTCTGGCCAGAGGACAAGACGGTACACAGCAAAAACTAGGGAAGAGGATAAATTCATTTGTATGATTTATCCGAAAGGTAGTGGGTTCAGGGAGACGAGGGTATGGCTGTGGTCAGAGAAGGTCTCATAGCAAGCAAAGCAGAGACTTGAAGACAGGAGAGGCAAAGAGTGAAAAAGAGGTTGTTCCAGAAGGAAAATGATCTGAGCAAAGGAGTAAGGACTAATGAGCCTGGAACCTTGTTCATGACATCCTTGCCAGTAGTTAACGTATGTTGACTAATACATCCAGGGCTGCTATGTGTTTCTTCTGCTAAAACACTAAATTAAAAGATGCATTTAGGGGCTTCCCTGGTGGCGCAGTGGTTGGGAGTCCGCCTGCCAATGCAGGGGACACGGGTTCGAGCCCTGGTCTGGGAGGATCCCACGTGCCGCGGAGCGGCTGGGCCCGTGAGCCACAATTACTGAGCCTGCGCGTCTGGAGCCTGTGCTCCGCAACGAGAGAGGCCGCGATGGTGAGAGGCCCGCGCACCGCGATGAAGAGTGGCCCCCACTTGCCACAACTGGAGAGAGCCCTCGCACAGAAACGAAGACCCAACACAGCCAAAAATAAATAAGTAAAATTAAAAAAAAAAAAAATGCATTTAGTTAACCCATTCTCTAGAGCTTTACATAATAATTTATAATTACATAAATATATATCATTGTATATTACATAGTATGCCTTATAATAATTATATAATTATTATAGCTTTATTGATATTGCAATTTATAATTAATGATTATGCTACATAATTAATATATTAGTAATGTGATTAATAATATTAATCATGTATTTGTTAATATTAATACATAATTATGAGATATAGTTATGTATATAATAATTTATAACTAGCATTTTTGAGGTCTCTCCATATGCCACGGCTGAGTGCTAGACATTTAATACTCAGAGCAACTTTATGGGAGTATTTTGATCTCCATTTCATTAATAGAGAAACAGACAATTTAGGAACTTAAGCAGGGTCACAGAGTGAGGAACAATGATAGTACACAAACACAAAATTTGAAGGGAAAACCCACATTCTCAAACACTATGCCATACTATGCCATATATCTCAAACACTATGCCATACTACATGGTATTGAACCTTGAATATTGTATACTGAGGTGCAATACAACATTAGGATATCAGGACAGGAAAAACTAATCCCTTTAAGCAATTTCTATTCTGTATGGAAAGCCAAGGTAAGATGTATAGAGCTGAGACTATTGCAGCAAGAACGTGTGGCGAAAACCTCTTTCTCAAGCCCTGAAAGTGTATTAAAAAGGCATGGAGGTGAGGTTATTTGGGTAAGACTTCTTAGAACTGATAATTTTGAGGGATCCACTATTCTAGGCCAAAGGATTGTGCCAATTAGATCATTTATATGGCTGTGTGGCTGTGTAGTATGCAAACATCCGTTCCCCAAATGGCCCAAAATGCAAGACCCCGAATGAGAAAGACTTGAGTCATGTGGGAAATAGCATCCATTGAATTTTTGATAGGATTTTCTGAGTGTGTGTTTGAATGTTTTTCACTCACTTCTTTTTGGAGCTCATGGGAGGTAGTTTATCAGAAATGATTAAAAGCATGGATAAAGAATCACGCATTCAAATCCGGGTTTGAGAGCTGGCCCTGCCACGATGATCACGACACTTGGCTGTTCACTTCAACGCTTGGCCAGTGTCATCGCAGTGTGGTCCTGGCCAGCAGCCTCAGCACCATCTGGGGACTCGTTAGAAATGCACATCTCAGGCCCCACCCCAGGCTGACTGAATAGGAAGCTCTAGGGACGGGGACCAGCAATCTGTGTTTCAACAACCTTTCCAGGTTTGGAAAACGTTATGCTGGACCACACCTTCCACATCTATAAAAAGGAGATAATGTAGTAATCATACCCTTTCCACAGTATCATTTTAAAGATTGAGATATTGACAGTATACATGAAGTACCTAATGTGAAGTCTAAAATAAGTGTGCTTCATACTTATTATCTTCCATGACTTTATTTCTTGATTTGGGGCTAAGAAAAGGTAAGAAGCCAGAACCCTAAGCAGCTGACTCTGCCTTAAATTATAGCAGAAATCAATTCTTACAGTTAGCGACGAAGTCTTGTCCAACGGCCGCCTTATGTTACTAAGAAAATCTGAACTGTATAAACAGGTTTCTGCTGTGGTCTTTCTTGGGCTCCTGTTTGAAAACCAAGGAGGTCTGTCTGTGTGTGTTTTACAGCCAGTGCAGGGGCTCCATAGGAACAGCTCTGATGGATGTGTGTGTCAGATTGCAAAACACCCCTGCCTGGAGCAGTTAAACTGGACGGTTTAGAAAACCACCTCCAGGTTTCTCATTTGGGAACACAAACACTTGTGAAGTGAAATGTTTCTTCCCAGGGAGATGTGGCACTGCTTCAGCTCCCTGGGAAGTGCCCATATATATCAGGGGCTGGAGAGAGTCCCAGTAAGGCCTGGCGTGACCCACTGTGGCCAGTTCCAAACCATCTGAATCCATTCTAATTTCTCTGCACCTTTTGTTCAGGAGTTATTTATGTGTATTTGGGCATTTATCTTCCTGATAGACATTTTGCTTCTCACTTGCTCTTTTCCCCTAAGACAAAGGGCAGCAAAATATTTACTATCAGGCCCTTTACAGAAAGGCCCTTTACAGAAAGGGCCTGATAGTAAATATTTTGCGGCCATAGGGTCTCTATCACAACTACTCAGTTCTGCCATTGTAACTCAAAAGCAGCCATAGACAATGTGTAACTGAATGAGTGTGGCTGTGTCCCAATAAAACTTTATTTACAGAAACAAGTAGTGGGCCAGATTTGGCCCCAGATTTTGGCTGTGGTTTGCTGACCTCTGACTTAGAATCTCAAAACATCTAATGAAAAGGACCCAGTCAACCAGGCAGAAGAATAACTCGGTGTCCATTCATGTGTAAAGTCCTGGCTTAGAAGTAGCTCCTGGCCTGAGCTGAGCCATGCCTTGGTAATGGAAGATAAACAACACCAGCTGTCCCTCCAGACCAACTGGACCAAGACCCTGAAACCGGTTTGCTCCCACCTGGTGGGAAAACACCTCTCAGTTTTAGAAATTTTTTTTAAATTTATTTATTTATTTATTTATGTTTGGCTGCATTGGGTCTTCGTTGCTGCATGTGGGCTTTCTCGAGTTGCGGTGAGCAGGGGCTACTCTTTGTTGCGGTGTGCGGGCTTCTCTTGTGGAGCACGGGCTCTAGGCGCGCGGGCTCGGTAGCTGTGGCTTGCGGTCTCTAGAGCACAGGCTCAGTAGTTGTGCCCGGGCTTAGTTGCTCCGCGGCATGTGGGATCTTCCCGGGCCAGGGCTAGAACCCATGTCCCCTGCATTGGCAGGATTCTTAACCACTGCGCCACCAGGGAAGTCCCTCAATTTAAAAACTTTTAATGAAGGTGTTGCCTCACAATTTGGGACAAAGCAAAGCAAGTTCCAAATCTGGAACAAGGAAGTCTTCCTCTGAAAAATGAGATAGAAATGGAGTTGCTGTTTAGATCCCAATGAAGCAGGAGGCCAGGGCCCAAACTTAAACCGTAAGAGTAGAAAGTGAGTACCAGTGTCTTACTTTTCTGGAATAATTCACGGCACATAACTCCCAGTGTTTAGAAATGACTAAACAATCCCTTCTGCAAAGAAGTAACCTAGAGGGTGTGAATGTAATAAATTACCCTGTATTTATGTCCTAGGAATTCTAAAGTAATGATATGAATCTCTGTATGAGACTGCAGCAGAAGAAACCAGCTGACACACGTTGTGACCCAAGCTGTTCTTTTATGTGAAGGGTTTTACAGTGCCAGGTGTGAGTTGAGACTCAGCCTTGTAAGACTTATTCCTTCCAAAGTTGGAATTTGCAAGGTAGCCATTTATAACAGATGTCATTAGTTGCATGTCCAGCAGCCATTCCAATTCCTCCTTTTTACCTTGAAGAAGAGCCCGTACTTATGTTGGGGTGTACACATGTAAAAAAGATAAATCTTACTTGGTTTCATTCAATTGTGATCATCTCATTGGCCATACCAGTGATTGGTTTATGGAAGAGCATGTAACCCAGTGCTGCCTAATGAAAAATTAAGTCTGCTGGGAAGCTGCTGGTAAAGGTATCTTTTCCCTGAAGGAGAGGCATAGGGGGAAATATGTCCTTCTGTGGACATTCCGGATATAGAGCTTGGAACTATGATGGCCATCTTGCAACCCTAGGGAAAGCCAAGCTATGGATAACAAAGCAGAATTAACCCTGGAGCTGCCTTGTCTTGAGACATCTTGCTGTTGAGAGAATAAATGTTCCTTTTATGTAAACTAACTTGGATTTTCTGTTTCTTACATCCAGTAGAACCCCAAATGATACACACTCCTGTTTTGTCTCCCCTCGGTCAGTTCAGGTCTCTCCGCTCCCACCAGCTCTCAAGTTCTATGCTTTCGCTGTCCCCACCCCATCTAACCACCTGGTAGAGACTTGGGAATTGTGTTTTGTTTTGTTTTTGTTTTTTTCATAACTTATAGACCTTAAGATTGAGGTCTTAACCTGTTAGGATTTCACCATGGAGCCACTGGTCAGTAAAGAGTTACTAAAACAGCTATTCACAGGCTGAAGTGATTTCAATGTGTTGTTTTGTTATTAGAAGTATTGGTAATAATAATGCTATGTTTCTTTCTCATTCATTTGATAAAATTTGCCCTTCCCTAACAAAGATTATAGGCTAGTAGTCAAGTAAGCAATTACATACAATATAATGATGGCCCGTGGGGAAACTGGGAGCTGTGGAAGTCCAAAGAGAGGTGCTATTGTTGGCTTACCCAATAGTCATGCCCTTTGCATTTCTTCCATGCTTGAAGAGACTCTTTCCCTGAAAATGCCAGACGTTCACTTTCCAGCCTCTCTTGCAGCTAGGACATGTATATATGGGCCCCTTCTGACCAGGGAGATTTAAGGCAAAGCCTTCAAAGGACTTCTGGGAAGGATTTTCCTTGAAGAGTAAGATCATCACAGAAGGGTGTCTTCTTCCCTTCCTGCTCTCGGTTGTTTTGTGAGAGGGCATGATTTGGAGCTGCAGCAGCTATCTTATAACCATGAGGCAAAAGCTAAGAGAATCATGGAAAAGTTGAATCCATTTCTCGACATTATCATCGCACAGAACTAATCTTGGATCTGTATATCTCCAGATATGTGACATCCAGTTATGTGATAATACCGTCATATTTCATTATCTGTTACTTATAGCCAGTAGTATGCAAATTGGTACAATGCGTATCTAACCTGGACTGAGGCAAGCAAAGAAGGCTTCCTGGAGGAGATAACTTATGCGCTAAAGCATGAAAGATATGTACATATTTTGTAATAGAAGGAGAGGTGATAAAGGAGGATCCAAAGACTTGAAGGAGAAAATATGGCAAGTTTAAGAATTCAAAATTGGAGGCTATGGCTGGAGCGTAGAATATTGTTTATGGAGCGGCAAGAGATGAAGCCAAAGAAGTGGTGGGTAAGAGCACAAATCATACATGACCTTGTAAGTTATGTTAAGAAATTTTGCCCTTTTTCTTAGGAACATTCAGAACACTATTGGAGGCTTTCTCACTCTCAGGGTCAAAGTTAATCACTTCTTTTACACACCCAGATCACATTGCTGATAGTTTGCTGTCATTTGGTCCTATTAGGGCTTGTTTGTTATTCAGTGATCTATTCCCTCCAGTAGACCAGAAGACACGAGGGCAGAGGCTACGTTTTCTCTCATTTAAACCAACCCTCTCTAACGAATCCTGCTAAAGGTTTGTTAAATCACATTACCTCTCCCATTACAGTTGATAAAACCTGAACCTATTTTGAAGTATTTTGTCTTGCTTGATCCTTTCAATACCCCCATGAAGGCTGGAGAGAGCAAGAGAGGGGTCCAAGCTTCCACAGCTTGTTAGGGCAGAACCATAAGGGCTAGAAACAGGTAGTATCTCTCTTGGTCCAAAAATGCTTTTCACTATATCATACAGTTTTGCCCAACAGCAAGTGTTTCCAGCACTGAACCTTTGTACCTTGATTCATTTGCTGTGAGGTTCCAGTTTGATGAAACTTAAAAAAAAAAAAAACATTTCCATGTAGTCTTTGCCAGAAGCTTTGTAGTAGTGGAACCATCCAGTCACACTTTCTTTTCCTGGGGAGAACTCAGGGTGGCCTTTTGGAGTTAGCAGATGTAAGGCAAGTGTGGTTTGAAAAAGGTTAGCACTCCCCCTGTCTCCTGGTCTGCAAAGCTCGTAGAATACTTAAGGGCTGGAGGAGAAATTTGTGTAGGAACTGTGTTAGTTAGGGTAACTAACTACCTGCCCTAGCAGGTAATCTCAGTGGCTCAACTCAATAATTTTCTCATTCGCATAAAGATTAACTTTCGGGGGGCTTCATCAGAGACCCAGGCTCTTTCTCTCTCGTGGGTCCACCTTCTCCTATAACTCCTGGTAGGTCTTCTGAGTCTATCTAAAACGTATATATGAAAAAAATAGACATCAATATTTTATTCTGGTTATTTCTCGTGGTAATATCACAAGTGATTTGCAATTTCTTATATGTGCCTTTCTGTATTTTCCACATTTTAGTTTTCTCTAATGAACACGTATTATTTTAATAATAAAACACATTTTAAACAAACAAAGAAGGACCCCTCTTGCCAGTGAACACCTCTAGGATTCTCAGACTCATCCCAGAAACTCCTTAGAAATATTCAGATGAGGGAAGGGGTGTCAGAATTGTGCAGTTTGACTAGGAAGAGGAATGTGACCTCACAGGTGAAGGAAGGCATATCAATTTTTCCTTCATTCCACAATTATTTATTAAACACCTTCTCTGTATCAGAAACTGTGTTAAGACCTGGAGACTTAAAAAAAGAAAAGTAAACACATGTGGCATAACCCCTGACTTGATATAGATTTTAGTCTAGAGGAAAAGTGAAAGGGCTGGACAGAAAAATCAAAGCCATCCACGCAGGAGTTTCTGTGCACAGACTACGTACAAAGCACTTTGCCCAATTCTGCGAAGCGGGGCGTTAGTGGGACACCTCTGTGCTGCGTCGCTTGTCTCACGAAGACACGAGGACATCTTTCTTCCCCGATGCACTCTTCCCAGAAGGAGCCCTGACTTCCTGTTCCTGTTAACGCTTCTGCAGGTGCTTCCCTCCTCAGGGAATACAGCCTCGTTCCGCTTTGTGATCAGGCAGCTGCGGGGTCCTGCAGGGCAGTATCCTTACCTTATGCCAGGATCCAGCCCCACCATGTGTGTTCTGACCCCCACCCTCCCAGGTCACTCACCCTGCGGCTGCCAGAAACCACCAGTCCCCCTTGTGTGTTGCTCTACCACAGTTAACCTTGTCATTACACAGATGCTGTCAGAGGCCATGTCTGAACACCGCGTCAAAACAACTAGTCCAGAAGGAACATTCGGTCAGTCTGGTTTGTCAGTAAGTCAAAAACTAAGACATTTGTTTGATTGGATTCATGTAAGAATCGGTTGGTTTTGTTCTGAGTGGAGTTTGGTCTTGTTAGCTCACGTATCTCAGCACGGTTCTCGTCTCCCAGGGTTACAAGAGCTCACAGAGGAACAAGCACCGCAATAAAAATGGGTCTGTTTTTCCCCCAATATCTTCACTTTATCTCCATAACTACCCTGGAAAGCACGTGAGGGCAAGACTGTGTGATCATCTCCATTGCACACAGTACGTGTTTAATATTTGTGTCATTTGGGGTCTTGCCAGCAAAGAAGTGACCTATTCAAATTGTGTCCCTGGAGGAGAGCCAGCAGAGGGACGGTCTGCAAAGGTGTAGGCAGGTGTAGAAAAACTGTAGGAGGTAGGGCAGGACCTCAGGGAAGTGACAGGAGAACTATCCTTAAGCCTGAAAGGACATGATGAGGAAGTGGAAAGAACAGAGAGAGAGAAAGAGAGAGGTGAGCTACCTTTGTCCAAGGAACACATCCATTGTGTATCACATCCATAGTGGGAGAGTGGGGGAAATAAAACCCCAACCTCACTCTCCTTTGATCCCCTTCCTGGGTTCCCTAGCCGCTAGACTCACCTGGAAACCAGAGAGCTCAGAAACCTGTGGATGTAACTCATATTTGTCAGCCTCCGGGAACACAGAAGAACCTAGAAGAGTGGAAAGTAGAGCTGAAGGGACAGACAGAAGTTATCCAGCCCAGTACTGTGTTAACTAATTTCCAGAAAGGGTTAATTCTACACCCTTCCTGAATCAGTGCCTTACTTTTCAAGGGAGGCAGTCATGTGGACTCACAGACTTTTGGGCTTGGGGAAACTTCGAAAGCACCGACCCCTTTGGAATGCATAAAACTTCTTTCAGGGATCCTCAGCAAGTGGCCATCCACT
The DNA here is from genome assembly GCF_028021215.1 of Eschrichtius robustus. NCBI lineage: Eukaryota > Metazoa > Chordata > Mammalia > Artiodactyla > Eschrichtiidae > Eschrichtius > Eschrichtius robustus. Next base: position 23,554,140 of record NC_090835.1, read on the forward strand.
TGAATGCCCCTTGTGACAGGGAGATCAGTGCATGTCACAGCCTTTCAGGGCGCTTCCTGATTAGAAGCCTCCACAACAAGTTCCTAGTTTTATCCCATGACATCACCAGAACAAATCTATACGCCCAACTCCCATTCAGAAAGAGGGATACTGGAGCCTTAAAAGCTCTACGTTTTATACTAAAAATAGAGTTGCCATATGTTCCAGCAATTTCACTCCTAGGTATATATCTGGAGAAAACTCTAATTCGAAAATATGCATGCACCCCAATGTTCACAGCAGCACTATTTACAATAGCCAAGACATGGAAGCAACCAAAACATCCATTGAAAGATGAATGGATAAAGAAGATGTGGTACATATACACAATGGAATATTACTCAGCCATAAAAAAGAATGAAATAATGCCATTTGCAGCAACATGGATGGACCCAGAGATTTTCATACTGGGTGAAGTAAGTCAGAAAGAGAAAGACAAATACCATATGATATCACTTACATGCGGAATCTAAAATATGCCACAAGTGAACCTATCCACAAAACAGAAACAGACTCACAGACACAGAGAACAGACTTGTGGTTGCCAAGGGGGAGGGAGGGTGGGGGAGGGAAGGATTGGGAGTTTGGGATTAGCAGATGGAAACTAGTATGCATAGGGTGGATAAACAACAAGGTCCTACTGTAGAGCACAGGGAACTATATTCAGTATCCTATAATAAACCATAATGGAAAAGAATATGAAAAAAAAAAAACCCTCTGCTTTTTGTGCATGGATAATCACGCCCTTAAAACAAGGTGGGAGAGAAGCTACAAAGCTTAAGCCAATCTCCCAGGCAAAGGCAGAAGAGAACTCAAGCTGTGCAGAGGGGAGGAAAACCGTTCTCTCCCTGTATCCCACCACAAACACATCTAAAATTCAGAACATCCTAAAGACAAAGACGTGATGATGAAATCCATGAGCACCGGAGCTGGGACCCTTCAGACAGATTTAATTATACTTCCAAGCCACACGCTCTCCTCGGCAAGACAGCAGAAACCAAGAGCCACAGCCAAAAGCAGCCAGTGTAATTAATGAAAACCTAGCAGCTAAAAATACCCTTTGCCAGCTCTGAGGACCCCACTGCTGCCTGTCAGTTATATTTCATCTTTTTAAAAATCCCAGCCTGCAGAAAGCATTCCGAGTGGAAAGGGCTGGGTTGTTTGCAGGAATCAGTGTAAAACTTAGACAGTAGTTTATTTGTTAGGCTGGTAACACATGAGAAATGGAGGAGAGGTTTGTTTTCTGTAGCAGTAAGCAGATCAAGCCAGCTGGCAATGTGCCCGAAACAAATAACCAAGAAACAACTAGATCTGTGTGAAACTCGGTGTGAGAAAGTTTAGAGTTGGTAGGGCAGGGAAGGGGGGCTCCGGTAGAAGAGAAAATGGGTGAGCAGGGAAGACAAAGAGGTTTTCGAGTTCTCTTATTGGTGAAGTCACTGTGTAGAAGTCTATATGGATTCGTCCTCTGATTCCCATCTCCTGCCTGTTTTCAACTCTAACCACATCAGCATTCCAATTAGAGCCCGGGATTTTGTCCAACTTCTGTTTCACCATTTTTAAGAGTTGGCATTAAATTTGGTTGGTTCCATTTCTTGTATGTCTATTCAGCAGCTGTAAATCTAGAAGCAGCGAGTTAGAAATATAAAGAAGTAGTTTTGGTTGTTACTCTAGTGTTGACTATGCAAACGCCCAGCAACCCCGTTGGAGAAGCATCTTTATTGGTTCAGTTATCTTTTTGTCATCTTTTCAAATTTGCATTCAGTAAAATTCACTTTTCTTCTGTACAGTTAGTTCTATGAGTTTTCATAAGTGCACAGAGTCGTATAACCACCACAGTGAACAGTTCTGTCACCTCAAAACTTTCCCTTGGGCGAAAACTTGGTAGTCCAGCTCTCCCCTCACCCAGCCCTATCCCCTGGAGACCACTGTTTCTCTGTCCCTGCAGTTTTGTCTCCTCTGAAATGTCATATAAATGAAATCATACAGCACATAGGCTTTTGTGTCTGTATTAGCCACATTGTGTGAAAAAGTCAGGGCAAGCTCAGAGAAGTTCAGTAACTTGTCCAGGGTCACCCAGCTAGAAAAGCAGAGCAAAAGTTTAAGTGCAAGTCAACTGATTCCAAATCTTATCCTTTCTCCCCACTACTGAGCTAGAACACTGCCTGGCCTTAGTTTCCTTATCTCCCTCATTGAGAAGTTGGGACTGGGGGCACACAATGAAACCATGGTTGCATAAGGACTCTGGAAAATGTAAAACCCTTTGTGAAAGCACATATTGCTTCATGTTTCTACCCATCTTTGTCCTCTGCCAAGCGTTCTACGGGAGGGCATTTGGGCTCTCCAAATCATCCTACTGAACTTGGTGGCACACCTTGGAACCTGGCCGTAATCAATCTGTGTAAAGAAACGTGCACGCACACACACACACACACACGTGCACACACAGGCACACAAACTCCTGCTAATGCAGGAAGCATCTTAGGAGGTTAAAGGACTTGTCTTGACTGTTCTCCACCGAAGAGGCAAAGCCTCTCACAGATTTATTTACTGGGATTTGGGCTGTGCAGGGGTGTTTTGGTCATCTGAAGGGATTTTTCTATTCTCAGGACATGAAAGTAACTGCTGTGAAATAAAATTTGACTTGACTATTATGTCACAAGAAGTAAACATCATCTGCTGGCCTGATGGCTTGGAAGCCTCTCTCTAAACTACTTCTGCCAGAGGCTTTGAAATGTTTGCTTTCAGGCTGGATTCAACCATCAGAATATTTAGAGAAGCACATGCCATAGCCCCACAAAACAGATCTCTCTCTTGGTGAAGATAAACCTGCAAAGCTGTAGCTTTCTCCAAGCCACACAAGTATGGGTTTGGTTCGTTCCTTTACCGCTACTCCCGGTAAATGTTATTGAAAGCAAAAGTCTTCTTCCCTTCATTACTGCTGTAGGGGGGTAGAGTTACTGAAGCAGGCCAAACAAAGACTCATGAAGCACCTTGGACCTTTTGCTCTATTCCAGAGCCGTCCAGTGGAAGGATAATGCGAACCGAACCATATATGCAATTTTAAATTTTTTAGTAGACATTTTGAAAAGTAAAAAGGGTTGCAATTCATTTTAATAATATATTTTTAAACCAAGGTTTCCAAAATATGTAATCAGTATACTGCTATTAATGAGATATTTTCATTCCCTTTTCCATGTTAAGCCTTCAAAATCCAGGGTATGTTTTATACTCACAGCCCATCTCAGCTCAGACCAGCCACATTTCAAGTGCTCTGTGACATGCGATTTTTTTTTTTTTTATTTTTTAGAAGGGTTTTTGGCTTTTTATTAATTTATCTTTGGCTGTGTTGGGTCTTCGTTTCTGTGCGAGGGCTTTCTCTAGTTGCGGCAAGCGGGGGCCACTCTTCATCGTGGTGCGTGGGCCTTTCACTGTCGCGGCCTCTCTTCTTGTGGAGCACAGGCTCCAGACGCGCAGGCTCAGTAGTTGTGGCTCACGGGCCCAGTTGCTCCGCGGCATGTGGGATCTTCCCAGACCAGGGCTCGAACCCGTGTCCCCTGCATTGGCAGGCAGACTCTCAACCACTGCACCACCAGGGAAACCCGACATGTGATTTGTGATTACAGTATTAGTGAGTGCAGCTTTACAGGTAGAGGTAAATTCAAATCCCAACGGGGCCTCTTCATAGCAGTGTGACCTTGGGCAAGTTATTTCAACTCTCCGCACCTTGGTTTTCTCATCCAAGCAAGTGACAGTGATGTCTACTCACAGTGTAGGTGTGAGGATTAAATGAGATAATCCAAGTAAAGTGCCCGGTATGTGGCAAGTGGTCAATGAATTTGAGCTGTTATTAGAAGCGAAATTATTACTGTTTTTACTGGTGTCATCATTACTGTTGCCATTTCTATTGAGAAAGTCAGACCTCACTGGTCTGTCTTTGATTTCTCATGCAAATGGAAACTGGAGTCAGATTCATTACCTCCAAGGTGGAGGAGAATTAACAAGAAGGCAGCCGAAGGAATCAATCATATTTTTACAGCTCTTAAGCTTTTAAAGAATTCTTTCCTCCATGTTATTTCTTTCTAAGAGTCAAAATTCACCTGTAATGTAGAAAATGTTTTCTCTTCTTTGTGGATGAGGAAAGTTTAGGCTCGTGAAAGTTGGGTAAGTTCGCCCAACCGGAGCAGTAGAGCCAGAGCTTAACTCTAAGGCTTTCATCTCCAAAGCTGTGTCTCTAATAACATTCTCTAAGCCTTCAGAGCCTCAGGCCTGCATGTGAATGTGCCACTTCTGCTGCTCATTCTGTATCCTGGGTCTGACCTTTCTGAGTTCGCCTTCCTCATCTGTAAAGCGGTAATAATATCAGCCTCATGGGGAGTCGGGGAGGTTAAATGTGGTGGGTTTGTAGACTGAATAACAGAGTGTCCCACAAGTAGCACACACTCTGTGTTGGTTACCTAAGCCACAATGCCTACTGTGCTCCCAAGGGGGATGTTGAGTTGTTTGGATGTTGGTGTGAGCTTTGGATGGAAACTCTCAGGGGCCAGTAGTCTTAAAGCTGTGCTTACTTAGATCAGAAAAATCATCCAGGTTTGGGGTGATCACTGGCATTGTGCCTTTTGTGCATGTTGATGGACTTCAGTGTGCCCATCTGGCTTCACACGCTTCTTGTTTGCTCTGAAGCATGCCTCATCCCACAGAATCCCAGAAAGAGGCCTCCTCTTGCAGCCATTGCCTCCATTCGGCTGGCAGACAGCATGCTTCGCTCTTCAGTGAAGACTTAATGGGAAAAACCTTGCTTCACTTCAAGAGAAGTGTGGTTCGAAGTCTTGGCAGGGCACACCTGGCTCCCTCCCATGGGAGAGTTGAGGAGAATTTAATAAAAGCGCAGAGTTGTTTATAAAAGTGTAGGTAAGGTTAAGGGGAACCAACAAGGGGTGGTGTAGAACGTTGTGCTTAGCTACAGAGGGACTTTATCAGCCCAAACTTGAAGGAGCGAGGACGCAGAACGTGAGCATCACTGGAGCTGGAGAGGGGTGTTCGAGCTACACTAGAGAGCTACCTTATGGGAGGTGAGGCCTTCAGTGGGAAGACAACCCAACTGTAGAGGGAGGAACAAGGACAGAAGAAGGGAAATAAGCATGATGACCTCATTCTCAGACCTCTTGATGATGTCCTTGATTGGCTTTATTCAACAGAAAGGGGACTTCCCTGGTGGCGCAGTGGTTAAGAATCTGCCTGCCAATGCAGGGGATATGGGTTCGAGCCCTGGTCTGGGAAGATCCCACATGCCGCGGAGCAACTAGGCCCATGCGCCACAACTACTGAGCCCACGAGCCACAACTGCTGAAACCCGCATGCCTAGAGCCCCTGCTCCACAACGAGAGAAGCCACCGCAGTGAGAAGCCCACGCACCACAACGAAGAGTAGCCCCCGCTCGCCGCAACTAGAGAAAGCCCGCACGCAGCAACAAAGACCCAACGCAGCCAAAAATAAATAAAAATAAATAAATAAAGTAATTAATTAATTTAAAAAAACAAAACACAAAGTCAGAGGGCAAAGGATCCCATTGGTGGAGGCCATGATCAGCCTTCCGGGAGCACAGAGCTTGGTCAAGAAGTATAGAGAGTGGATCAAATGGATTTCACAGTGGAGGAGCAAATGGAAAATATCCACCACAAAAATATCATTTGGTTTGGATCTCAGAACCTTTCCTCGGTGACTGACTCTCTAGCTCCTAAATTTGGAAGGTGTTTTGTGAGTTTTATTGCTTGTTTGTTTTTTGTTTTGTTTAAAGTGAAAGAAATTTTATTCAGGGAGATACACACTCCATAGACAAAGCATGGGCCATCTCAGAAGGCTAGAGGCACCAGGGCAGGGGGTTGTCAGTTTTTATAGGAGTAGGTAATTTCATAAGCTAATGAGTGGGAGGATTATTCCAACTATATCGGGGAAGGGGCAGGGATTTCCAGGAATTGGGCCACCGCCCACTTTTTGGCCTTTTATGTTCGGCCTCAGAACTGTCATGACGCCCGTGGGTGTGTCACATAACTAATGTATTACAGTGAGCATAGACTGAGGCTCAAGGTCTAGTGGAAGTCAGACATCTGCCATCTTGGGCCTAGTTGGTCCTAACCGGTTTATGTCATGTCCTCAATGGCTGTCATTCTTTTAAAGGTTATGCCTTGCTCCCTTCCTGTCTCATTCCCCCGTCAGAGACTTTACTCCCATAATCTTATGGGAAGCAGAGGGGCGACGGTCTGTCTTCTGTAGCTGCTTCAGGGCTGTGTAGGAACATCCACCCTGCCTGTCAGGGAGTATAAATCTCTTGGAAGGTGTTTTGGAAGAGAGTGTGACCAACCCATTGCCCTTCAAGTTCCACACTCATAATCTCTAATGTACTCACTAACTCACAAAGGCCTCTTCCTTTCCAGCTGTCTTTCTTCCTGAATGACTTTTTCCAGCCTGCATGTTATAGCAGCTCTGCAAAAATGTGTATGACTTAAGGAACCAGTACAAGAGAGCTAACAAACACCCTACAGTAAACCAGGCATGGTGCTAGGCAGTTAATACAGCTTAACCCTCCGTCTGTGCCCCCAGAGGCTCTATCTTTTAAGGAAAGGAACAAATTGAGCTTGAGGTTCATCATTTTCAATGTAAACATAAATGTTACCATGATATATTATAATGGAAAACCAGGTTAGGCTTTGCATAAATAAGGTTGGGAAATGGTTCACAGTCATCCGAAAGAAGTGATTTACACCAAGAAAAAGGGTTTGATATGATGGAAATCTGTTGGAGGTGGGCTTGGGATTTTACAGTGAACAAGAGGAATATATTTCACACAAACCAAAGTGTTGGCCAAAATGTCTTAGTCTCTGGACCTGAGTTTTTCTTTTTTTTTTTTTTGAGGCTCTGCCTGACTAATTTTAAGCCCTTAATGTAAGAAAGAGGTTAAATCAAAATGAAGAAGCCACCCTCACAGAGCAGCCCCAAGGACTTGTGTAGATGCATCTGTGACCCTAGACATAAGACTGAAACCAAAATAGTCCATAAATTGAGTGGTTGTAATGGGCAAGGGCAGAGAAGGAAAGGAAGAAAGGGGATTGGGGGTGGGGGGGATTGGTCGCTTGTCATCTTATAACCCCAGCAAAGGTAAATACTCTTTTTCACTTTTCAGCTGACTCTGGGTACAGACAGAACACATTTGGCTGTAGTGACAAGGAGGACACTTATTGTAGTAGAAGTTGGGATTTGGGGTAATCTCTGGTTTTAACATGGGAAACCTCTCTTCTTCAAAAGAAATTCGTTGACTAATTTACTTACTGTTTGATAGTGTCTGGCCTTATATTTAGGTCTTTAATCCATTTTGAGTTTATTTTTGTGTATGGTGTTAGGGAATGTTCTAATTTCATTCTTTTACATGTAGCTGTCCAGTTTTCCCAGCACCACTTATTGAAGAGACTGTCTTTTCTCCATTGTATATCTTTGCCTCCTTTGTCATAGATTAGTTGACCATAGGTGCGTGGGTTTATCTCTGGGCTTTCTATCTTGTTCCATTGATCTATGTTTCTGTTTTTGTTTCAGTACCATATTGTCTTGATTACTGTAGCTTTGTAGTATAGTCTGAAGTCAGGGAGTCTGATTCCTCCAGCTCCGTTTTTTCCCCTCAAGACTGCTTTGGCTATTCGGGGTCTTTTGTGTCTCCATACAAATTGTGAAATTTTTTGTTCTAGTTCTGTGAAAAGGCCAGTGGTGCTTTGATAGGTATTGCATTGAATCTGTAGATTGCTTTGGGTAGTATAGCCATTTTCACAATGTTGATTCTTCCAATCCAAGAACATGATATATCTCTCCATCTATTTGTATCATCTTTAATTTCTTTCATCAGTGTCTTATAATTTTCTGCATACAGGTCTTTTGTCTCCTTAGGTAGGTTTATTCCTAGATATTTTATTCTTTTTGTTGCGGTGGTAAATGGGAGTGTTTTCTTAATTTCACTTTCAGATTTTTCATCATTAGTGTATAGGAATGCAAGAGATTTCTGTGCATTAATTTTGTATCCTGCTACTTTACCAAATTCATTGGTTAGCTCTAGTAGTTTTCTGGTAGCATCTTTAGGATTCTCTATGTATAGTACCATGTCATCTGCAAACAGTGACAGCTTTACTTCTTCTTTTCCGTTTTGGATTCCTTTTATTTCTTTTTTTTTCTCTGACTGCTATGGCTAAAACTTCCAAAACTGTGTTGAATAATAGCGGTGAGAGTGGGCATCCTTGTCTTCTTCCTGATCTTAGTAGAAGTGGTATCAGTTTTTCACCTTTGAGGACGATGTTGGCTGTGGGTTTGTCATATATGGCCTTTATTATGTTGAGGTAAGTTCCCTCTATGCCTACTTTCTGGAGGGTTTTTATCATAAATGGGTGTTGAATTTTGTCAAAAGCTTTCTCTGCATCTATTGAGATGATCATATGGTTTTTCTCCTTCAGTTTGTTAATATGGTATATCACATTGATTGAAATGTGTCCATTTCTTCCAGGTTGTCCATTTTATTGGCATATAGTTGCTTGTAATAATCTCTCATGATCCTTTGTATTTCTGCAGTGTCAGTTGTTACTTTTCCTTTTTCATTTCTAATTCTATTGATGTGAGTCTTCTCCCTTTTTTTCTTGATGAGTCTGGCTAATGGTTTATCAGTTTTGTTTATCTTCTCAAAGAACCAGCTTTTAGTTTTATTGATCTTTGCTATAGTTTCCTTCATTTCTTTTTCATTTATTTCTCATCTGATCTTTATGATTTCTTTCCTTCTGCTAACTTTGGGTTTTTTTGTTCTTCTTTCTCTGATTGCTTTAGGTGTAAGGTTAGGAGGTTGTTTATTTGAGATGTTTCTTGTTTCTTGAGGTAGGGTTGTATTGCTATAAATTTCCCGCTTAGGACTGCTTTTGCTGCATCCCATAGGTTTTGGGTCATTGTGTTTTCATTGTCATTTGTTTCTAGGTATTTTTTGATTTCCTCTTTGATTTCTTCAGTGATCTCTTGGTTATTAAGTAGTGTATTGTTTAGCTTCCATGTGTTTGTATTTTTTACAGATTTTTTTCCTGTAATTGATATCTAAAATTTACCAAGGCTTGATTTGTGACCCAAGATATGATCTATCCTGGAGAATGTTCCATGAGCACTTGAGAAGAATGTGTATTCTGTTGTTTTTGGATGGAATGTCCTATAAATATCAATTAAGTCCATCTTTTTAATGTATCATTTAAAGCCTGTGTTTCCTTATTTATTTTCATTTTGGATGCTCTGTCCATTGGTGAAAGTGGGGTGTTAAAGTCCCCTACTATGATTGTGTTACTGTCGATTTCCCCTTTTTTTTTTTTTTTTTTTTTTGATTTCCCCTTTTATGGCTGTTAGTATTTGCCTTATGTATTGAGGTGCTCCTATGTTGGGTGCATAAATATTTACAATTGTTATATCTTCTTCTTGGATTGATCCCTTGATCATTATGTAGTGTCCTTCTTTCTCTCTTGTAATAGTCTTTGTTTTAAAGTCTATTTTGTCTGATACGAGAATTGCTACTCCAGCTTTCCTTTGATTTCCATTTGCATGGAATATCTTTTTCCATCCCCTCACTTTCAGTCTGTATGTGTCCCTAGGTCTGAAGTGGGTCTCTTATAGACAACATATATACAGGTCTTGTTTTTGTATCCATTCAGCTAGTCTATGTCTTTTGGTTGGAGCATTTAATCCATTTACATTTTTTTTTTTTGGCTGCACTGGGTCTCTGTTGCTGCACCCGGGCTTTTCTCTAGTTGAGGCGAGCGGGGGCTACTCTTCGTTGCGGTGCACTGGCTTCTCATTGCGGTGGCCTCCCTTGTTGCGGAGTGCCGGCTCTAGAGTGCAGGCTCAGTAGTTGTGGTGCACAGACTTAGTTGTTCCATGGCATGTGGGATCTTCCTGGACCAGGGCTCAAACCCGTGTCCCCTGCATTGGCAGGCGGATTCTTAACCACAGCGCCACCAGGGAAGCCCTCCATTTACATTTAAGGTAATTATCGATACGTATGTTCCTATTGCCATTTTCTTAATTGTTTTGGGTTTGTTATTTTAGGTCTTTTCCTTCTCTAGTGTTTCCTGCCTGGAGAAGTTCCTTTAGCATTTGTTGTAAAGCTGGTTTGGTGGTGCTGAATTCTCTTAGCTTTTGCTTGTCTGTAAAGCTTTTAATTTCTCCATCAAATCTGAATGAGATCCTTGCTGGGTAATCTTGGTTGTAGGTTTTTCTCCTTCATCACTTTAAATATGTCCTGCCACTCCCTTCTGGCTTGCAGAGTTTCTGCTGAAAGATCAGCTGTTAACCTTATGGGGATTCCCTTGTGTCTTATTTGCTGTTTTTCCCTTGCTGCTTTTAATATTTTTTCTTTGTATTTAATTTTTGATAGTTTGATTAATATGTGTCTTGGCATGTTTCTCCTTGGATTTATCCTGTATGGGACTCTCTGTGCTTCCTGGACTTGATTAACTATTTCCTTTCCCATATTAGGGAAGTTTTCAACTATAATCTCTTCAAATATTTTCTCAGTCCCTTTCTTTTTCTCTTCTTCTTCTGGGACCCCTATAATTGGAATGTTGGTGCGTTTAATGTTGTCCCAGAGGTCTCTGAGACTGTCCTCAATTCTTTTCATTCTTTTTTCTTTATTCTGCTCTGCAGTAGTTACTTCCACTATTTTATCTTCCAGGTCACTTATCCGTTCTTCTGCCTCAGTTATTCTGCTATTGATCCCTTCTAGAGAATTTTAAATTTCATTTATTGTGTTGTTCATCACTGTTTGTTTGCTCTTTAGTTCTTCTAGGTCCTTGTTAAACATTTCTTGTATTTTCTCCATTCTGTTTCCAAGATTTTGGATCATCTTTACTATCATTATTCTGAATTCTTTTTCAGGTAGACTGTCTATTTCCTCTTCATTTGTTACGTCTGGTGGGTTTTTGCCTTGCTCCTTCATCAGCTGTGTGTTTCTCGGTCTTCTCATTTTGCTTGACTTACTGTGTTTGGGGTCTCCTTTTTGCAGGCTGTAGGTTCGTAGTTCCCGTTGTTTTTGGTGTCTGTCCCCAGTGGCTAAGGTTGGTTCAGTGGGTTGTGTAGGCTTCCTGGTGGAGGGGACTAGTGCCTGTGTTCTGGTGGATGAGGCTGGATCTTGTCTTTCTGGTGGGCAGGTCCACATCTGGTGGTGTGTTTTGGGGTGTCTGTGGCCTTATTATGATTTTAGGCAGCCTCTCTGCTAATGGGTGGGGCTGTGTTCCTATCTTGCTAGTTGTTTGGCATAGGGTGTCCAACACTGTAGCTTGCTGGTCGTTGAGTGGAGCTGGGTCTTGGTGTTGAGATGGAGATCTTTGGGAGATTTTCGCCGTTTGATAGTACGTGGAGCTGGGAGGTCTCTTGTGGACCAGTGTCACTGAACTTGGCTCTCCCACCTCAGAGGCACAGCCCTGACGCCTGGCTGGAGCACCAAGAGCCTGTCATCCCCATTGCTCAGAATAAAAGGGAGGGAAAAAAAGAAAGAAAGAAGAAGGTAAAATAAAGTTATTAAAATAAAAAATTTTTAAAAATAATTATTAAAAAAAATTTTTTTAAGTAATAAAAAAAAACAGACAGAACCCTAGGACAAATGGTAAAAGCAAAGCTATACAGATAAAATCTCACACAGAAGCATACACATACACACTCACAAAAAGAGAAAAAGGGAAAAATATATATATATCGTTGCTCCCAAAATCCACCTCCTCAATTCGGGATGATTCGTTGTCTATTCAGGTATTCCACAGATGCAGGTACATCCAGTTGATCATGGAGATTTAACCCGCTGCTCCTGAGGCTGCTGGGAGAGATTTCCCTTTCTCTTCTTTGTTCGCACAGCTCCTGGGATTCAGCTTTGGATTTGTCCCCGCCTCTGCGTGTAGGTCGCCTGAGGGTGTCTCTTCTTCGCTCAGACAGGACGGGGTTAAAGGAGCAGCTGATTTGGGGGCTCTGGCTCACTCAGGCCGGGGAGAGGGAGGGGTACGGAGTGCGGGGCGAGCCTGTGGAGGCAGAGGCCGGTGTGACGTTGCACCAGCCTGAGGCGCGACATGTGTTCTTCCGGGGAAGTTGTCCCTGGATCAGGGGACCCTGGCAGTGGCGGGCTGCACAGGCTCCCAGGAGGGGCAGTGTGGGTAATGACCTGTGCTTGCACACAGGCTTCTTGGTGGCTGCAGCAGCAGCCTTAGCGTCTCATGCCCGTCTCTGGGGTCCACGCTGATAGCCGCGGCTCGCGCCCGTCTCTGGAGCTCCTTTAAGCGGTGCTCTGAATCCCCTCTCCTCGCGCACCAGGAAACAAAGAGGCAAGAAAAAGTCTCTTGCCGCTTCCGCAGTTCCAGACTTTTCCCGGACTCCCTCCCGGCTGGCTGTGGTGCGCTAACCCTTTCAGGCTGTGTTCACGCCGCCAACCCCAGTCCTCTCCCTGCGATCCGACCGAAGCCCGAGCCTCAGCTCCCAGCCCCGCCCGCCCCGGCGGCTGAGCAGACAAGCCTCTTGGGCTGGTGAGTGCTGCTCGGCGCTGAGCCTCTGTGTGGGAATCTCTCAGCTTTGCCCTCCGCACCTCTGTGGCTGCACTCTCCTCCGTGGCTCCGAAGCTCCCCCGTCCGCCCCCTGCAGTCTCCGCCCGCGAAGGGGCTTCCTAGTGTGTGGAAACCTTTCCTCCTTCACAGCTCCCTCCCACTGGTGCAGGTCCCGTCCCTATTCTTTTGTCTTTGTTTTTTCTTTTTTCTTTTGCCCTACCCAGGTACATGGGGAGTTTCTTGCCTTTTGGGAGGTCTGAGGTCTTCTAACAGTGTTCAGTAGGTGTTCTGAAGGAGTTGTTCCACATGTAGATGTATTTTTGATATATTTGTGGGGAGGAAGGTGATCTCCACGTCTTACTCTTCTGCCATGTTGAAGCTCCTCCCCTATTCCTGTTTTATTGTTATTTTCAAAATGTAAAGTGTGATATGTTTCAGTGATAAAATCTGTAACCTTTGGGATTGTTGTCTTTTTTTTTTTTAATTATAGAGCAATATACAAATGCCATATATATATTTTTTAAATTTTATTTATTTATTTATTTATTTATGGCTGTGTTGGGTCTTCGTTTCTGTGCGAGGGCTTTCTCTAGTCATGGCAAGCAGGGGCCACTCTTTATCGCGGTGCACGGGCCTCTCACCATCGCGGCCTCTCTTGTTGCGGAGCACAGGCTCCAGACGCGCAGGCTCAGTAATTGTGGCTCACGGGCCCAGTTGCTCTGCGGCATGTGGGATCTTCCCAGACCAGGGCTCGAACCTGTGTCCCCTGCACTGGCAGGCAGATTCTCAACCACTGTGCCACCAGGGAAGCCTGGGATTGTTGTCTTTTGTTCTTACCTTAAAAAGGTTTTCCCCAAATAAAGAGTCAGTAATCACTTATTTTTATATATTTTTATGGTCTGGCTTTTTTCCATTTAACTCTACCTGTACCTAGAATTGATTTTGAGGTTTTGTGTTCAGTGAAAAGTAAACTTTTCCCCACAAATAGCTAATGCATTACCAGGTACCTATTTGTTAAAAAAAATAAAAAACCTTTCCCACTGATTTATTTTTTTGTTCTTTTGTTTTTTGTTTGTTTTTAAATTGAAGTATAGTTGATTTACAATGTTGTGTTAATTTTTGCTGTACAACAAAGTGATTCAGTTATAGATATATATACATGCTTTTTTTAAAATATTTTTTTCTATTATGGTTTATCATAAGATAGTGAATATAGTTCTCTGTGCTATACAATAGGACCTTGTTTTTTATCCATTCCATGAATAATGGCTTACATCTGCTAACCCTAAACTACCAATCCATCCCTCCCCCAACCCCCTCCCCCTTGGCAACCACAAGTCTGCTCTCTATGTCCATGAGTCTGTTTCTGTTTCATAGATAGATTCATTAGTGTCATATTTTAGATTCCACATATGTGATATGATGTGGTATTTGTCTTTCTCTTTCTGATTTACTTCACTCAGTATGAGAATCTTTAGTTGCATCCATGTTGCTGCAAATGGCAGAATTTCATTCTTTTTTATAGCTGAGTAGTATTCCATTGTATATATAGACCACGTCTTCTTTATCCATTCATCTGTTGATGGACATTTAGGTTGTTTCCATGTTTTGGCTATTGTGAATAGTGCTGCTATGAACATAAGGGTGCATGTATCTTTTTGGATTAGAGTTTTGTCTGGATATGTACCCAGGAGGGGGATTGCTGGATCATATGGTAATTCTATTTTTAGTTTTCTGAGGAACCTCCATACTGTTTTCCATAGTGGCTGTAACTTTCCCACTGATTTATGATTGCATCTTCAGTGTACAAGTCAGAATGCAATGTGCTAGCTAGGTCAGCTTCAAGACTACCTATTCTATTTCGGTAATTATCTTTTTATTCTTGTACCAGTGCCACACTGTTATAATTTCATTAATTTTTAACTTTTAATTTTTTATTGTGGGAAATTTCAAGAATATACAAAGTAGGTATGATTATATTATAAAATCCTATGTATTCATCACCCAGATTCCACACTATATTTTTTTTAAAGCATGATAAAAAAGCAAAAAAGAAATGGCAAAGAAAAAGGAGAGAGGAGACTAATAATCTTACCGTTGCATCTTATTCATTTATGACTTAGTTTCTATCAATAAAATAAGTATAAAATAGTAAGACCCATGTAACATGGTGGAGGAAAAATAGCTGTTCCAAGAATACTAGCTAAGGAGAGCCAGTAACAGAAGAACCAGAACAGAGAATATATGAGGTTCTGATATTCCTGAAAGGCAGGACAAAAAGAGAACCTAAGTTGTATAAGAAGCATGTGAGTCCATGAGAAGTGATGGACCTTTTCTTTACGTGAAGTTCAAAGAGGAATGTTTTATTTAAACAACATGGAGCAAAATGGGCAATGTCCTCCAAAGTAGAGTTGCAAAAGATAACAAAGCAAACTTTAGATTACTTTTTCTCGTCTCAACTTTGGATAAAAACCAAAGTCTGTTTTTAATCACTGTCTTGAGTATATTTCAAATATGAACTAAAGTAATATCATCCAGGTATATAGTTTTTAAAATATACTTAGCAAATCTAAGATCTTCAGCCATAAGTTTTTAATTAATTGTACCTGTGTCATGACTAAAATACTGATAAACATATCATTGTTCTTTTCTTAGAAAAACATGGGAGACTGAGCCACCTTGCTTCTCAAGTATGGTGTAGGGCTTTTTATGATAGCTGTTCAATCTATCAAAAAATGCATGTTTTAAGGTTCTTGTTCCAGTAAAGATGGAATAAGCACTCTGTACCCTGTATCTCCCATTGAACACAACTGTGAAATATGGACACAATGCATAGAGCAGTTTCAGAACTCTGAAGAGTAATTAGTAGCAGGTGGATTGGGGAAGAAGACTAGAATTTGAAATGCCACCAAAATGGTTGTGAGTTTATTATTTTTTTTCCCTTTCAACATCCCCTGGCCTGAACACAGTGCAGCCTAAAACCCCAAAGAGAGCCCTGCGGTGCAGACAGTGCTCCCGAAGAAGCCTTCTAGTCCCAGCTTGAGAAGAAGAAAAAGGGGACTCCTAATGCTTGGACTCCTAATGCTTGGAGACAGTGTGAAAATCTGTTTTGCCTTCTCTTTTTCCTTCTCTTGGTTCTCTCCCACCGTGTCCCTGAGGCAGTCCCATGGTGGCAATGACAAAAACTTGACCTGGAGCTAGCAGGAGCCAAAACTCTGAGGGAAGGGCACCTTTCTTTTCAACAGGTGGAGATGTGATCCCTAGAGAGTGGGGCAACCCCTCCATTGCATTTGGTTCCTTCTCTGTCCTCTGCCACTTGGGCCCAGACATGGGTGCAGTCACAGATATGCATGACAGAAAGGGTAACTAAAGCCCAACTCTCAGACCAGAGGACCAAAAAGAGGAACGCAAGGGAAATGAAAGCACCCAGGGAGATTGGAGAGGAGAACTCAAGAAAGAAACCCCATAAAGTGATTTATGAACAAATGGGCTCCCCCTGAGTTATGCATACAGGAGTCTGATTCTAATCAGCAAATGAAGACTGTCAGAACTGAACTGATAGACCATGACCAAGGTCCCAAACTAACCACTGACAGAGATGTGGGACAGATCCTAATAGAACTGCAAAGGCTTTGAAAATTGAAATGATTTTGGAAACAGTGCTCATAGGTTGGAATTTGTGATCTGAACCTAACCAGTTTGATTGCCTACTAAAACAAAAATATCAATAATTTTCATCAGATTTAAACAAGACACAGAGTTTAATAATATAGTGTTCAAAATACATCCAAATTACTGGACATACAGAGGATGAGAAAAACCTCAAACTGCATGGAAAAGACAATCAAGAGACCTCAACACCATAATGACACACATATTGGAACTGTTTGGCTAAGACTTTATAGCAGCTATTATGTAAATGCTCCAACAAGCAATCACAAACACACTTGAAATAAATGAAAAAACAGAATGTCTCAGCAAAGAAATAGAAAATATAAAGAGGAGCCAAGTAGAAATTTTAGAACCAAAACATGCAATAACCAAAATAAAAAACTCATTGTGTAGATCAATAGCAGACTAGAGATGGCAGAGGAAAGAGTCAGTGAACTTGAAGTTAGGTCAGTAGAAATTACGAAGAACAGTAGAAAAAAAAATTTTTTTAAAAAACGGACAAAGCCTCAGGGACCTATGGGCCACTAACAAAGGTCTAACATTTATGTCATTTATGTCATCAGTTGAAGAGAAGGAGAAGGAGTACAGTAATGAATAATTATTTGAAGAAACAGTGGCTGAAAACTTCCAAAGTTTGACAAAAGACATTTATCTACAGGTCCAAGAGGCTCCTCAAGACTCAAACTAGATAAACACAGAGAAATTCAAGGCTAAACATAACCAAATTACGGCATTAAAGACAATGAAAATTTATCAAAGGCAGCCAGAGAAAAACAATATATTACCCAGAGGGCAACAATAAGTCATGTGACTCCAGATTTCTCATCAGAATACCATGGAGGCCAGAAGAAAGTAGCACAACATTTTTAAAGTGCTGCAAGTAAACAACTGTTAACCCAGAATTCTATATCCAGTAAAAAAAAATCCTTCAGGAATAAGGGTAACATAAAGATATTCTCAGTGAAGGAAAAGTAAAAGAATCCATTTCCATCCTACCTACTCTAAAAGAATTGCCGAAGGAGGCTCTTCACCAGAAGGGAAATGACACCAGAAGGAAAAATTGGAACATCAGGAATGAAGGAAAAGCAATAGAAATGGTAAATATTTGGGTAAATGTAATGAACTCTCAATTGAGTTCTTTAAAATATATTTGATGACTGAAAGCAAAAGTTATGACATTGTATATGGGCTTTTTAATGTATGTGGATATGATACATAACACAACTATAACATAAAGGGGGAATGTAATAAGACCTACATAGTTGTAAGGTTTCTACATTCCAATTCAAGAGATAAAATACTACTAAATAAATCGTGGGACATCAAGTATGTATATACTTTAATCATTAGGGCAATCACTTAAAATCTAGGGCAATCACTTAAAATCTATTTAAAGAGTTGTAGCCAAAATCACCAATAGATAAATTTAAATGAAATGCTGAAAATATTTAGATAACCACAAAAAAGGTAGGAAAAGGGGAATAGGGGAACAAAAACAGAAAGACAGAAAATAGATAATTATATGGTGGTCCTAAATACAAACACATCAATAAGTACATTACATTTAAATGACCGAAAAGACTGAATACTTTTTCCCTGAGATCAGGAACAAGACAAGGATACTCACTCTCACCACTCTTACTCAGCATGGTGCTGGAAGTTTCTATCCAGTGCAATAAGGAAAGAAAAGGAATACAGATCAGAAAAGAAGAAATAGAACCATCTCCTTTTTGCAGATGACACAATTGTCTACTTAGAAAATCTCAAGGTATCTACCAAAAAACTTCTAGAACTAATAAGGGAATTTAGGAAGGTCACAAGATACAAAATAAACGCACAAAAATTAATTTTATTTTTATACACTAGCAATGAACATGTAGACACTGAAATTAAAAATATGATACCATTCAAAATCACTCAAAAACTTAAAATATTGTATAAAATATGTACAGTACTTATATGCTGACAAGTTCAAAATGCTGATGAAAGAAATCAAAGAATATATGAATAAATGGAGAGTCATACTATGTTCATGGATTGAAAGATTCATCATAGAAAAGATGTCAGTCCTCCCCCAAATTTTACAGAAGTTTAGTGCAGTTCCTATCAAAATCCCAGCATACTTTTTGTAGATATAGACAAGATTATTCTAACATTTATATTAAAAGCAAGGGAACTAGAATAGCTAAAATAATTTTGAGAAGAATTGGTGGGAAGAATCCGTCTACCTGATTGCAAAATTTATTATATAGCTCCAGTAATCCAGACTGTGTGATACTGGCAGAGAAATAGACACACCATTGGTCGATGGAACCAAAAAGAGAACCCAGAAATAAATCCAACCAAATATGCCCAACTGATTTTAACAGAGGAGTAAAAACAATTCAATGGAGAAAACATAGACTTTCCAACAAATGGTGCTGGAAGAAGTGGACAACCGTAGGCAAAACACAGGCAAAAAACTGAACCTAAACCTAAACCTCACATCTTATACAAAAACAAACTCAAAATAGACTGCAGAATTAAATGTAAAACTATAAATCAATATGAAAAAAATAGGAGAAAATAGTTGGTATCTAGGGCTAGACAAAGAGTTCTTAGACTTGAGATCAAAAGTATGGTCCACAAAAGGAAAAAAAAAAAAGATAAATCGGACTTCAACAAAATTAAAAACTTTCCTCTGCAAAATACACTGTGAGAAGATGAGAAAACAAGCAACAAACTGAGAAAAAAATATTTGCAAAACACATATCCAACAAAGTACCAATTTCTAGACTATAAAAGAATTCTCAAACTCAACAGTAAAAAACAAACAAACGAAACATCCAATTAGAAAATGGGCAAAAGACATAAAAAGACATTTCCCTGAAGAGGATATACTGATGGCAAGTAAATGCATGAAAAGATGTTCAACATCATCAGCCATTAGAGAAATGCAAATTAAAACCTCAATAAGGTGTCACTACACACCTATCAGAATGGCTAAAATTAAAAATAGAGACAACAGCAAATGCTGGAGAGGATGTAAAGAAAATGGATCACTCATACATTTCAGTGAGAATGTAAAATGGTACAGTCATTCTGAAAAACAATTAGGCAGTTACTTACTATATTGCTTACTATAGGTTACTTACTATATTATTCCATTGACTAACATTCTTGAGATGAGAAAATTATAGAAATCGAGACCAGATTACTGGTTGCCTGGGGTGAGGAAGAGGATGGAGGTGGGAGAGAAGTGGGTATGGCTACAAAAGGACAACATGAGAAATGCTTGTGTTGATGGAAATACTCTGTATCTTGATTGTATCAGTGTCAGTGTTGTGGTTGTGACATTGTACTATTGTTTTACAAGATATTACCATTGGGGGAGACTTGGTAAAGGATACACTGGACCTCTCCATCCTATTTCTCACAACTGCATATGAATCTGTGATTGTCTCAAGTAAAAAGTTAGATTTTTTAATGTGTATTTTTTTCTTTCGGGGCTTCTGGGTGAATGATTTGAAATTCCATGGACTGTCACTTCTATATATGATTAAGGGTTACTTCATAATAACCTAATAAGTGAGTTATTCACATTTCTTAAAACTTGATATTAATTCATTAGAAATGGATTACTCTGGCTTTTAATTCTGAATTCTTTTTAGAACGCTGTCTGCTGGGCAGGGTTTCACAGAGCTGTGAAGCTTTTGCTGTACATGTAAGCACCACCTAATCATTGGAATCCCTGAGCTATGGAGGAGAATACATTACACTGTTATCTTACCTGACTGTAATTTTCACTTTCTCCTAGTGGTATTTTTGTTTTTGTTTTTCTTAAATTACTCTTAGTTTAGCCTCACAATGACTGAGTTTGTTGGGGTTGCTTGCTTAACTTGACATTGTATAGAAATTCCTATTTGTCTAAGCAGTATATCTAGCCTATAAACTTTGCAATAACTTGACTTGCACATATCTTTTGTGTTGTGATTCAAAATGAGTCATCCTCTCCTGAACTGCTAAAACCAACATATACCCAATCCCAAAGAATTTGCTTAGACACTGACCCTTCACTGTTATCAGTGAGCTATCTTTCCACCGGAAAGTGGGAAGAGCTTGGGTGGATGGGCTGGGAGATCTTTTGCTCTGCTAACCACCCATGGCAAAAGAAGTAATGAAGACCTTGACCTTACATTCTCTGGCTTGACTACTAATTTTCCTAGCTGAGTTTAACAGCAAAACGTCCAGATCAGGGATGCTGGTAAATGCAGATAATATGTTATTGAATGAAACAAGACCCAGATACACTGAACACCAACTGCATAAATAGCAATGGTGATTGTTGTTATGAACGTTAATGATTCTGACTTGTGTCAGTGTCCCGGTGGAGGTTCTTCCTATTTCAGTCCAAGGATGCACTATTAAAAATATGTTTTCATTTCCCACAGAACAAAGTGGGCTTTGTACACTTGCTGGTGCCATTTGTGGCAGAGAAGGACTTTCTTGGATTGCTTCGGAATGATAAAGAGCGTGTCTCTCATCCAAGAACTGAAATGATACCTTCAGGTGAGTCCGGAGTCCAAATCCTCAAAGGAGGGATTTAGGAAAGCATTTGAGAGGATCAGGTTTAAACCAAACAATCCCTGAAGAAGAAATTCCATTCAAGTTCTTTCTTTACAACAGGAAATTAAACAGAGTCATTATAAGGCAAGCTCAAGAGAGCGGTAGCACCATCCCTCCCTACTGTTAGTTGCATGAACTTCATTTTAGGTCATCTATGAATTGAAAACTTGATTTAAATTTGATCCTGGTAACCATAGCTCATTTCAAGTACAACAATCAGAATTCTAGGCAAAGTGCGTCGTTTTCAAAACATGTAATATACCTGAAATATAACTCCTTGCATAATTATCAAGATTTAAGTCTCCTGGAGTATTATTTTAAGTAGTTCATTAAATTCATGGGCCTATTTCCAAAACTAGGAGCAGTTGAGAGGGTCAGATTATAGAACATGAATTCTTTCAAGACACTGGTAGAGTTAACATATTTTATTAAAATTACTTGAGGCAAGCCAGAAAGCTAAAATGGTGAAGCAGGCATTGGTTGGCATACTTTCCAGATGTTTTTATTTTTAAGTTTCATTAAGTGAATATCAGCAGAATAGCCAATGCAAGACTGAAACCCCACCCAGTAAATAATTTGCAATTGCTTTCAACCAAGCCTTCTCTGCACAGCTGAACTGCATATTGTTCTTTAGGAACACAAGAAGAAAGACTTCATACACATCCTCTTCAGTGCTTAGCAGGGCAGGATGTTGGTGAGCACTCTTCTTGAAGCATTTCATGGTGAATGCTTAAAATTAATCTGATTGTATTGGGATTCTTTTTTCTATGAGCCAAAATGAGGGATTTGGGGAAAACCGTTCAACTCAATCGGTCTTCATTTGCTTTATTCTAACAGAGCAGAGAGTTAAAGAAGTCCGAAAGGTGGGAGCATATTGGGAGACATAAAAGTGCCTGGCATATTTAAGGAAAAGCAAGGGGGTCAGTGTAAAGGAGTACAGAGTGGGTGGGGAGGCTGTAGGAGATGAGGTTGGCATAACAGGGCTGGACTGCATCAAGCTTTGCAGCCCAGTGGAAACACTTTGGGTTTTTTTGCTCTGAATAAGAAAAGGAACAATCAAAGGCTTCCCGGCAGAATAGTGACTAGATCTGGAGGTGGAAGTAGAATCAACATCCCTGGAACCCCAGATCCCCAAATGGAAATCAGGGACTGTTGAGGAGAAGGGAGGGGAGCAGATGCTGAGGAGACAGCCAGCAATGTGTACAGCACACTCAGTTTTCCCACAGTGAGTGATAGAAAGAAAATAAAACAAATCATGCTCTTGAAACCAGGAATACTCACACATGTGTAACATACACATACACAGAGAGGGAGAGAGAGAGAGAGAGAGAAAAATTTTGCGTCCCAAATACCTTTGTAGCCATGACAAAGTGAAAAAAGTACAGAAACAAAAGAATTAAAAGTCACTGAAGTGCTTTGATCAAAACGATTTTTTTAAGATTAGGCTCACTTTGAGGAGTTCAGACTCCTCAAGAGTACATCTTCTTAGTTCCATCTGTCCAATGTTTCAGGAAACAGTCTGTTTTGGCAGTTAACTTTGTCTATAATTCTTACATAAAATATGTTAAACATCTGTCCCTGATCAATTTAAATATCAGTGCCTTTATTGTGTCTAATGCTGGCCCATCAAAATATAACTTACAAGAGAAGATTTTTTTTTTCCCAGCCAGTCTTAACAACTGCTTCTTTGCAGCATAACTGTTCTCTCAGGACTAAAAAGGAATCTTCTAAGTAAGACAGTTATTCAGTTCCTTTGTAGATAGGTATCATTAATATGGGGACCACATGGGATAAACTTGACCCCTTATTTAAATATATGTCCACTCTTCTTTGTAGCTCGTAGCTCAGGGCTAATTCTTTTTGTCCACCATGGCAACCCTGAACCCATGCTCCATGAAAGAATGAAATTCCATCAGTACTAACGCACTGACCAATGTGGAACTTCCAGCCAGCCGTGATTCTCATACTCCCCAAGGCAACCCCTTAGGAAAGGTTCTGTCTATGCATGACACCGTAAATACTGCCCATTATTGAGACTCTACTGTGTGCCAGGTACTGAGCTGAGCTCTTCACATATAATAGTCCAGCTTCACCCCTTATAGCTGTGTGACCTTGGGTAATGTACTTAATCTTTCTGAGCCTCAGTTTCCTCATCCTCAGTAAAAATGGGGAGAACTTCACAGGGTTGTTGTAAGGATTAAATAAGTTAACGCATATAAAGTACTTAGAACAGTACCTGACACAACATATGCACTAAACGTGTAGCCTTTGAATTATCTAATTTAATAATTCTCACAACAAAATTATAAGCTAATACCATCATGTTTCCCATCTTATTGATGAAGCTAAGAAGAGATAAATGACAATAGCAATGGTCATGAATAATACAAATAACTGGGCTATGCAGGTTATATACAGTATCACTAATGTTTACCACACCCTTATTCCCACTGGAAAACCAGCCTCAAGGAGGTTAAGATCACATGGCTGGATTGATGGAGCCAGAATTCAAAGCAAAGTCGTCTAATAGAAATATCTGTGCTCTTTCTGTTACACTAGGCTACCTCCTTCCTTCAGGAGTTTGGTCTACATGGTAGAAATCACTTCTCAATTAAATTTTCACGAAATTGGCCAGTGGGTTTTGAACAGCTTGTGTTCTTGAGTTGACCAAATCAGTAAGCTTGACGTCTTAAGATCATGATTTTTAAATTTCTTTACTTAAACGGTATCTTTTTTTCTCAAATGCTATGCTTTTTTCTATTTCTTCTCTTGGTTAAAAAGTTAAAGTGATTTTATTAGTGGTCTTTAAAAGTATTTCTTGATATTAAAGCCTATCTCAGGCAATGACTTGGCCGGGGGAAGGTGGGTGTGTACTCACGTGGGTTGAACACAGGCAGGCCCTGCAACACCAGTGCCAATGTTTTCTTACTTAAGCAACAAGTTTCAAAGCAAAGGAATATTAATGCAGGCATGGGTTAGAACCGTGTTTCTTACAGTGAGGTTCAGGCATGATTCTGCATCACATCCTCTTGGCTGGTAATTAGGAAAGGCGCAGATTGCTGGGCGGGACTGACTGAAGCCAGAGATTTGGAGGTCAGAGGCAGCCATCCACATTGTGAGAAGTTCACCCTGGGACCCACAGGCACAGTACAGGTTGGAACTTCTGCTTTACCTGTATGACTCTTTCTGATCCTCATCATCTTTAGAACCAGCACCCAGAATCAGAATGGAGATCTTTACACATAAGCAATCAGACAACAGGAAATCTCTTACCACCAGTCAAGGAAGGGTTGAGAGCAGAGGATGGGAAATTATAGTCAGGAGAGACCAGGTCTCCGTCATGCTCTAATCCTCTGAAGCTCAGTTTATGTAAGAAATCCAAGCCTATAAGCTCAATGGCCCAGAGACCCCAAGATGCAGGTCTTTTCCCCCTTCCCATCCCACCTACTTAGTCACAAGATGGACAGGTTACAGTAGAGGAGAAAGCCTGGACCTCCTTTCAGCCTGCCTGTCGCTGTTAATACAACTTTAGGACACCATAAACTGCAGGTGACATTTGTATATCCTGTTCCTCATTAGAACTAAGCTGCACAGTGAGACGGTAGGGATGGCAGGGGAAATACAAATCATACTAATGGCCTAAAAATTGGGGACTTGGGAGGGGCTCTCTTTGGCTAAGCACTTTATGTGCAGCGTCTCATTTTATCTTCAGAACCTAAGAGGTATGTCCTCTTTTATCCCCATTTTGTAGATGAGGAAACAGAGGCACAGAGAGGTTGAGTGATTTAACCAGAGAATTCAGACAGTGGGATGGAAGCACGACACTGTATCCTAATTGTTCTGCTCGGCAGCCCCCCAGCTGTGGCCCCACGTAGTCACAGGATTCCACATGGTAGTAGCCAGTCAATTAATTCAGTCAGGTACACGTATGTGGAAAACAACAGAAAAGGGAGTATGTTACGGCCCACATGCCTTTGACGTTGGAATACGGCTATGACTGGGTCTCAGTTGAAACAGATCAGCAGCAAGTGTCTGAAGAGCAAACAGATCACAATCTGGTGGAGACTGATTATGTTTCAGTTGATAGGGATTCTAGGCTTTTTTTTCTGGGAGTGGGTCAAACCCAGCAGAGCCACAGCCAGCTTGCTCAGGGTCTGTGCTGTTAAAAGCAGCTGACGTTTGTTGCGTAGTCACCATGCGCCAAGCACTGAGTGGGAACTGCCCGTACATTTCCTCATTTAACAATCAAAACAATCCCAGTACAGTGGTAACTTCTGTGACCCCATTTTCCAGATGAGACAAGTGAGGTATACAGTGGATTCAGGCTTCAAAGTGAGATCTGAGTGACCCCAGAGCCTGAAATACCAAGCTATATTAGTCAGGGTTTTCCAGAGAAACAGAACCACTAGGATGTATATAAATACATATGAGGAGATTTATTATAGGAATTGGCTCATGCAGTTGTGGAGGCTGAGAAGTCCCACCATCTGCGTCTACAACAGAGAATCAGGGAAGCTGGTGGTGTAATTCAGCCTGAGTTCAAAGGCCCACGAACCAGGGAAACCAGTGGTGTAAGTTCCTGTCTTAGTCTGAATGCCCAAGAACTAGGAGCACCATTGTCCAAGGGCAGAAGATGGATGTCCCAGCTCAAGCAAAAAGAGAGCCAGTTTGCCCTTCCTCTGCTTTTTTGTTCTATTCAGGCCTTCAGCAGACTGGATGATGCCCCGCCTGAAGTGGTGAGGGCCATCTTTACTCCATTTACAGATTCAAACGCTAATCTTTTCCTGAGACACCCTCACAGACACACCCAGAAATAATGTTTTACCAGCTATCCAGGCATCCTTTAGCCCAGTCAAGTTGACAATTAAAAGTAACCATGAACCTAGTTGCAGGGCAAGAATAAAGATGTAGACGTAGAGAATGGACTTGAGGACACGGGGTGGGAGGGGGAAGCTGGGGCAAAGTGAGAGTAGCTTCGACATATAAACACTACCGAATGTAAAATAGATAGCTGGTGGAAAGCAGCCGCATAGCACAGGGAGATCAGCTCAGTGCTTTGCGATGATCTAGAGGGGTGGGATAGGGAGGATGGGAGGGAGGCTCAAGAGGGAGGGGATATGGGGACATATGTATGCATACGGCTGATTCACTTTGGTGTACAACAGAAACTAACACAGTATTGTGAAGCAATTATACTCCAATAAAGATCTATTAAAAAAAAAAAAAAGTAACCATCACACCTGCCTTTCCAGCATGGAGTAGTTGAGGTAGAGATCAGTGGGAAGAAGCAGGAGACTGGAATTCCAGCTCTTACTTTGCTGTTTCCACACTTGGCAATGCTATGATAGTTTTTTGTCCCCATCTGGACTTCAGTCTCTCCCACTCCGAGCTAGAGATATTGCCCTAATTTTCTTACAAACCACCAATCACTCTTTCAAAGACCTGGAACTTAACATGATAAAAAACAAGTCTCCTTTTTTTTTTTTTTCCTGAGAAACACAATTTTATAGGCATTCTCTTGTCATAGCAGCCACATATGCAAAGTTTTAAGGACCTCAATTGTAGCAGTCCTATAGAAATGCATTAGATGGTGATATCCAACTTTGTCTTATAACTAGAATAAAATTCCCATGTTCTACCAAGAAACCTTCTCCCCACTCCTGGGGTGAGAACTGCTCCACTTAATAATATTTTTAATTTTATCCCTCCTGACACTAAAATTTGACCAGCCTATGACTGTGTTTCTCAATGAAAGATCAAAGGGGGTTGGGGGGAATAGCTTCTGTAATTTACACATCATGTTCCATGTATCTATTGCTGTTCAATACAAACAAAATCTTGGCTGGTAAGGACACTCAGAAGATAGAACATGCATTGTAAGATGCTTAAAATATGCTGAGAAACAAGTGCACACATGGTAATTAATAAAGCATATCATTGAATAAAACAGGTAATTAGCCATGATTATGGAAATATAAACAGAACCTAATTAGCAGAACTTGTCATTACTAGCTCTTGGTTGCAGACAGTAAACATTTGGCATATTGCTATCATGCCCCTGTGCATAATTGCTTAGTTGATTTTGGCCTGACTGACTGGGTAGTAGTCAAGATGTCCAAACAGTCGAGGGCAGTCACAATGCTGAAGTTTTTGTATTCGTTACCATTTCCACTGAGCCAAAGACAACATGAGTATGAATTGGAAGTGTTCTATGTTATCAAACCAAGCTTCTTAGAAGAATTGCCTTCATCTGATTTCTGTGTTCCAGCAGTTTCCATAATTCCATAGAAACAACCCTTCACCCCACACTTTCCATTGCTACAGGATGGAAAAGAGGCTGAGTTCCTCAGCTGCAGTCTGGCTTCCACACCCATCCGTCCACCAGATCAGTCCCTCGGAAGAGTGTTTCCAATGACCACCATGTTGCCAAAGCCAGTAGATACATTTTCCTCCTTATCCTTCTTGACTTCTTTAGTAATTGTTACTCTGTTTACCACCCCCTGTATTCTGTGATGCCCCTCTCTCCTGGTTTTCCTTCTGTCCTTGTGGTTACACCTTCACCATTTCCTTTGCCCACTTTCCTTCTTCTGCCCACTTGAAACCGGACTTCATTAGTGATCAGCCACACTTCCCCCCCCCGCCCCATGAATAATCACTACGAAATCTCATACCAGTAACAATTATAATGAAGCTGTAACTTCCTTTACATTCTTACTGGCAGTGCCTTTGCCCCAGCTCTTGTCACTTGCCTCCTGCATTATTTCAATGCCTTCCTAATTTTTCTCCCTCCTCCCAGTTTGACATCACCCCTTCAATTTGTTCTGTACCAGTATTTCTAAATTGCAAATTTGATCCCATTTGTTCTTTGTTCTCTGTCCTCTAGGCTTCTCTTTACAAAGGTATCTTGACTATAGGCGATTAGGGTAGTTACAACTCCTTGGGGCTAAGTGACTTCAGAGGCTGGGGCAATAGAGGTGAGCAGAGACTGCTGTCACAAACATAGGCTTGCTTCTTGGGGAAAAGCCATGAAGGAAGGATGACTCTCCCAGGATCTCCCAGGAGTAGGAGTTTTGCCCTGAACTATGGTTGCCAGAATGCATTCTGATCATTAATAAACTGTTTCCTTTTCAAGTTTCATTCTGGCTTAAGGACAGTATAAGGACAAGCATTACAAGTAGAGAGAATCAGTAACCCCCTGACTCAGGGATACTCAGGAAGTCTCTGGTCTATATTTTCATTTCCCCACCAGCCTGTCCTAGTGCCTGCTTCATTAAAATTTGATTAATATGACATAAAACCCAAGGTAGCAGAAATCTAGATAGGAGTTTAATTCTCTCTTACATAAACAACATCCAAAGGTAAGCTGCCCAGGACCGCTGGGATGTTCCCTGGTCCTCAGACACAGGCTTCTTCCAGCTTCCTGCTCCATCACCATCAGCACACTACTTCCACCTCCTGACCTCATGATGCAACCTGACTGCTTGAGCCCCAGCCTTCGTGTCTGTGTTCCAGCCAATAGGAAAGGACATAAAAGTTCAGACTACCTTCCATTAAGGACACTTTCAAGAAGTTGCACAGACCACTCTCTTTGGATACCATTGGTCAAAGCTCAGTGTCATGGCCACCATAGCTACAAGAGAGACTGACAGATGTAATCTTTCTTTAGGGCAGTCATGGTCTCAGCTAATGAATAGGTATTCCATTATTAAGGAAAGGACAAATTCACTTATGGGAAAACTATCAACTTTTGCTGCAGCATCTGAAAGCCCTTTGTTGGAGATGCAGACCTTTAGTTCTGAAAGATTTTAAGCAACAGACCCAACTCTCTCTGTTAGGTACCATCTTGATTCCTCAGCAGGCATTGGTTTATCATTTTCCTTCCAATATGACATCAAGATCAAGGGGATGTTAAGGCCAGAGCGAAGGTTACCACTAGGAGACAGAGGGGTTCAAAAACCAGAAGGAATAAGACATCAAATAGATACCATCCGCTTAACACTGGCTTGTCCAAAAAGTGCCTTCGGTTGTTAAATAAAAATAAGAGACAACAGTTTTCATTTTCACCAAGAACTTTTTTGAACAACGTATTCACCATTTTGTTCCACTACCTTCTGCCGTTTTTCAGGCAACTTCATAACTCCATCTTCCCAAAACTCTTTATCTTTTTGAGCAAAGAATGTTCCAGGTGCCTTTTACAGTCTTCCAGGGAATTGAAAATTTTTCCATGAAGAGAATTTTCTAAAGACTGAAATAAACGGAAATCCGAAGGTGCAATGTCTGATGAATATGGTGGATGAATCAGAACTTCCCAGCCAAGCTGTAACAGCTTTTGCCTGGTCATCAAAGAAACATGCGGTCTTATATTATCCTGATGGAAGATGATGCGTTTTCTGTTGACTAATTCTTGATGCTTTTTGTCAAGTGCTGCTTTCAGTTGGTCTAAGTGGGAGCAGTACTTGTTGGAGATAATTGTTTGGTTTTCCAGAAGGAGCTCATAATAGAGGACTCCCTTCCAATCCCACCACGTACACAACATCACCTTCTTCGCACGAAGACCGGCTTTTGGTGTGGTTGGTGGTGGTTCATTTCACAGTGCCCCACGATCTCTTCCGTTCCACATTATTGTACAGTATCCACTTTTCATCACCCGTCACGATTTGTTTTAAAAACGGAACGTTTTCGTTAACGTTTAAGTAGAGAATCGCCTGCAGAAATACGGTCAAGAAGGTTTCTTTTTCACTTAACTTACGTGGGAACCCAAACATCAGAGCGATTCACATGACCAAGCTGGTGCAAATGATTTTCGACGCGTGATTTGGATATCTTGAGCATGTCGGCTATCTCCCGCGTGGTATAGCGTCGATTGTTCTCAATGAATGTCTCCATTTGATCACTGTCACCTTCCAACTGGTCTACCCGACCGTGGAGCACCATCCAGCGAGAAATCTCCAGCAGGAAACTTCGCAAACCACGTTTGACATGTTTGATCAGTCGCAGCACCTTCTCCATACACTGCACACATCTTTTTGTGCGCTTCGGTTGCGTTTTTACCTTTCTTGAAATAATAAAGCATGATATGCCGATAATGTTGCTTTTTTTTCTTCCATCTTCAATATGGAAATGGCTACACAAAAATTCACCAGTTTTGATGAGTCTTTGTTTTAAATGCATGCTGATATGACAGCTGTCACATACAGTCTAACAAAATTGTTTCAAATGAAGTTAAGGACAACGAAGTTACTAGACCCATCTTACGGAAAAAAACTGAATGAACCCTTTGGCCCACCCGGTAATTGCAGGGAGGAAAGCAGAAAAACAGAGACGTTAGGACCAATCTTGGTCAGCTACGTGGACTTGGAATCAGTTTTCCTCGTATGTAAAAGAGGAATAATTGGGTCATAAAATAATGAGCATGTTTTAAAGCCCCAGGTCCCCTGCCTTGATGGGTAGTAGACATTACTCAATGTTTCTATGACTAGCTACAGATATTAGGTTGAGCAAAAGCCACCAGATTCAAAATGTAGATCCAGTGTTCCCTGTTAGCCCAGTTGATGACAATTTGCCTATTGTTTGCTTCACGAAGGCAGAAGCAGGACCACTTTTGTTCCCTATTGGATCCTTGGTGCCTGACACAGCGGCTGGCACATGATAGGTATTCAGAAAACCTTTCCTTTTTTAAATTTTATTAAAGTATAGTTGATTTATAATGTATTAATTTCTGCTGTACAGCAAAGTGATTCAGTTATACATATATACACATGCTTCTTTTTTATATATTCTTTTCCATTATGGTTTATCATAGGGTACTGAATATAGTTCTCTGTGCTATACAGTAGGACCTTGTTGTTTATCCATTCCATACATAATAGCTTACATCTGCTAATCTCAACCTCCCACTCCATCCCTCCCCCAACCCCTCCCCCTTGTCAACCACAAGTCTGTTCTCTATATCCATGGGTCTATTCCTGTTTTGTAGATAGGTTCATTTGTGTCATATTTTAGATGCCACATATAAGTGATATCATATGGTATTTGTCTTTCTCTTTGTGACTTACTTCACTTAGTGTGATAATCTCTAGTTGCATCCATGTTGCTACAAATGGCATTATTTCGTTCTTTTTTATGGCTGAGTAGTATTCCATTGTGTATATAGACCACATCTTCTTTATCCATTCATCTGTAGATAGACATTGAGGTTGTTTCCATGTCTTGGCTATTGTGAATAGTGGTGCTATGAACATAGGGGAGTATTTATCTTTTTGAATTATAGTTTTGTCTGGATATATGCCCAGAAGTGGGATTGCTAGATCATACGGTGGCTCTATTTTTAGTTTTCTGAGGAACCTCCATTCTGTTTTCCATAGTGGCTGTACCAACTTACATTCCCACCAACAGTGTAGGAGGGTTCCCTTTTCTCCGCATCCTCTCCAGCATTTGTTATTTGTAGCGTTTTTAATGATGGCCATTCTCACCAGTGTGAGGTGGTACCTCATCGTAGTTTTGATTTGCATTTCTCTGATAATTAGTGATGTTGCGCATCTTTTCATGTGCTTATTGGCCATTTGTATTTCTTCTTTGGAGAATGTTTATTTGGGTCTCCTGCCCATTTTTCGATTGGAATGTTTGTTTTTTTGTTGTTGAGTTGTATGAGCTATTTATATATTTTGGAAATTAAGCCCTTGTCTGTTGCATCGTTTGCAAATATTTTCTCCCGTTCTGTAGGTTTTCTTTCTGGTTTTTTTGATGGTTTCCTTTGCTATGCAAAAGCTTGTAAGTTTGATTAGGCCCCATTTGTTTATTTTTATTTCTATTACCTTGGGAGACTGACCTAAGAAAACATTGGTACAATTTATGTCAGAGAATGTTTCGCCTATGATCTCCTCTAGGTGTCATGTCTTATGTTTAAGTCTTTTAGCCATTTTGGGTTTATTCTTGTGTATGGTGAGAGGGTGTGTTCTAACTTCATTGATTTACGTGTGGCTGTCCAGCTTTCCCAACACCACTCGCTGAAGAGACTGTCTTTTCCACATTGTATATTCTTGCCCCCTTTGTTAAAGATTAATTGACCATAGGTACATGGGTTTATTTCTGGGTTCTCTGTTCTGTTCCATTGATCCATATGTCTGTTTTTGTGCCAGTACCACGCCGTTTAGACTACTGTAGCTTTGTAGTATTGTCTGAAGTCTGGGAGGGTTATGCCTCCTGCTTTGCTCTTTTTCTTCAGGATTGCTTTGGTAATTCCAGGTCTTTTATGGTTCTACATAAATTTTAGGATTATTTGTTCTAGTTCTGTGAAAAATATCATGGATAATTTGATAGGGAGCACATTAAATCTGTAGATTGCTTTGGGTAGTATGACCATTTTAACAATATTAATTCTCAGGAAAACTTTCTTGAACTAAATGAGTGAATGACCCAAAGGGATTCGATAAATTTTGCAGAAAACAATTAAGGACATCATTGTAAGAGAGTGTGTGAAAGTCCTCAGTCAAGTTTGGGGGAAAACAGTGAAATGAGCAGGAGAGTTTGGGGGGTGGGGCACGGCAGTGGGAGGAAGAGCTGGTTAGCATATTTGATGCTGGCAAATATTTGGCAGAATGGTGATTATTTTTTAAACAACCTTGGGAGTTGGACATTTTTTGTTGTTTTTGAATTGGGGGTTTTTAAGTTCTTATTTGGTGCTTTATAAATTATGATGGGATAAAAATGTAAACTGGAATTGATTGAATTACATGGGCTTTTATGACACACGTGAAGAATTGAAAGACCCATGAGCTCTTGGCAACTTCCTCCAAGACAGATTGTTTTTCCCTTGAATTAAACAGATCTAAATGTTTGTAAAATTCTCGAGAAAATATGGTGACCACATGAATAAAGTCAGTAACAGCTTTCTTTTGATAGGTTGTGGCACTCTGTTAACGAGGTATTTATAGTATCAGTACCATCATTCCAGATTCGTCACAGAACATTTAATATCCACCTGGACATTGCGTCATGTAACCATTGGAATGTGTAAATATTTCTCACCAGCATTACCAATAGCTCATACTGGACCGATACCATGTAATTTTCTTTTCTTTTTCTTCATTTTATAAGAAAGTCATATATATTTGTCATCAGATGTACTTTTTTTTCTCTCTCATGTACACCTCATCCCAACTTTATATTAGCCTACTGTGCCTTAGTAATCATTATAACAAAGAGAGAATCTCAATTAACGATTCAGGTATGCAAGGAATAGAATTTTATTTTTTTAGATATTGCCTTAATTACTATTTCAAATCTCCTTTCCACAAGGATGGAAGAAACTTACTCTCCACCAGTTTAGGGTCTTCCCTCTTTCCCCAGGGTTGTTGCTAAATTCTAAGGATGAGAATGATACAGAGCCAAGGCCATGAGAGGAAGTTCATCTTCTCCCCACTTTCCTCCCGTCCATGTAGCAGATGCTCTGGGTGCCTCCTCCATAACTTCCAGGCTTCTCTAGGAAGAGCGGTTCCAGTTAGTGAAGGGCAATCCTCCTGAGAAGGATGCAAGTGTGAACTTTCAACAGCTTGATGAGAGCAGTAGCCAGAGAAGAGAACTTGTGCAAAGCACCTAGGGGCCCCGCAGGCTAACAGTCTGTTCAGGTCACTGCTGTGTTGGCCCCTGTTCCTACCTGTAAAGCTTCTTCTGATGTGTAGCTCTCCTGTGTCTGTACCACTTCGAGGTGCGGGGGAATTCTTCTAGACAGTGGTGAACCTAATGGGGTTGCCAAGACCCAGTTTGCTGGGACGACCATATGGTCATCTCTTTCCTAGAACCTTGCTGCCATAACAGAACTCTGTCTGGAAAAGCTGGGGACCCTTGCCTCTTGGTCCCGAAACCCCATCTGGGGAAAGTGTCCTCCCCTCTCCAGTGGGCAGGCTAGAGTGTTAGAGGTCATCCAGGTCAAAGAAATGAACCTGTATCTTAGCTTTCATGGCATGCCTTTGACCTTTCTCACGCAGGCCTGGAATTCTTTCTAATTTCAGGGGCAAAAAAACTTGCTCTACCTGAATACATTTTCTCCTGAATTTATTCTCTGTACCATGAGGCTTTTCTATTCCTTCATTGTCTTGGCCAGTGCTGTTCAATAGAAATATAATTTGAGTTACAAATGTAATTTTCTAGTAGCTATATTTTTTAAAGGAAATGGGTAGAATTAATATTAAGAGTATATTTTACTTAACCCAATAAAATATTATCATTTCAACATGTTATCAGTTTTAAAAATTAGTGATGAAGTATTTTACATCCCTATTTTTGTACTAAGTCTTTGAAATCCAGTGCGTAGTGTGTACTTACAGCACACAGCCTGGCCACATTTCAGGCACTCAGTAGCCACTTAAGGCCAATGGCTGCCATATTGGTCAACACAAGTTTATGCCATGAGTCTTCCTTGCTATTCCTTCATTGTCTGACTTTTGGAATGCAAATTCCAGAAGAACCACCTTTTTATCTGCTTTTCTGCTAGTCCGTTTATTCCCTGAGGCAGTGAACCCAGAATAGACAACTTCCCAAATGGGAAACATGGTTATGGGATAAAAGGAAACACTTGGAGAGGGATGTGGGAACAAAGATTAGTAATTCATAGATGTTACCCTGCCATTGTTTATTGATAAATTATGCATGATTTCTTTATAATAAACATAGCATTTATTATTTATTATATTTTACTACATTTTATTATTACATTAATGTAATACATATCACTGTATATTAACTAATAAACATTGTTTATTATAAATGCTGTCCTACTATTGTATATTGAGTGCCTACTGTGTGCACTTCATAAACCTTATTTCTAGTACTTTCAACAACCCTACACAGAAGGTATATTCAAATTTATCACCTGAAGACACACACTTATAGATGTTAAGTAACTTGCTCATGGTCAGGGTTGACAGAGCCAGGATTTCAAACCCAAATCATTCTGGAGGCCCCCAAATCCTTTGCCCCTTCCACTGAGCCATACCAACTTCTTTCTCTTCTTGCTCGAACTAGTATTCTTTGTTTCTCCCCGTACATCATGACTTTATCAGAGCATGTAGGAAAGACTGCCATTTGCCCCTTCATAACTTGGGTTGAATTAGCTCTCAGAGTCAACCGACAGAGGAGGCCAGCGAGGCCACGGAGCAGCTCTTGGAGGGGCTGGTCCAACCAGTGATTGACCTGGCCTTTGCCACCATCTCAGAGTGGGGCCAGTGCCACTTCTCATGTCAAGAGAACCTTTATTTCTGATAAATGACGGTGGTTGGTATTGAAAAATTCGTGCCCAGCCTTTGGCAGTGAGCTACAGGTTCACTCCCTCAAACTGACTGCCTGCAGTTCACAGGGACAATTGGATGTGAGTACTGGGTTCTCAGCCATCACTTGGGGCACAATAGAGACCTGACTTGGGGTTTTAATCCTGGCTTAATCTTTTCTATAATAATTTTCATTCTGTATCTGAAGACAGCTCTTTCTTCCTATTCTGCTCTGTGCTACACAGATCTAATTTTCTTTCTTTTTTTTTAATTTATTTATTTATTTATTGATTGATTGATTGATTGATTGATTGATTGATTGCTGTGCTGGGTCTTCATTTCCGTGCGAGGGCCTTCTCCAGTCGTGGCAAGCGGGGGCCACTCTTCATCGCGGTGCGCGGGCCTCTCACTATCACGGCCTCTCTTGTTGCGGAGCACAGGCTCCAGATGCGCAGGCTCAGCAATTGTGGCTCACGGGCCTAGTCGCTCCGCGGCATGTGGGATCTTCCCAGACCAGGGCTTGAACCCGTGTGCCCTGCATTGGCAGGCAGATTCTCAACCACTGCGCCACCAGGGAAGCCCCAGATCTAATTTTCTTATTTCCTTTTGTAGAGAGGGCAGTCCACCAAGTTCAAAGGGCTGCTTGAATTACCTACCTCAGTTTTGTTTGACTCAGGTTGGTTTCCAGCATTTGGATTTGATTTTCTCCTTCTTATCAACAATCCTGGGTTAGATCACTTTTTCACTTACCTACAACTATATAAATGATTATTTATACATCTGTCTTACTCATTTTTAACAACGTAAGGGAAGAGATCTTGTCTTATCAACTTTGTTTTCCTCTTTTCAATACATTCATATAACATATACTTGTCAAGTACCTCCCAGGGACAGCCCACAGAAGATACAAAGAAGGACACAATTTGGTCCTTATTCCAAGGAGCTTAGAGTAGTGTTTCTAAAAATAGAATGGTAATCAATTTTATAGGAAAAAGAGATTCCTTGGGCAAATAAATTTGAAAAACACTGTGTTACACTAACCCCACCTCCACCCCTGGACGCTGCAAAACTTCTCAGAGCCTTTAATATGCCAAAGTGTACCATGAATCCCCACAAGGGAGGAGATTGATTCATATGTAGTGTTTCCTGAAATGTTGTGACCATAGAGCTATTTTATGTGGTGTAATCTCATGGGACAAGTATTTTGTGAAACATGCTTTAGGGGATGGTGGCTTAGAGGCTAGGAGAGGGGAGAGACATGGAAAAGTAGTTGGAAAAAATGTCAGCTAACAATTATGGAGTTCTTACTCTGGACCAAGCTCAGTGCGGATGCTGAGAAGAGGGATCCCTCCTGAGGGAGGCAAAGAAGATATCCTGAGGAGGGGGCTCTTAAGCTGCCGATTGAAAGATGGGACAAAGAGTTATATAGAGACCTTTAAGGATATTTGTTGAGAGAAATGAGTAAAAAAGATATATCTACCTTCAACTTGATATATACTATAATTATAAATTTTAGTGAGTTTTTTGTTATTGTTGTTTATATGTTAAGGATCCAATTTGTAAATAACTCAGTGGAATTGTGGTAGGCTGAATAATGGCCCCCAAGATGTCCATGTCCTAATCCCCAGAACCTATGTTATCTTATATGGCAAAAGGGACTTTGCAGGTGTGGTTAAGTTAAGGATCTTGGGATGGGGAGATTGGCCTGAATTATCAAGGTCAGCCCAGTGTAACCAGTGTAACAGGGAGGCAGGAGATCAGAGAGACAAAAGACAATGTGACCATAAAAGCAGGGAAAGATTTTAAAGAGGCTGTACCACTGGCTTTGAAGATGGAGGAAGGAGGACGGACACCAAGGGTGCAGGCAGTCTCAAGCTGCAGAGGACAAGGAAGTAAATTCTCCTCTGGAGCCTCCAGAAGGAACACAGTCCTGGGGACCTCTTTTAGACTTCTGACCTCCAGCACAGGAAGATAATAAATTTATGTTGTTTTTTCGCCACCACGTTCATGGTGTTTTGCTACAGCAGTTGCGTAGCAATAGCAAACTAAGGCAGTAATATATTTTTTCTTTGTCTTTAGAACCACACTCTTAAAAATAATTGGCACCTCCAAACATAGCTTTTGTTTGTGTGAGTTAGAGCTACTGATATTTGCCATATTAGAAATTCAAACTAAGATTGTGTGAAATAATGATTCCTGTACTTAAAATAGCAATAATAAGCTTAGGACATGTTAACCAAAAATGCATACTTTTATGAAAAATAACTGTATTTTCCAAGAAAAATTAGAACAGTGGAATTATTTTATATTTTTGCAGTTTTTTAAAATGACCAGCTTAAAGGAAGACAGGTGGGTTCTCCTAACTGCTTCTGCATTCAGTCTATGATAGTATCATGTGTCGTATAGCCTCTGGAAAACTCCACTGTATACTCATGAGAGAATAAGAATGAAAGGGCAAATATATCTTAGTGTCATCAGGAAAACACTTTTGACCTCACAGACCCCCAGCAAGACTCTTCAGGGGTCTCCAGACCATGCTGTGAGGATCCCTGATACAGAGGAGTTCTGTGTTTCAGGCTCCCTGTGCTAGGTGGGCAGTCTGACTTAATCCTCACAACAGCTCTATATGGTAGATACTAATATTAACCCATTTTACAGGTGAGGATGCTGAGATTCGGAAAAGGTCGATAGATAACTTGTCTCAAGCTCCATAGTGGTAGAGCCAGAATTCAAACCCAGGTAGCCTGACTCCACAGCCTGTGATGTCCCCCCGACACCTCTCCCCTGTCCCCAGCTATCCTGACCTGTTGTCAATGGGTATCATTAACCCCCATGCATAGGGTTCCCTCCTTTCTGCCTTTTCCTCTTCCAAATTAGACCACATGCCAAGCACTTCGGCCCTCCCATCACATTTTAATCTGGATATCCACTTTTAAACTATTAACAAATTGTAGGATCATAAAGCTGGAAGGCAATTCAAAATCCTCCCCCTTCATTGTACCTATGGAGAGACTGTGGCCCAGAGGATAAATGTCACTTGCACGTGATCGCATAACACAGGTAGTGATTGGCAGAACCAGATTCAGAACTCAACTGTCCTGACTTTTGAATAGTGATTCTTCCATGATACTGTGTTACACTGGATCCCATAATTCAAACAAGGATTTTTAAATATAATAGAAAAATAACAACTGTCCTCACATAGCATTTCTACTTCGACAGTTGCCTGTCAATGTCTCTTAAGGAATGGTTGAAATTGTGAAGGTCTTGAGGTCAAGAAATGAAGGAGACACCTTTGATCTCTTGCAGGGGTGTTGTCCAGCTCCATTACGAAAGTGACCTCACCCCCGAAACCCACTTAACAAATATTTATGGAATGAATAAGTAAATGAGTCACGCCATCTCCTCATGCCACCTCTGCCTGTTTTTGTAAAGTCCCTTCTGCAGAAACATGGATGATTTTCACCTCCACTGATCAAGGCCAGCTAGGAGTTTCTCACAGGCGAAGAGAGCCATTGGGATGCCAGGCGGGAAAGCAGCTTCCTGATTTGCCTTTTGTTTCCCTTTAAAATTCCTGCTCAAGACCAAGGCCTCTACCCTCCCTGCCAGCAAAGAGGGAGGGGAACTTTCTTTTTTTTATAAGAAGAAGAAAAAGAATAAGAAGATAAAGTGCCTTTGTAATAGCTCTGCTTTATCTACGGCTTCCTCTGGAAGCCACCCATCCCTTCCCTTTAGATTGTAATAACTGGACCCTTTTTTAGTTTTTCTTATCAAGGGGGAAATAAGAAAAGAATTGCCTTTTCAAAGCCTTCAGAAGTCATCAGACTGCATCTCTGGAAGGGGGGAAATGTTCAGACATTCAGGGAGTCAGGCCCAAGGAAGGTTTCCTCCTAGTTACGGCACACCTGCTCCCCAAGAAGGCTCTGAGTCCTGTGTCTGGGGACAGGGGGTTTACCGATGCAGCTGTTTGCTTTGGGAAAATAGCTTACACTGTAAATACTCCAAGGTATTGTGCCTGGTGTACAAAAATCTTGGTTCCAGAGCAAATACATAAATCTGACCCTGACGGGGGGAGCTTAGTGGGCCACATGTTCGAAGATGTTCAGTGTTTTCTTTATAAAAGTAGATTGCCTTGGCCTGTGGACTTAGGGGATCCTATTTGCTTTTATCATTTCCAATCCACAGGCTCTCAGAAGGATTGAAAGCAAGCAGGTTACACCAGGTGCTTTGAGGACAATGAAAAACGGCTGCCGGACCTAAAAAACATTAGTCATTTGGGGAATTTCTTCCTCTTTTTCAAACGAGGCATGGTGGAATTAGATGCTCAGAGCAGTTATTACTATTTAGCTGGACCAGGTGGTTTCTTGGTCAGTATCTGTAATGGACCAAGTTCAGTGGCTGTTGTCAAAAATCTGGTTTGTTTCATGAAAAAGGAGATAGCCAAGCAGATGCCAGAGTTCTCCCCAACCCCTCCGCCAAAAAAAAAAAAATCAGTGAAGTTGTTGAATTCTAATAAAACCTCTCTCACCAGCTTTTCCACACTTGTAGTCACAATCTTCATTGGAGATGCAGGTGAAAATAAGGCTTCTTGGTCCCAAGAAATAGTCCAAAGCAAAATTAGTGCTGAAATCAGTCAACCCTAAACCAAGGGCCCAACAAATTACTCAAAACATTTGCTGTTCTGACAGTTCGGTTCATTATAGCCACCTCCCTTTGTTACTTTAATTTCTTCCCCCTCCAAAAAGAATGGTGGAAATTTATGGCTAGGAGAAATAACTGATTACTGCTGGCAAGTTAACTGAAGGGGCCAATTGTTCCAGACGGCAAGAATCACAGGGCTCGGGAGCCATTCACCAGGAAAGACTGATGTGCCAAAGGGCAGAGCAATGGTCCCTCCATTGTGTGATGGAGAGTTTCATGTTTGGTTCCAGATTCCTAAAGGCAGCCTGGTGTGCAACAGGCTGAGGCGTGGGGAGAGCATGAGGGAGCAGGGTATACGCTTCACACGCAAGATCAGGGTCAGCTTCCAGGAGACAAAGATTTCCTGTTCACTTTTGTTAGCGTGGTCGAGACCTTTTGCGCAATTGTCAAGACAGGACAAGCCAAATGGCTGTTTTGCCATTTTCACATGAAATCTGAATGACCCCAGGCCTCATTAGACTTTAGGAATGAGGTCACAGAGACCCCTGGGCCACCCACACACATGCCCCAAAGTGTTTCTAGGGAGCCCAGGGGGGGCTCCCATGTGCTTAAGCCAACTTTAACTGGACGCTGCTGCTGCAGGCAACTGCTGTGCATTGCCAGAACGTTTCCGCCATCTCCTAACAGACAATAGAATCTGAGCCCCCACTGTCTCACGGTTCCAGACTCTATCATCGATGTATATGAGGCCAAGGCAGAGATGGGCTCCACGCGGAAGTGGGAGAATGTTCTGTCTCACGTTTTGCCATGTCACCCTGAGCAATACCATATGCGACCACGTTCCCAGACCCCGCTTGAAAACAACTGCAACTTTTCCATGTAGTACTCCTCGAGGCTTAGAATCCTCATGGGACTCGGGAACAGACCCTGCCTTGCTTTGATTGTCCCCCTCCTGCTCACAAAACTTCCTTCTTAGTGAATTCTTTTTCTGACAGAGTCTATCCATTCATCAAATGATACACCAGGAAGACCCTGACCTCTAAGTCAATAAAACCCAACCAGACCTTGAACCTCAATGAAGATCAATGCATTACACACGGTAGATCCAAGCAAGAGCTCAACTAAAAGGGGTCCAATTTGTGTGGGTGGTCCTCTCCCTGACTTTCTCCATTATTACTGAACCAGTCATTTGACGTGTTTATTGTAGGTGTTACTAAGAATGAGAAAGTCATGGAATAAGAAAATGTTATAACTAGGAGGGAGCCACGAGATGATCTGGTCCAGCCAACTGCGGGAAGGAGAAACCTCAAACCTTATGTCTTCTGCGTGGTCGTAGCAACTCTAATCACTAACAATAGCAAGTCTAATCACTAACAGGCATCGATTGTTTTAGAATTTATGAAGCATTTTACATACATTATTCCATTTAAGTAATAATAAACTGAACCCAATCCTCTGGACCCCAAGTTGTTAAATAGCAGTGAAATGAAACTTTCTGTTTCTAAGTAAGGAAGCTTTAAAAAAATCTTATTAAAAATAGCTCCAAAAGCAATTTGAACATCAAAGAGCTTTTTATGAAACAGCATTTTGATGAGTTAAGTGTAAATGAATCAGAAACATATGGATTAAATTTTCTTTAAAATAAACAAGGGTTTAAAAATTAAGAGGCAAAGTAGTTTGAAAACACATCTGACTTAATCCGAAGTGTCTGACCACAGAAAGGGACTAGGGCTTTGTAAACCAAGGGAGTGAAAAATGGTAATCTTGTTACTGGAGTTCTTGTCCTAGATTCTAGCCAGAGAAAAACTCTCTAAATCTTAACTCCTAAATGAGTGGAGACCTATACCTTATTTTGAAATTTCCCTTTAAATTATGAAATTGTTGTATTAATACCAGATGACTACAATCATGAATTAAGCTATCCACAGATTGATAATGCCATAGAGCTGCTGTTTTTCTTACGTGATTTTAACTCTTCTATGGGATTGCTTTTAGGAACAGTGTGTTCAGTTTTCAAAGATGTTTTCCAGGTTTATTTCTCTCTGTCTCTCTCTCTCAACATGCAAATATTTATTTTGAGACATCTCGTTATTTTTTTCCTTCCAAGATTAATAGGCAGTCCACAGAGTATGAAATTTTTCTTTCCAATTTATTCATCAAAATTTTTGGTTGTTGACTGAGTCAGATATTTTAAGATATGCAACTTTAAAAATCTACCTGGTTTGGGGAGCCATAGTTGTTTTCCAATTATGTAAGAATCCTGGGTTCAAGCCAGTAACCAAAACTGACAACGTTTTGGTTTGCACAGACAATTTCCTCTAGTCCAGAGAAATTTTTGCCTTACTAACAGTCCTTTATTTGCCTTTAGTGGACATTGTAGCCTGGCATGTTTTGCAAATATTCCTTATCTTAAGAGATCAATTTTCGTCTCTCCAGCAGCAAACCTCAGGTTTCAGCTGCAAAGATTCTTTTCCCCTCCTCTGGTGGTGAGATCCTCAAAGCAGTTGCTCCTTTTGGTCAAGCCCTAGCTGCCGCTAAATAAGTACTGCTTGGCAGAGTCACAGTACTTAACAGATTTCTAGGAAAAGTTTTAGGCAATGTCTGGGTGTCGTCAGTAAAATTGGGTTGAGACAGGGAGTTTCATAGTACCAATTATCCTCTGCCCATCCGTGTCATCCATCCTTAACTGGGTTCCAGGAACCAGAGCAGCCTGAGGCAAATTGTCAAAATTTGTCTTCGGCATTCTTTCAGCTTCTCATATATTATTATTGCCCACACACAGACTTGGGGCTCTCATGGGTTAGACTGGAAAACATTGTACTTGAAGTCACACAGACATGGGTTCAAGACCCACATTTACGAATCTGTGGTGGATTCAGTAAAATTTTGCTCCGTAAAACATGGCATTTTTAAATTTTCCAAGTCATTCCTCTTTATTTTGAGCGTACTGGATTTAAGATGTTCTGTCATCTTGGATTCGCTTGGATGTTCCCTCTTTTGGGTGCTATACGTTTGACTGTCACCTTCGTTGCGTTCGGAAGGTGCTGTGTTCTTGTCTTAGGGCTTGACCTTCATCTGTACAGACATGCCGAGCCTTTCTCCCCACGCCTACATCTTTGCCCTCATGCTTCGCCTGCCTGGAATTAGCTCCCCCTCACTGGTCTCAATCCCTGCTATCAAAAAGCCTACCCATCCTTCAGGCCCACCTTCCCCAGAATCTCTTCCATGAAGTGCCTGCTCAGAAGTGATGTCTTCCTCCCTTCAATTCCTGTGCCCCAGCTGTCCCCTCCCCACGTGGTGTCACTGATTGTCAAGACTTGGTCTGCATCCGTCTGATCTCCTCTTCTCATCCTGCTCTGTCCAGTAGAAGAGCCACCAGCCATGTGCAGCATCTTTGTTTTAAGTAATTAAACTTAATACAATTTAAAATTCAGTTCCTTGGTTATAGTGGCCACATTTCAAGTGCTCAAGACCCACATGTGACTAGGAACTATCCCATCTGACAGTGCAGTTAGGGAACATTTCCATCACTCCAGAAAGTTCTATTGAACCACACCATTCTAGACTCTATAAGAAGTAGGGCAGCATCTTGCTGCTGTCTTCTGCAAATGCTCCCCCATGATCTACTATACATGCCACAGTGCCTGGCACGTGAGGTTCTATCCACAGCTGTCAACTTCCTGTCTTCCATGGGGCCAATTCCGGACGTTTTACAGAGCAATGACAGTAAAATCTTATCATTTTAAGTTTCCCGTACTATACTGAGCACTTGACAAGGTAGGTGTTAGTAGTTTCATTTTACAACTGAAAGAATTAAGTGAAGTGATCTGCTTAGGTCATGGGGGCAGTAGGTGATGAAGCCAGGATTTGAACCCTGGCCTTTCTGACTCTAGTGCCTTTGTGATTAACCACCATGCTCTGGAACAGGATTTCTCACCCTCAGCAGTATTGACAATACTGACTATTTGGGGTCAGATAATTCTTTGTTGTGGTGCTGTCCTGAGCATTGTAGGATGTTTAGCAGTATCCCTGGCCTCTACCCGTTAGATGCCAGTAGTATTACCCACCTACCACCCACCCCCATTGTGACAACCGTAAATATCTCCAGACACTGCCAAACGTCCCCCTGGGGGAACTTCATCCCCCATTCAGACCCAGTTAATGTTGGTCATATGG
The DNA here is from genome assembly GCF_028021215.1 of Eschrichtius robustus. NCBI lineage: Eukaryota > Metazoa > Chordata > Mammalia > Artiodactyla > Eschrichtiidae > Eschrichtius > Eschrichtius robustus. The sequence goes on from NC_090835.1 coordinate 23,598,118, forward strand.
GTGAAGAGATGCCTCTCTAAATACTGACTTCTTGCTTTCAGGAAGTGAGAAGCAAGTTGACACCTGTTCTCTAGGGAAACCAAAAAAATCATTATTTTAATCTCCTGTGTAATCCACCAGGCCAACTCCCCATCTGGGAAATGTTCTGCGCTGCTTCCTTTCATGTTCAGGAGAGATAGAGCCTTGGGTCACTGACAGCCCAGATGGTCTGCAGCGCCCCATGACTCCCGATAACACCCACGGACCCTGTTCCACAAGGCTGGCCGGCCAGCTTTTCCTTGAGACCACCTGGTTTAGGCAAACAGTCTCTCGGCAAACAGCACCTCTGTGGGAGGGGGGCGGAGTGGGGTTGAAGAGACGTGGGAAGAGAGAAGAGAGATCTAATATCTGGCAGACCTCACGTGAGAGGAAACTGTTCTGAGTTTTTGAGAGGATGCAGGACCTAGCCGATGGCTCTAAAACCAGAAGAAGAGAAAACAAGCTGCCTGGGAATGAGATTTCAGTCTTTATAAGAAATCACAAGATGAATAAGGCAAATAAGATGTTTTAAGAAGCCACAAGATCTTCTTCCTAAGACCGCTCTGTCCCTGCCGCAGATTCAGCCCTGTCACACACCCGACTTCCCCGGCTTCTCCTTTGTTTGGTTGTGTCCTACGTATGGTGACTGCAAACACCCACTAAGAAAGGCATTTGTTTTTCGGAGGTTATATCTAAGGCAGCAGGTCCCTACTAGTCCTGTGAGAAATGCCACAATAAGAAGTGGGTCCTACAAGCTGGAGAAATGCTGACTTCTCTTTTTGCCTTTCTGGGGTTCCCAACGTACACTAGCATATAGAGGCTCTGAGAAGGTCTGCAGCAAAGAAATGTAGATCGCAAGCAAAGAAACCTTCTCTGGCTAACTCGAGCAAAAGAGGATCATACCTACCCTACAAGCCCTTAGGAAGAAGCGAGATAGGAGAGACAGCAGGTATGAAAGCATTTTTAAACGTTGAGGGTAGAAGTACAAATATCTGGTAGAACTCAATAAGGCTGCTTTCTACAAGGAAGCAGGAAAACTGAATTCTGGAACCATTTAGTTCACAACAAACTTCCCAGGCTCAAAATTTTAAAGAAAAGATTTTTCTCCAGGAGCATGTAAAGCTTTATTCTTTCAAAAATAATCTGTTTGAAGAGTTTTATTTTAGGTTCAGAATTTCGAATGTTCTCCGCATCTCTTTCTTAGGCGTTCAACTCCTGTCTCTAATTAAGGATATTATACTCAGGTCTTAATGAGCAGTAAAATCCAGAGCACGAGCAGTTGTAGTTTATGAATAATGATCATCGTTAGGCTAGAGCAGTAAAAGGCAGAACCTGTCCTGGAGCTGTTTCCTCCTCTTCCCTCCCCGCTTCCTAGCTCTCTATCAAGATTTCCAGGAGAGACATCGTGGGGAGGGGCAGGGGGTGGTATCAGGGAGGCCACCTGCCTCACCCAGGTCACAGGGCTGGTAGGTGGCAAAGCCATCTGCCCTGGTGTACCAGAAACTCTTCACTGTTACCCATGCCACCTCTCAATATAATGGCAGTAGTCACAGCAACAACAGGAACTAAAGTAGCTTAGTGCCAAGCCTCATTAGAAGTGCTTTTTCGACAACCATTATTAACATTTGATAGACATCACTCCAGACATCTTCCTAGGTGCTTATACTGATAAAAGAATGGATGGGGACCTCCCTGTGGTCCAGTGGTAAAGAATCCGCCTTACACAAACAAAGAAACAACCAGACATGATGTATCCCCTGACAGAATAACAACACACCACCTATAAAGTATTCTTGCCACAAAATCAAATCGGAATCTGTTCAAGTCTCTGGCTCCAACTATCAATCTGCAAGAAGTATAGAGGGCAGAAGAATATGTTAAAGACACCATGGGGCTATAACCAGCAAAATCCAGATTGTGAAAAGCCCTACAAAATAAATGACCCAGTTTTTTCAAATAAATTCCAAGGAAATTAAAAAAACAGTTGGAAAGGGAAACCTATAGATTAAAAGAAATAAGTGATATAACCATTGGACTTCATTGACCTTACTTAGATCTGAATTTTTAGAAAGTATAAAATAAATAATTTTTGTAAAACAAACCAATTAACAAACATTTGCGGAAATGTAAACATTGACTGGATGTCTGATGATATTAAAGAATAACGGAGTTTTTTAAAAAAAAGAAAGAATCCGCCTTACAATGCAGGAGGGGACACGGGTTCAATCCTTGGTCAGGGAACTAAGATCCCACATGCCGTGGGGCAACTAAGCCCGCACACCACAACTACTGAGTTCGCGCACCTCAACCAGAGAGCCTGCGTGGCGCAAACTACAGAGCCCACGTGCTCTGGAACCCGCGTGCCACAACTACAGAGCCCAAGTGCCCTGGAGCCTGCATGCCACAACTAGAGAGAGAAAACCCACACACCACAACTAGAGAGAAGCCCGCTCCCCGCAATGGAAGATCCCTCATGCCTCAACGAAGACCCAACGCAGCCAAAAATAAATAAATAAATAAATAAATAATCTTTAAAAAAAAAAAAGAATGGATGGATAGATGGACACTGTATCAGTTACCTATGGCTGCGTAACAAATAACCACACAATAGCAGTGGTATTCAAAAATAAGCATTTATTTCTCATTCAGGCTTCTGTGGGTTGGCTGGGGAAGTTCTTCAACAGCCTGCAGGTCTTTCTGTTGACATTGCTTCTTATGTTTCGTTTTGGTGCCCGGACTGGAGGGACTGTGTCTACAGGGTATGTTTGTCTCATGGTAATTGCAGAAGTACAAAAGAGTCATGCCAACCGTGCAGACACGCTTCAAGCCTTTGCCTGTATTTGTCTACTAATCTCCCATTGGGCAAAGCAAGTCCTATGGCCAAATCCAAAATCAAGGATCAGGCAAGCACACTTTACTTTCCCTGAGGCCAAGGCAAAGGTATGGATATATAACTCTCTTTATAGGGGAGTGAATAATCAGGACCAGTAATTCAATCTGTCACATATGGATGGATGGAGAGACAGTCTGATCATCTGGTAGAATTATACAAAAATATAACTATTCAATTCTATTTTAAAATGAAAGCACTGTATTAAATGTTACTTGAACTTAACAGAAGAAAAAGAAACTAAACTAAAGGAATTGCTTCATGTCAAGTAAATGTTTTTCTACCATAGGATATATTTGGGGTTTTTTAAAATCTCTTTTAAATTTTTAATAGGTAAGATTATTTTTAAAAAGAAGTGCTTTTTCAAGAACATTGATGCTATAGACCGAATGTTCATGTCCCCCTTAAAATTCATATGTTGAAACCTAATCCCTAATGTGATAGTGTTAGGAGGTAAGGCCTTTAGGAGATGATTAGGTCATGAGGGTGAAGCCTTCATGAATGGAGTTAGTGTCCTCTTAAAAGATACCCCAGAGAGATCCCTCACCCCTTCCTCCTTGTGAGAACATTGAGAAGGAGGCCGTCTGTGAACCAGAAAGCAGGTCCTCACCAGACACCAAATCCTCTGCTGCCTTGGTCTTAGACTTTGCAGTCTCCAGAACTGTGAGAAATAAATTTCTGTTGTTTATAAGCCACCCAATCTATGGTATTCTGTCAGAGCAGCCTGAACAGACTTTATATATTGATATTTTGTATATCAACTTGGATGAGGAAAATAAACATTTTTTTTAAATTTTCAGTGACCTCTAACTGAAATTTAACATTTCCTTCAATAATGAATATAGGTGACAAACCATACAGTAGAATTGGTTAGTACCTGTGACTTTGTAACCTATAGAAATGGTTGATTTTTTTAATCACATTACAGTTATAGATGTCTTAAAATATTATATTCACTTATCACAACTTCAAAGTTATGGTAGTTATTATTCCCCTTAATAGCTCTTCCTATTGTTAAGTAAAGCAGTATATATATACATATATACATATGTATATGTATTTAAATGTAATATTTTGATAACTGTATTTGGATATATTTGGTTTCCTTTGGACTCCTATGTATTTCATTTTATACATTTAAAAATATTTTTTCTAAGAAGAAATCCATGGCCTCTACCAGACTGCCCAGGAGTTCAAGGCATAGAAAAGGTTTAAGAACAAACACCTCATAGGCACTATTATAACCCATTTTCATGGCCTGGGAGTTTGAGGTTTAGAAAGCCTAAGTAATTTACCCAAGGTCAAGGGACTTGTGAGGAGCACAGCAAGGATAGGAAACCAGGTAATCTGCCTCCAGAGTGTGTGCCCTTCACCTACACCTTGTGGCTGCCTTTCTGAGGTTCTATGAGAGCTCCTCTCTGCCAGATTCCAGCGGTGCCATGGTCTTCCCATAAGTAATTGCAGCTGCTCACCCACATGTCACAAGCAGCCAGGTGTCCTCAGTTAAATCCGTTATTGGCTTCCCCTGTACCATCCTGTTTGTTCTGGCCTTTGCTTCCTCTCAGGGTTCATCTCCTTCCTCTCCCCCTCCCCCTCCCCCTCCCCCTCCCTCCCCCTCTCTCCTCCTCTATTTTCCAGCCACCCTGATCTCCTTTCTCCACCTCACAGCCTTTGAACTTCCTCTTTCCTCTCGGGAGTGCTCGTCCTCCCTTCACTTCCTTTTCATTCTATGATCTCAGTTTTCCCATCACCGCCTCTCAGAGGGCTTCCATGATTAACTCATCGAGGTAGGTTCTCTCTGTATTTTTTAATGTATTTTGTATATTAATCCTTTTCTTGGTTCTGGGTGTTGCAAATTTCATCTCCCAATTTGGGGCTTATCTTTTCACCTTCTTCAGAGAATCATTCAGTGAGCAAAATTCTTAATTTTAATGAGTCAAATTAATCAATCTTTTCCTTGATAGTTGGTGCTTTCTGTTTCTTGCTTAAGAAATCATTCCCCACCTCCAAAGTCATGGAGATATACTTTTGTATTTCTTCCTAAACATTTTGAAGTTTTACATTTCACATTTAAGCCCTTGATGCATCTGAAATGGACTTTGGTGAAAGTTGTGAAGTAGGGATTCAGTTTCTTTTTTTCTTCCATATGGATAACTAGATGTCCTAACATCAATCATTGAATTGTCTGATTTTCCCCTCCTGGTTCCACGTGGACCTTTTGTTTCTGAGTTCTGTGAGCCAATCCCTGGACCCATACCACATTGTCTTATTTAACATAGTCTTAATATATGTTATAGCAAGTCTCATTTATTAACTTTTTTTTATGGAGTGTCTTGCCAATTCTTCCTTTTCTATGTGAATTTGTAAGTAGCCTGTAAAGTTCCACCAAAAAAAAAAAAAAGGCAACATATGTAAAATTTGGCCATGTACTGGGGCATAAAGCAAGTATCAGCAAATTTCAAGCAATTGGTATCCTACAGACAATGTCAGTACTTTCTTTATGCCCCAGTACATGGCCAAATTTTATATATGTTGCATGTATGCAAAAAACAAAATGTTTGTTCACTTGTTAAGAATAGTATTCTGTATGTGTCCACTAGGTTATTCTTGCTAATTATTTTGTTTAAATCTTCTATATTCTTATTTTTATTTCCTCTGTTATTTTTTATTTCCTATCTATCTTTATCAATTATTGATAAAGAAACTTTTACTAACTCTCATAAAGGACTTGTTCATTTTTTTTTGTGGTCCTGAAACTCTTGCTTTAGGTATTTTGAAGTTATATTATTGGAAATATAAGTTTAGAATTGTTCTATCTTCCTAATGGATTGCAACTTTTATCAAAATGTAGTGACCCTCTTTATCTCGAGAAGCATTGTTTCTAGAAATACAGGTACCCATATTTCTTTAGATTAGTACACACCTGTTATATTCTGTTCATCCTTTTATTTTCAATCATTCTGTATTGCTAGATTTTTTGAAATGATATCTAATAACCTTCAATTTCTATTGAAATGTTTAGTTTATTTTCACTTATTTGATTGTGATTAATGCTATAACACTGAATTTACTTGTATAATCTTATTTTAAGCTCTCTGTTGACTGCATTCCATTTCAGACTGGGCAAGACTTTCCTAATTCTGTTTCTTCCTCCTGACTAGTTGAGGAATTATATATGTAGTCTTGTTTCTCTTTATATACATGATGACTTTGTTTCCTAATGTTTGTATTGGTTTTGATTGTGAATGTCGTTTCTTGATTTTCTTTGAGACCTGGGTTTGACATCTGATTGCGTTTCCGCACCGAGGATTTGAGATGTATTTCTTCTCCCAGCCACCTTAGAACTACCTAAAATTACATTTCTGGTTTGAGGTTGTTTGTTGATATCATGGATTCCAACCCCAAACCTGCAAACGCCCTTACCATAGGCTTATGGTAAAGAATTCTAAAAGGATTCTGTGATCTTTTTTCTTCACCCAAAGTCAAGGTAGAGGCAGGTACTGTACCCCCAGTGTTTCTCTCATGGCCAGGGTTTGGTTTGATTTTTCATTTCACTCACTAAGACTGTTGCCCTTTTGTCTCCTGGCCTTAATGTAGAGCCCCAGGAATCCAACCTCTGCTCAGTCCTTTGCTCCTCCTCTTATCCCCTACATGTGACTCATTCAAACCCAGGATTTCAGCGACCAGAGGTAACAGTTTACTCGTAAGGCAAATGGCAACTCCAGAGCTACCTCTCCCCTGATGATTCTTGTTTTCTGGTCACTTCTGACCTCCACACAGTTCCTTACTCTCCTGCACAGAAAGCCATGCATTTCTTAAAATGTCTTGAGTATTTTACTGAGCATTAAAACCATTGTACTTTACTGAGAGGGGTTTCTGCGAACATCTAGTCTACCAAGAGGCTAGAAAGAGAAATCCCTTTCTACTCTCCTCTTTCTCAGTCCCTTATTTATTTCCTTGGTAACACACAGTGTATCATTATTCATTTACTTGTTTATTTTCTGTCTTCCTTACTAGAGTATACCATCCATGAAGGTAGCAACCCTATTCTTTTCTCTACCCTTTTATCTTCAGCACCTCGCTGGTATCACTAGGCTCTCACTACATTTCTATTAAATTTATGTATGAATGAAGGAACGAACGAATGAAAGTTCAGCAAGCTCAGTGACTAGTACATAGTGATAAAGAGAAAGCAGGTCCTTGGAGAAGGTATTTACTCCTCACCTTATATTTGAAGGGAAGGAGTAGAAGCCTCCACGCAGCTAATGCATTTAATGGCAACTGGAGGAAACAGAGTCCAGGTAATGCGTAGAACTGCCAAATGGTAGGAACCTGTGGTCCTGCTCTCAAGGTGTCAGACTACCTCAGATTTCACAATGGAGTGAGGGAAAAGGGTTTTACTGGCAAAGGTTATCTAAAAATATGCACTGCCTTTATGCAGTCTACATATTATGAGTTTGATGATCATGTTGTGAAGCTTTTTCAGTTTATTTTGTCTCATAGACATTTTCTAAAGGCTTGGTGCACTGATTTAGGTTAGTGAAGGGCTGGATGCCCCAAGGAAATCGTGTGCGGTGTGAGAACAAAGTACTCTCAATACTGTTTACCTTCTGACCACCCTGTTCCCAATTTCTGCTCCAACAGGTTTTATTTATCTTAAGATTAAGGCAGATCACCAGTGGACATGTAGTTATTGCTTCATGATGAAATGCAAACACGTAAGCCAGAGGCATCAGGGGATTCTGTCACCTTTGAAAAATGATTCATTTTTTTGTGGGCTTTGTTTTTCCTTCATGGGAAACCTGATAATATTTCAGATCATTAAATCCTTCCCTAAGCGAAAATAACCTGTTGAAAGTAAGTTTAAACCAAATCTAAGGTAGAAGAGCAAAGTTGTTTTTTTTTTTAAATGGTCCTTGAATATGGAAAGATGTCTGGTCATAGTACTGCAATTTTTTAAAAAAGAAATCATAATTGGATTTCACTGAATCACAATTTACCCTGAAATTGCATTACGTTAGAGAAATCTAAGACTTGTAAATGCACTTATTAACACATCTGCCCTAGGCTCTGTACTGTCATTAATCCATCATAGAGCTCCTCCACTGGGCCTCAGAAGCCTTCTCAACACAGATCAACAGGAGAAACCTAAATGCCATTTCTGGTTCTCAGTGAATAAAGACGTCACCACCATTTGCCATTTTGCTGGGCAAGCTAATGCTAACCTCATCCCTGTAGTGTAGGTTCTGGATTTTATATTGGTTGCCTTATACTTGGCGGTTCAGGGCTTCATCTCAGGAAGTTTGGTAATACTTGCTTTCTATGTTTCTTTTTCACAGATAATCTATTTTTCATTTATTCTGCCTCTGTCCTACCATAACTGATTTCCTGCTCTCTCTTTATAATAGTTCAAAGACAAAAATAATATCCTTTACAAGAATAAGGAAATGCCTAACAGCAGAGAAACATGCAGTCAGATAAACGAAATTGCCTTATTTTCCATAAAATGAACTTAGTGGCTCTGGTCCCTGTTGAACATGCTGGAAGGTGAGAAGCTGTATACAGTGACTATGAAAGTTGCGATAGCAACCAGCAAGTGATTTTTCCTCAGTGAAGAGATTTTTCCATCAGATTTCACTTGACCTTGAGCACTGTGTTAGCCATGAATAATTAATGGTACTTATTACAGTAAGGTTCCATTTAACTGACATTATCAGGGAATTAGATGCCTTAAATGAGTGAATTGTCCAGATACTAAGACTTGCTCTCTTTACGGGCTAAAAAAATCTTTATTATAACGATTTTGGTGCATATTTTTCTCAAACGTGTGGCAATATTTTGGGACTTATTGACATTCAAGGAAACATAAACATTTATTTATTCAATACATAGTTATTGAAGCCTTATATGTACCAGGTACTGTGCCAGGTGCACAATAAACAGGAAGGACAGAGTGTCTGTCCTTATAAAGCCTCTGTTCTGGTGAAGAAGAGAGAAAAACAGGGAATCACACTGAAGTGCCAGGATAAGAGAAATAAAGACTGTTGTGAACTTCGTTGAATTAGGTGGCAAAATAGTTGAATTCCAAGTTGGCTGGGTTCTCCAGAACAGTTTACCTTGCCACTCTGATTGCTGTGTCTTGAGTTCTTGTGATTGATCTTGGTAATGTTTGTACTTCCTCCCTTAAATTCAGCTAGTTTCTTGCTGCTTGCTACCACCCCTACTATCTTTCTGTTCTTCAGTAATGTGCACAAAGTGATTAAAGGAAGCATGGCACATACAGGGTATATTGGTTATCTATTGCCGCATAATAAATTACCCTGAAACTTACCAGCTTGGAAGAACACACATTTATTATCGTACAGTTTCTGTGGGTTAGGAATCCAGCCCACTTAGCTGGATCCTCTTCTTCAGGGTGTCTGACTTGGCTGCCAATCAAAGTGTCAGCCAAAGCTGAGGTCTCATCTGAAGGCAGGATTCTTTTCCTCAAGGACTGTTGGACTGAGACCTTCAGTTCTCTGCTGGCTGTTGTCTGGAGGCCTCCCCCAGTTCCTCATTACATGAGCCTTTCCAAGAAGGCAGCTGGCTTGCTTCATCAAAGCCAGCAAGAGAGCATCTTCCAGCAAAATAGAGGTCACAGTTTTCTGTAACCTAATCACAGAGGTGACATTCCATCACTTTTGCTGTATTCTATTGGTTCCAAGCAAGTCACTAGGTCCCACCCACCCTCAAGGAGAAGAATACCAGGAGGGGGATCAATAGGGACTCCCACAGAGGCTGCTTACCCCACATATCAAATGTAACATTGTATTGCCTTCAGAGGCCATAGCAAACATCATTAATCAATCATGGTGCGCTCTGCCACTGAGCCCAGAAAAAGTTTCAAAATCCTACCTAGTGGATGACTCCAAGAGGCCTATTACCAATCAGTTGGTGAGATAAAGCCAACTTGGCTTCCCTTATTTAAACAGTAACATTCCAAGTCATTGCAGCAGAGAAAATATTGAGGTCAAGAATCTAGACAGAAACAGAGACTGTAGTTAGAAAGAGAACTACGACATGACACAACAATAACCATCGTTTGCCAAGTCAATGAGAAGGAAGCAAAGCTGTTAACAGAAATCAACTGATAAAGTCTTAGAGGCAAATACTTCATGGTAAGGACCAAGAATCAAGAACTGCACATCACCTCATGCAAGAGCCCCTGTGAGATCAGGTCATATTATGGTTGGACACACACTAGAAGAATCCACTCCTGATCAGGACGGAGGTTATTCCCTTGGCTACACTGAACAAGAGTTATCATCATTTGAATCAATGAAAAATACCAGAGATGGACATCAGATGCTGTGACCTATCCTTTGTCTCTGTCTTATGCCTGTAAGATTTGGGGGTGTCCTGGTAATGTCTATAGCAGCGTTTTTCAACCCTTCTTCACACCTCCCCCCTTTGCATAAATATAAAATCTCATTACCTATGTGCAAAGGAACTTCTCCTCCTTCTTTGAGACTCATCACATATCTCTGCATATTTTATTCCTACTACACAGTGAGGACCTCCTTATTTTTAATGAATCCTTTTGTGTGTGTCCACACCGGCTTTGGACCCCTAAAGGCTTTATCTTTGTCTATGGGGCCTCTAAAAAAAAATGATGATCTCCAAACTGGGGGCTTGCAGTCCCCCAAGAAAGTAAGACTTTTTAATGATTTATTTTAAAATAATTTCAGGGAATTCCCTGGCAGTCTAGCAATTAAGACTCCATGCTTTCATTGCTGCGGGCGAGGGTTCAATCCCTGGTCAGGGAACTAAGATCCCACAGGCCGCGCAGTGCGGCCATAAAATAAAATAAAACAGGAATTCAAACTTTCAGAAAAACTTCCACAGTAGTACAATGAGTTCCTGTATACTCTTCACTCAGGTTCCTCACGTTTTACTTATCCCTCCCTGAATATGTGTACTTATATTTTTCCAGAGCCATAAAAAAGTACCCTGCAGAGATGACACCTGTTATCCCTTAATACGCCAATGTCTCTTCCCTAAAACTAAGGGCCCTCTCCTACATAGTCATAGTACAGCCATGAAACAATAATGCCTTCTAATACACAGACCTCTTTTGCATTTCACCCATTAACCCAATAATGTCCTTTACAGGTCCATATCCAATCGTGGTCATGTGGTGCATTTAGCTTTCAAATCTTTTTAGTGTCCTCCCATTTGGGACATTTCCTCAGTACTCCCTCACCTTTTGTGTCTGGACATTTTTGAAGAGTACAGGCCAATTACTGTGTAGAACATCCCTCCATTTGGGTTTGTCTAAATGTTTCCCCAAGATGAGGTTCAGGGTATGCTTTTCAGGCGGAAATATCAGAGAGATGATGCTGTGCTTTTCTCAGGGCATTCTATCCGTAGGGACCCACTATTTGTCCATATATAGTGTTTGCCACTTTCTCTAATTTATAAGTATTTTGTATTTAGTGATAATTTATGTTTTGTGGGGAGATACTTTGTCCTGTTCCGTACCAGTTCTAGCCTCCATTGATGATTCTTGCTGGAATGTGTTATTTCTCGGATACTTGCCACAAAGATTTTTAAGGGCAACTTTGCATGAATAGTTTTAAAGGAATAATTTCCAGATTGTCAGCTCCTTTCTAGATGCATCTAAAAGTGCTCTGTCTGAGAACATGTGTGTGGCACGCTGGTTCTCCTGCCAGAGCCTCAAACTGCAAACTCCTGGGGACACCTACTCCAGCACACCACAAACACAAAGAGAAGGGTGTACCTAGTCCCGTGCCATGGGCCCCAGCTGGTCCCCTCTCCCACTTCCCCTTTCACGGCTGCCTTTTTCCCCTTTTATCAAAGAAAGGCCCACCTCTCGCCCATCTGAATCTTACTGTGATGCATTCCCCCAGGGTAAAAAATCCAGGACTCCAAACAAAGGAGTGACTCAAAATCTAGCTGTTGGTGTTGAGAAAATGAATGATTCTAGTGATTGGGTTACAAATCCTTCTCAGTTCTTTGCTTTCAACAAACTTGAAGAAGGATCTGATGGAGTTGTCAGTTGATAGAGCATTAAAAATAATTTTTGACGATAGATCACCATATAATTTCTGACAAATAACTTGGAAGAGTTTAAAGAATTGAGTGGGGACTTCCCTGGTGGCGCAGTGGTTGAGAATCTGCCTGCCAATGCAGGGGACATGGGTTCGATCCCTGGCCCGGGAAGATCCCACATGCCGCGGAGCATCTGAGCCCGTGTGCCACAACTACTGAGCCTGCGCTCTAGAGCCTGTGAGCCACAACTACTGAAGCCCGTGCACCTAGAGCCTGTGCTCTGCAACAAAGAGAAGCCACCGCAGTGAGAAGCCCGCACACCGCAACGAAGAGTAGCCCCTGCTCGCCGCAACTAGAGAAAGCCCGCAGCAACGAAGACCCAAAGCAGCCAAAAATTAATAAATAAATAAATAAAAAGAATTGAGTGATGTTGCTGTAACAAAACTCTTTCCATTTCCATCTAGTTATGTGAACAGTTTGTCAGTACTTACAATTGTGATTAAAAGGGGGGGAAAAGGAGTGAAATTGCTGCTGAATTCTGTCTCATTTGGACAATAAGAAATATTCCAGAGTTAATAGGAGAGAAAAGCTCAATCTCATTTAAGATACACACTTCCATTAAAATTTTAATTCTTGTGTTTTGTAATTACTTACCAAAATTTATAATATTTTTAATATATTTGTTGTTTTGACCAATTAAGTACAAATAAAAATAATTGTAATAATAACACAGGTGAAGGATAAATAATGTTTCAGAAACATTTTAGGGGTCACGTGAGCAAACAACATTTGAAGAATATTGCTCAGAAAGATGCTTTCCCTCTGCCTGGATTACTCACAGAATTCCTCTGGGGCTTTGTCTCCTCTTTTCTCCAGCCAGCCTTTTGCTTCTTATCCAGGGTTTGTCTCCACCTTACTTTATGAGCTCTGCTTACCCATCACACCCGACTCCTACCCCCACCCCAGTGGGGCTCCACCCCTAAGTCAACGACCAGCCTTGCTCACGAGCAGGAGAGGAGCCCATATCATCTTCATAGGTTCTCAAACCAAAGGTTATCCTTCGGGTATTGTATTTACCTATATTTCTAGGACACATGGTCCTTCTCTGAGTATCGTCAGGATCTCGTGTCCAAAGAGGAAAAAACGTGTCCTTGTGGCAAGTCCCCCCTTGTCAGGATTCTGTGTGAATAAGGGCCATCTTGCTCAGAATACGTGTACCATATCAGGCCCCCTAGACTGGGAGTAAAGCACAACAGAGTCAGGGAAAAGAAGAAAGCCATTCCTAAATGGCAGGATCCTTGTTAAAATGCGGATTCTTGGGCTTTGACAACAAGATCATCTGATTTGGCGAGCGTGGGGTAAGGCGCAACCTCCACCAGGTAACTTTGTTGTGTTTTGTCTTTGCACCAAACCTTGAGGATCGTTGCCTTAGAACCTGGTCCTTGATCCTCATCTGGGCTTCTCAGATCCATTCTTTTGTTTCTATCCAGGTGCTCCATACGCCAAAGAGTTCAAATGGATCAGTAAATCAGCCAAGGGTAAGTGACCTGTTAATGTACAAATTTTTATTTTGGTAGTGTATTCCAGCCTGATTATTTACATCCAATGACTCTTGTGTATTATACTTAAAATATTACCTCTAATTGGAAGTATAATCAAGCACGTAGATGATATCAATAATTGTTTTAAATTTGATTGAATTTTTGAGCTCCAGAAGACATACGTGAATAGGGAAAATACATTTATAGAAAAAGAGGTATAAATGGTAAACATATTTTAATTGATATTCTCTAATGAAATATAAAAGTATTATGTGTTCACAATGTAATAATTTTGGTGAAAATCCATGACAAGGGTGTGGTAAGATAGATATGAATGGGGTTAAGACTGTGGATCTGTATCATTCCCACACAACTAATATGGCTCTACCTGTCCACAATATTTTAAAATTCTATACTCTTTTAGCCAATAATGCCACACCTATAAACCTACTTAAAGGAAATGCAAAGTTACTAAACTTGTTCATTGTAGAATTATATATTAGTTGTAGACTGATAGTAGCAGTAAACAAATACAAGTGATACAAGTGATTGGGGTAAATTAACTGGAATAGTATACAGTTTTTTTAAATGTTGTCAAAACACATTTAATTTGTTTTGTTTTTTATAGAGGCATAATTGAGGTACAAAGCACATTTAATGTTAAAGAGATAATGTTCAGGATAGAATGCTAAATGGATCCCGTGTGTGTGTGTGTGTGTGTGTGTGAGAGAGAGAGAGTGAGAGAGACACAGACAGATAGACAGACAGAGACAGCGAGAGAGAGAGAGAGAGAAAGGAGAGGGGGGGTGGGGAAGGAATCTAAAACACGAATACAGTAAGTAAGAAAAAAACAGACAACCATGATGGTGAGATTAAGGGTAATTTTTGTTTTCTTGTTTACAGTGTCTTTAGCTTTTAAATTCTTTGCAATGCATGCATCAGTTTAATGATCCCAAACAGCATTGCTTTAAAAACCATACTGAATGAGTATTCCAACTTCTGAACTGCTGGTTTTGAAGAAAAACAGATTTTGCAGTCCACTGGCAGCGTATTTGTGGTGTCCAATCCCCTGTTCCCCCAGCCTGTGGACAGCAGCTTGACTGAGAGCTAGACCTACAGGCTGATGTATCTCTCTCTCTCTCTCTCCCTCTCTCTTTTTCTCTCTCTCACACACACACATGATCAGAGGATACTCTAGTGTGTCCCTCGAGAGCCTACTTCCTTTCCTTTATCCTGAATAATTTAAATGAAGCTGAAGGAAGCTGTTCTTTTCCACGAGCTGATATTAAAAGGTCAAGAGACCCATGCAATGAGTTACTTTCATCTGTTAGTGTTATCATGATTAAATGTCCTCTCTTACATTATTCATTCATTCAACAAATAGTTGTGAGTGCCTATTAAACACTCAGGTAGTCACTTTGATGGAGACGAAGATGTATTCATTTATCCATCTGTTTAGTCAGTCAGTAGGTAGTATTTCCTACAGTCCTTACCCAGTGTGTGACAGCCACTGTTCGAGACACTGCAAATACAGTGGGAAACTAGATAGTTACGGAGCCTACCCTAAGGAGCTCATGGTCCACTGGGAGAGAGAGAAAATTTAATAAATAAAAATAATTACAGTTTGCAGTACTGCCACGTAAGAATGCCCAGCGTTGCAACAGAGACTAGCAGTGGTACTACCTAGATCAGGTAGTCCAGGAAGGCCTCTCTGAGCAGAGAACTTGGGTGTGACTAGGAGAACAATAAGAAACCATTCAGGGGTGAGCTGAGTTCCAGGCAGGGTGGGAGAGCACATTCCAACCTGAGACAGGAAAGGATGCGAGGAGCTCTGGGGGTAGGGAAGGTCTCCATGGGATTGTCCTTAGCAGGCTCTGAGGAGGAGTGGGCAGCCTTTTGCCAGGGTAATGAGTTTGGCTGGATCCAACACAGAGTTCTGTGTACAAGTTTGGGTCTTAATGAGCAGAAGAGCCTATAGACATAAATAAGTTATAAATCAGAGGTCAACAAGCTTTCCCTGTAAAGGGCTAGATAGTAAATATCTTTGGCTCTGCAGGCCTTTGGCATCTCTGTTGGGACTACTCAGCTCTGCCATTGTAAAGGAAAGCAGCCAGAGGTAATACGTAAAAGAATGGGCATCCTTATTTACAGAAACAGGCATGGGCCACATTTGGCCCACAAGCTGTAATTTGCCAACCCTGGATATAAAAGGAAAAGTTATAAAAATCTTCAGTCATGCTATAGGATGTCAGAGAAAGAGAAGATGACTTCCTGTGGTGAGATCCGAGCTGGGCCTCGAAAGATAAGGAGAATTCAAAAATGAGATAGTGGGGAAAAAGAAAATGTAGGCAGAGGGAACGGTAGGGGCCACAGCCCAGAGGCAGGAAAGTCCAGAGCCCACAGGGAGGGAGTTACTAGTTCAGTCTGCCTGGGGAGTGGTGAGGAAGGATAGCTCTTTTATTCCTCAGATATTTTGAGGAACCATGAAGTAGCAGGCACTGCACTGGACAGTGGGGGAAGGGGATAAAGAATGAATAAGGGATGATCCTAGGAACTCAGATACTTAGAGGGGTTGACAGCTACATAAGCAAGTCATCCCACAATTAACTCAGTTTGAGAAAGTCAGGGAAAGCTTCTCAACAAGGATGAGTCAAGAAATTAACGTTTTTTCCTTCATTGTAATTGTTTTATTTGGTGCTTGAATAAGTCAATATATTCATATGCTAGAAAATTACAGAGGTACCAAAGGATATACCGTGAAAATTCTCTCTCTGAACCTCTATCCCTCAAGCCTACTGAATACCCACCCCACCTCACCCCCAGGACAACCAATGTCACTGGTTTCTTCTGGATCCTTCCAAAGACCATCTATGCAGATCCAAACAAATGAGTTTGTTTGGGGTTCTTTGTTTTTCCTCTTGATTACACAGATCATCAGAGCTGAATCTTTAAGTATAAATTTTCCAGAGAGGAGAAAGGCAGTGGAGGTTAAGAGAAAGCATGTGCTTAAAGATGGGGGGAGGAGATAAGGGGACAGGAGATGGCACAATGCACGGCTTGGCTGCATAGGACAATCCATTCTGTGTTGCTGAGCATTAAGTGTGAGGCAGAAAGGTAGGGGAGTCAGATCATGGCAAGCCTCGATTGCCATGTTTTGGGACACAGATTTAATCTGGTTGGTAGCAGGGCTCCAACAAAGAGTTTTAAGTGCAAGAGTGACATGTGCTAATTGGTGTTTTAGGAAGATCATTCTAGCAGCTGGTAGAAAACAGATACACAGGGGAGCCTTGAACACCACCTGGAAAAGTAAACCTTCTTTCCTTCAATCAGTGAAAGTCAATGAAGGTTTTTTTTGTTTTGTTTTGTTTTGTTAATTTATTTATTTGTTTTTATTTTTGGCTGTGTTGGGTCTTCGTTGCTGCTCACGGGCTTTCTCTAGTTGCATCGAATGGGGGTTACTCTTCCTTGCGGTGCGCGGGCTTCTCATTGTCATGGCTTCTCTTGTTGCAGAGCATGGGCTCTAGAGCACAGGCTCAGTAGCTGTGGCACACGGGCTCAGTTGCTCCACGCAATGTGGGATCTTCCCGGGCCAGGGATCGAACCCGTGTCCCCTGCATTGACAGGTGGATTCTTAACCACTGTGCCACCAGGGAAGCCCAATGAAGGTTTTTAAATAGGGGAAGAGCAATATCAGAGGTATGCTTCAGGCAGATTAATCTATTGACACAGTGTTAGATGAATTCAAACTAAGAGGAAACCAACTAAGTGAAAATCTAACTCATCACCAACCCTCAGCAGAAATGTACATTCATTTACTTTTTAACTTTAAGAAAGAAATCTGTATTAGTAATCTACTGCTGCATAACAAACTACCCTAAAACACAGTGGCTTCAGACAAGCCATGTTTATTATCCCACAGTTAGCGTGGGTCAGGAATCTGGGCATGCCTTAATTGAGTCTTCTGCTTCATGGTGGCTCACAGCTAGAATCAAAATGTCAGGCAGGACTGGGGTTTCATCTGAAGGCTCAACTGGTGAAGCATTTACTTCCACACCCACGTCCATGGTTGTCGGCAGGATTCAGTTCCTAGAGGGTTGTTGGGCCTTAGTTCCTTGACATGCGGGTCTCTCCCTGTGGCAGCTTGTTTCGTGAAAGTGAACAAGGTGAGAGGGCAGTAGAGAGAGTCTGCTGGCAAGACGGACACTTGACACATTTGTAACCTAATTGCAGAAGACATGTCCCATCATCTTTGCCGTTGGTTAGAAGCAAGTCACTAGCTCCACTTCCACACTCAGGGGCAGGGGGTTACACAAAGGCATGAATACAAAGAGGTGGGATCGTGGGACGCTGATTTTGAAGCTGCTTACCAGGGGAGGGTAACGAGGATTGTTCCTCCAAGTATTGCAAACTAGGACGAGGTCTGGGGGAATAAAGCCAGTATTGTTTCTCATCCATGATCTAGTCAGGAAATCATCTTGCTCTCCCCTGGCCTGCTGATTACCACCCTCATTACCATCACTGCCGTACCGCTGTCATGTTTGTCCACTTCTTCTGATGACAAAATGCCGCCCCTCTTGAAGTCAGAGCATCTGGGAGTATTTATATGCAAGCTGTGTTGGGCTGACTCTCCCTGCTGGAGTCGGCTTGTTGTGAAAAGTTTCTTCCCAGCTGCTGCTGCAGATATTTATGACATCTATTGACTAAAGGAAACACCTTTAAAAGTGAAGACAAATTCTTCACTCATCCCTTACTCTTTCCAACAGAACAGACTGGTTGGCTTGGTAAAGACTTGCTTCCCCTCCTCGCAGGGCTTTATAAAACCGGTGTGCTAGAGGGGGGCCTACAGCAAGCAACTCAGAGAATGCCTGAGGGAACTCAGAGCTCAGAATCCAGGCTGCGTAAATTGCCATTCCAAACCAAAGAGAAATTAGGCACATAGAAATCACAACAGCTACCATTGTATGTGTATACGGTGTGCCAGGGATGGGGTAAGAACCTGACCTTCACTATCTTGTTTTAGTTCACTAACTGAGCAAGGTTAATGCTGCTATCTCCATTTGACAGAGGAGGAAACTGAGACCCAGACGTCAAAAAGCTTGCTCACACTCACAGCTAGGAAGTATAGTACTGCGATTCAAACACTGTTAGTCTGGTTTCGAGCGCTCTTAAATTAGGAACCAGCAATGATTTATCTTTATGAACAGTCATGTTTTGTCCTGAATTACAGAGAGGCCTCATCAGCTAAGGATACTTTGGGGAGGAGAAGGGGGGAGCAGGCATCATCTAGAATAAATCAACTTGGAAATCAAAATGCCATTGTAAAGAGTGGGGGGGGGGGATTTTTATTAGAAGAGTCTTTAAAAAATAAAAGTAAAAATAAAGAGGGAAAGTTTGTTTGGGAAAGAAAAGTTAGGTCAGGAGTCAGCAAATTTTTTCTGTAAAGGGCCAGATAGTATTTTTGGCTTTGTGGGCAATGAGATCTCTTCTGTAGCTACTCAAGGCTTCAGCTGTAGTATATAAGCAGCCATGGACGATAAGTAAACCAATGGCATTGCTGTGCTCCAATATTTATTTACAAAGTCAGGCGGTGAGCCAGATTTGGTCCTCAAGCTATAGTTTGCGGATCCTTGACTGGGGTCATAATTGTAATGTATACTGATTCTTACAAAAAGCACGAATCATGTGAGGGTTTTTTTGACATCATATTTCTGACAAAATATATGCTAACATAATACAGTAGCATCCCTTCCTGTTTGACTTTAGCAGTTTTATCAAAAAGAGAGTTCACTGTGCAAAAATATTTGGGAGCTTCTTCATTTCCTCAGGGCCTCTCACAATCCTTTGGTAGCCAAATAATTATCTTTTGAAAACATTAAAACATCATCCTTTTGGATTTTTTCTTCTTCAGGTGTACATTTGTCTAACTCTGCTAGATCCTTCTTTCTACATGACTCAAATAGTTTTCTAACATTTTTTCATCAACTTTGTGAAATCTTGCGCTATTTGTAAGATTTGCTGTTCACTTTCCAGTAGATTTTCATTGTGTTTGGTTGTTTGTTAGGTGGGCATCCGATGGACAGTTAGGGGAACCAACTAAGACTATGACCTAGTGAGCAAAATAGGTGCTAAGCAAGGAAGGATTTGAGTAGAAACTAATTTTGAGACAGTTGTGTCATTGGTGGATATTTTCCACGTTACCATGATCTCAGCTTCCCTTCACAACTTGCTACCTGCAGGTTCTCAAATAATGAATACTCAGGTAATGAAGATCTTCCCCATATGATTTATCCACTTTCTTATGCATACTTTATTCTCTTGCATTCAGTTTTCTATTACAGGCATATATCGTTTTATTGCACTTTGCTTTATTTCATTTCACAGTGATTGCATTTCTTACAAACTGAAGGTTTGTGTCAACCCTGCAACAAGCAAGTTCATTGGCTCCATTTTTCCAACAGCATTTGCTCACTTTGGGTCTTGGTTTCACATTTTGGTGACTCTTGCAGTATTTCAAACTTTTTTATTATTACTGTATTTGTTTTGGTGATCTGCGATCAGTGATCTTTGATGTTATCACTAGGACTCACTGAAGGCTCAGAGGATGGTTAGCATTTTTTAGCAACAAAGTATTTTTAAATTAAGGTATGTAATTTGTTTTTTTAGACATAGTGCATACTTAGTAGACTACAGTATAGTGTAAATACAACTTTTATATACACTGGGAAACCAAAAAATCTGTGTGACTTGCTTTATCGCGATACTCGTTTTAATGTGGTGGTCTGGCACCAAATCCACAATATCTCTGAGGTATACCTACATACCTATCATTTTTTGGGCATCTACTCTATAAAAAGTCTCTTTACTTGTACAAATATCCTTCTCTATCTAAACTCTCACTATCTAAGCTCAATAACCAAATAAGTTGAGATAAATTTTCCAATAAAATCCTTGCTACCTAAAACTCAGGAGCCAAATAGCTTCTAGTGGCAGGGCAGGAACGAAGATGCAGACGTAGAGAACAGACGTGAGGACACATGAGGGGAAGGGGAAGCTGGGACGAAGTGAGAGAGTAGCATTAACATATATACACTACCAGTTGTGAAATGGATGGCTAGTGGGAAGCTACTGCATAGCACAGGGAGATCAGCTTGATGCTTTGTGAGGACCTAGAGGGGTGGGATAGGGAGGGTGCGAGGGAGGGAATATGGGGATATATGTATATGCATAGCTGATTCACTTTGTTGTACAGCAGAAACTAATACACCATTGTAAAGCAATTATACTCCAATAAAGATATAAAAGTAAAATAAAATAGATTTTTAACAACAAAAAAAAGCATTATATCCCCTGCTATACAAGTTGAATATTTTTAGTCTCATAATCCAGTTAATCTTTGACTAGGAAGGAATATTTTCTGTTCTTTACTCTTTCTTCTAGCAACTTTGAAAAGTCTTTTACTATCCCCACCTTCCAGATGGATATTCTGAGACCCTAAGACAGCACGTTAACTTGCCCAAGGTCTCCTAGCCAATCATCAGTGAAGTGAAATTCAAAGTCAGGTCCCACTGGCTCTGAAGCCCATGCTCTTTTCTCCACATGCCTTTTAAATATGGAATCCGTGTTGCTGAAAGGCCCATCTCTCTGTCTACCACATGGTCAAAGATACAGATTCCTAAGTCCTTTGAATCACACTTTAATAAGGCTGATTTTCCATCATAAGTAGCAATGCTGCCATTTTTAAAAATCCTGCAATGCAAATCTAATTGTTAAAAGTAATGCAGTTACAGCGCAGTTCCCCTGTTTATTATCGAAGTGGTTCTCACACTGTGGTCCCAGAGCAGCAACGTCAGCATCCCCGGGAAACGTGTTAGACATGCAGATCGCGAGGCCCAACCCTGGCAAACGGAATCAGAAACTCTGGGCCCATCAATCTGTCCTTGCACAAATCCTCCAGGTGAGTCTAATGCACAGAGTTGAGAACCACTGAATTATAGGATGCGTGACCATGGTCTCTGCTGATTCTTGCAATAAGAACCAGATCATATGAGTGCCAGAAGTCCCGGTGACTTTTAGACTGTCCGTACAGCTCTGATTAACGCTCCCATTTCCCTTTTCATCATCCATTGATTCATCTGACAAATACTTACTGCGCCCCTACCCTGCATGAGATAATAAGCTGGGAACAAGGTGGAGAAGAAAATGCACATGGCCCTAGTCTCCCTTGGGTTTATAAGCAGATGTGGGAGAGAGACTGAATTCCCTACAGCGTAACGGTGCAGGGAGAGGTCAACACGGGGTGCTGGGGGCAAGGGTTCACTAATCCAATCCCGCAAGTCAAGGAGAATTTCCGGAACAAACGACTCAAGAGGATAGGAGTCCAGAACTTTCTGAGGCCTACTGCAGTGGGAGGTTGTTCTCTCTCTGCCTCAGGTCCACAGCCTGCTTGAAGCAGCCTCAGATGGAGTAAGGGAGGGCCGGGGGAGCACTCAACCTGTTGCTTCTAACTTGTTGCAACATTTATCTCCGACACGCATTAAAAACATATGGAAGGTCAAAGCTCCATGTGTTCGCTTGGTAGGGGAGCAGAAAATTGGAAAAGCAAATACGCATACCTCCCCGATCCCAACTGTTGGACTCTTATTGCCAATTTACGTAATTTCCTGTGCTTATTTCAAAATAGTCAGGAGGGCAGGAGGCATTGTGAACACCATAACTAGGTCATTTAGACTAGCAGCTGCTGGCACATTCCCCTCTTTCTTGATTTAAAAAAAAAAATTCCGGTGGAATTTGAGGGGAAAGCGTCTTTGGGGAAAGGAATGAATAGTCTCTTCTCAAGAGAAATCAGTTTAGATTCAACACACCATTCACAAAACAAATTCCCACTTATTCATTAAGCAAAAGTGCTTTGTGTGACTTCTAGGCACTGACAATGGAGGTAGGTGCTGGTGACATAACAAGTACAAGGAGGCACCCGACTTCAAGGAGCTTAGAGGACAGACGTGGAACAGGACATTAAAAAGGTCATATTTAATAAGAATGTACCAGTACAACTGAAGATTGTTAAAATGGTGAAATAATTTCTATGCCGATCGGTGAGTGGTATAAGTTTCTTTCTGTAATCCAGAGATGTCCGGGGCCTGAACAGGACCTGGAGTGGTGTTGCAGTGTCCACCTGCTACTCTGGGATGGCCTGTGTCTCTGGGGATGGGGAGCAGGTAGCAAGACAAGGGACTTGGGAGGTGCCACTGTTGTCAGAGGTTCTCCTGACCACATGGGAAGCTCTGGCATCCACAAACATGCTCCACCTGAATGTGCAGGTAGCATTCCTCACCAAAACAAAACAGGCCAGGTACCTCACCACTGTTGATGTAACGGGGAAGTTGTTGGAAAACATCAATGCGGATTCCTCTGTCAAATCATAGCCCAGAAGGGACACATGTAGCTAGTGGCGTCCACATCAAAGATCACACCACACCAACTATTTTTAAAATTCAGGTGACATACTGTGTGAGTTTATTTGATTTTTTTTCCTTTGATAGCATTCTTTTTTATTGGAGTACAGCTGATTTACAGTGTTGTGTTAGTTTCTGCTGTACAGCAGAGTCAGTTATGCATATACATATATCCACTCTTTCTTTTCTCATATAGGTCATTACAGAGAATTAAAAGAGAGTTCCCTGTACTATACAGTAGGTTCTTACTAGTTATCCATTTGATATGTAGTACTGTGTGTATGTCAATACCAATTGTGTGATTTTAAAATAAATTACATACTATTTGATTCCACTGACACTACATTCTCGAAATGACAAAATTACAGAGATGGAAAACAAATTGGTGCTTGCAAGAATTGGGGACAGGGTGGGAGTGGTGAAGAAATCAACTGACTCTTACTATATCATTTTTTTTTTAATTTTTATTTATTTTTGGCTGTGTTGGGTCTTCGTTTCTGTGCGAGGGCTTTCTCTAGTTGCGGCAAGTGGGGGCCACTCTTCATCGCAGTGCGTGGGCCTCTCACTGTCGCAGCCTCTCTTGTTGCGGAGCACAAGCTCCAGACGCGCAGGCTCAGTAGTTGTGGCTCACGGGCCTAGTTGCTCCGCGACATGTGGGATCTTCCCAGACCAGGGCTCGAACCCGTGTCCCCTGCATTGGCAGGCAGATTCTCAACCGCTGCGCCACCAGGGAAGCCCCTGACTCTTACTATAAAAGGGAGAACACAAGAGATCTTTGTGGTGCTGGAACAGTCCTGTGCCTTGATGGTGGTGGTAGTTAAGTGAATCTACACATGTGATATAATTGCATAAAGCTACACACACATACACACATACTTTCCACCCACAAACTGTCTGCTCGCGGGACAGAATTCCAGGGCAGTGGGTTTTGGGAATTGGTCGCTTAAATAAATATGAGTCTCTGGATTATTTTTATTTTTTCTTTCAAAGAAATTTCTGAAGTGCATAGACTGGTGAAATCTGAAAAAGTTCTGTGAATTGCACCAATACCAGTGCCCCAGCTTTGATTTTGTACTGGAGTTTGGTAACATGTTACCATGGGAGGGAACTCTAAGAAGGGGACACAGGGCCTCTCTGTATTATTTTTGCAACTTCCTGTGAATCTATAATTATTTCAAAATAGTTTTTAAGAAGTAACTTTGAAATTACTGGAGAAATTTATGCTGCAACATATCAGTAAGTACATTTGTTCAATGTATAGTTTAATTTATGTAGAGAAATACAGGGTCCTATCGAGTGAATTGTGTCCCCCTCAAAATTCACATGTTGAAGCCCTAAGGGTATTTGGAGATGTGGCCTTTGGGAGGGAATTAGTTTTGTATGAGGTCATGAGGCTGGATCCCCCATGATGAGATTAGTGCCCTTATTAGAAGAAACCAGAGAGCTCGCTCTTGCTTTCTCCATCACGTGAGGACACAGTGAGAAAGTGCCTGTCTGCAAGCCAGGAAAAGGGTTCTCACCAGAACCCAACCATGCTGGCACCCTGATCTTGGACTTCTAGCCTCCGGAACTGTGAGAAAATTAATTTCTGTTGCTTACGCTACCCAATATGCTATTTTTGTATAGCATCCCTAGCTAACTAAGACAAAGGGAGATGATTATTCCTTTCTTGCATCCATTTGTTCATTGATTCATTACCCAGCAGTGATTACGTATTTTGATTGTCTCCTCTGGTCCTTGGGACATAAAACAAGGGGTCCAGTATGGTCATGGTACCCACAGAGAGCTTCCCTGGGCAGAGCACGACTCTGAGGGAAAGTGCATCAGGAAGGATGGATCAAGGCCCTGAAGTGGGACAAGGCACATGGAACAAAAGGAATCCACCCTGGATGGAGCAGAGAGCAGAGAGTTGAGGGAGATGAAAAGAGGCCGAGGAGGCGGACAGGGGTCAGGTAGCACAGGGCGTTTGGGGTTATGACTCCACGTCTTAATTTGCTTGGGACAGCCTCTGTATATATCCGTTGCCCTGGCATAATTTCCACTGCGCTCACTTTTACTTTTAGAAATGTCTTTCTTTGGATGATAGCAGTCCCCTTGCACTTGAGTCACGGTTTGGATTGCACCATGTCCTGAGGATGATGGGCAATCCTTTGCAGGGTTTTTAGCCAGAGTGTTAGGGTCTCATTTTTTAGAACAACCTTCCTAGCTTCAGAGACTAGAGATATTGCTGAAAGGAAAAACAAGATGACCTGAAGGTACGTGCTTAGTTCTCTACAAAGGAAGAAAAAAAAAATGGGGGTGGGAAGAGGACTGCCAGGGGCTTCACAACCTAATAGAATCTTTGTGCTAAACTTCAAGCCCATCGTCTTAAGGTGGCAGTTAGGATGGCCGCACCCAGCCACCGCAGGGGTTTTATTGTTTACTTCCCACCCACCTCCACCTCCCCAACCCTCCCAACCCCCATCTCCTAACCCCCTTCCTCTTCCAACCCTCTCACTTCCCATACTCACCCCTAGATAAAAATCCACCTGACAAAGGACAACCATGGAAGAGGGGGCAGGCAGCAAACAGGATTCACCGTGTGGGACCAGGTCCTTTATTGCCTTCGGATGCCTTGCTCTGTCTTCAGACCCGGAACTAAGGAGCTGGCAGCATTCCACGCGGACACCCACACTGTAGAGTCAAAACAGCTCTGTCCATCTCTGAGCCTGAATTTCCCTCTGCAACATGGCCAGAATCCAATCTTTAGGATAGATGTATCAATGCTTGAAATTATTATTTTGAGCAGAGATTTCCTGCAGGGTTAAAAAACCAGACTTTCTCCCAATTTCTCCTGTGCTTTCTAACATTAAGTAAAGGGCCCCATCCTCTATCTCAAACAATGCTTTGCCTCCTTTGTTTCAGAACTTTCTAAAGATCAGTGACATTTCTCGAAGAGATTCTTCTTTCACTCCGTTTCCTCTTACCTCCCTCCCCACTCCCATTACCTTTTTTTACTTGCCAACCACAAGAGGTGTTATCTATTGGTGATTTTTTAACTTAGCTCCAAATTGCTCTCTATAACCATATCCACAAACCCTGTTCTTACAGTACAGTATAATATTCCTTATTACACCAAGCACTATTAAAAATGAAACATGACTAACTTTCCATCTTTAATCTAAAATTAAATCATTTCTTTTTCAAGTGTAAAACTGAAGTGGTCCCTGTCTCTTTAAGTCAGATCCATTGTCCCAAATGTGGACTGCAGTTTGTATTGGCACCATCCTGAGAAGAGAATTATTTCCCGACCTTGCCAGGGAAAGAAAGCTTTCTGGCTATTTGCTAGAGAAGGTAATTTTGATGTAAACTGACATTTCTCAGATGCCCATCTTGGAAAGATTCGATGTGAAACCCCAAATTTCTGGCAACTGAAACCTCTTCCCAACTGCCAGCCCTGAGCAGAGATAAAAGAATGTGGATGAGCAGCAGGCAGATGGGATTGCAACAAGAAGCCTTTTCTCTGAGCCCAGGGAGATGAGCTGGGGAAGGGGTCAGGGAGGGGGAGTGGGGGGCAGCAGCGCTTTGCAGTGAGAGAATCAACAAAAAAGACACTTTCTTGGCTTTTCATTGAGAGGGCCCATTTCCCCTGTTTTCCAGCCCATTTTGAGCACCATTCATTGAGAGGCTCCTTTCTTCTCAAGTCTTTTATCCCGGGGATGCTGAGAGGTTTCCCGTGTCCTTCTCCCAGAGAGGATTCTCCCACACTCCAGCACAGCCGCCAGCAGCCGCCCTGCGCAGCTCACAGCTTGCTGGGTTCTGCTGCTTTCTAGTTGGCTTCGAAAACTCTTTTGCGTTGCTTCTTCTTACACTCTTAAGACCAGACATTTAAAAGTTTGCAGAGATGATCTCAAAAAGTAGGGACAAATCAAGGGCTTTTCCCCCTTCTTTTTCTTGCTTCTTTTGCTCTTTGGGGGAGGATGCAGGAGGGCTGAGATAGGGAAAACTTGGTTTCATTCATTCTTGATCTATCTTATTTTCTTGTATCTTTCACATCTGAGAATTGGAGTTATCCTTTTTTTTTCTTTAATACCAAACATCAAAAGGAAAGCCACTGAACACTCTCCTTTGCCATCAGGTTTTTTTTTTTTTTTTTTTGGCTGTGTTGGATCTTCGTTTCTGTGCGAGGGCTTTCTCTAGTTGCGGCGAGCGGGGGCCACTCTTCATCGCGGTGCGCGGGCCTCTCACTATCGTGGCCTCTCTTGTTGTGGAGCACAGGCTCCAGACGCGCAGGCTCAGTAGTTGTGGCTCACGGGCCTAGTCGCTCCGTGGCGTGTGGGATCTTCCCAGACCAGGGCTCGAACCTGTGTCCCCTGCATTGGCAGGCAGATTCTCAACCACTGCGCCACCAGGGAAGCCCCGCCATCAGGTTTTTAAGATTTCTAATATGGACGTGGGCTTGACAAACAGGTCCAGGATGAGTAATGACAACAGAAACTCCTTCCTTACATCCAGCTGCTTAAATGCAAGTCCCAGCTCCACTGCCTCCGAGCTGTGTAACCTTGCGCAAGTTACTTAACCTCCCTGTTTAATCCTTCAGTAAAATTGGGATAATAATAGCACACATCTCATAGCATTGTTATGTGGATTAATTGGGTTATGGTCTACTAGATGCTCAAGAAATATTAACTTTTATGTTCATTATATAACTATACCTTTATTTTTCATATATATGTATACCTATATGTGTGTATGTGTATATATATATACATATACAGCTTACATATTTCCTTCTGGGCAAAGACTGATTACCTTTCATTTTTCTAATGATTTTTCTAATAAACAGAAAGCTGGGTACCCTTGCATCCAAGGCCGGTTCACATCTTCATTTTAGTGTTTGCCCCTACCTGAGGCCCTTTGGCAGGAAAAGGCCCCAGACAGCAATGCTCGTGGGACAGAATTCCAGGGCAGTGGGTTTTGGGAATTGGTCGCTTAAATAAATATGAGTCTCTGGATTCTTTTTATTTTTTCTTTCAAAGGAATTTCCAGAGTAAAATTGGCTAGAAGAAAAATCCCAAAACCCCTGTACATACTTCTGTCATTGCCCTGAAGAATGACTGGAGAGCCATAGGGGTCGGGGTGGGGGGGGCAGTGTCCGGTTCTACTGTCACTGGAGCCCTTGTCCCTTCCTTCAGGATCCCAAAGTCATTCAAGGTCAGGTGGACCCCCCAAGAGGCTTATGATCCTCCGCACCCAAATCCAAACACCCCTCTTGGGGGAGAATGGATTGTCCCCATCCCTGCCCGTGGGTTTTCCAATGTCCCAATTTTATACTTGTTGTTATGACTTATAAAAGCTTACTGGGTTTGTTTTGAAGACAAGGGAAAAAATAACATTACGCTATTTTAAATGCCTGCAACTATTTCAAATATGACCCAAGGCAGTAAAAATGCCATATTTCCCAAACCACAAACCCCACTCCTTGTTAAAATCCAATTGCCATCTGAGTGTGGGATGAAGAGTCAGGATGCCAAGCCCTGAGTATCACACATGTGATCTTTCTTTGGGGGAAATCCTGTGAAATACGGTTGTGTCCACGACTTTCGTTTCTGTGTTTCACAGCCGAAGTTCCTAAAACTGCTGAAAAACCATACTCCAAAGGTACAGCTTCTAGACCCCACTACAGCTTGATCTGAAGGAACAGGGCTTGGTGGAGAATGCAAAAGGAATGCAAATCAGTTCTGAGAGCTCTCCTTTGAGACATCAGAGATGGCAGAGCACAGGTCAGCGTAAAAGTGGCTCCCAGGGTTTTCCGGCTGTTTCCCTCTGGTGCTCAGAACACAAGGACAGTTTCTGGTTCATTTTAGGGTGAGCCGTGCCAAACTCAGTGTCTGACACCGAGCGCCTAGCAGACCTTTGTTGAATGAATGATCTATTTAAAGAATGAGGCCTAAAAGGGAAACAGAACTGGCATAACTCGCTTTATTTTTACTCTGTGTAAGTGAGTGGACTGTTTCATGTTAACTGCATAGTTTAAAATTTAAACACAATATTTGTGCCTACATAAATAGTTGGAAAAGGTAAAATGTCATAACACTGGGTGTTTGTTATTAAAGTTGGAGCTTGCCTTTGGATTATGACAACTTGATTTAAAACAAGGAATGGATTGTTCCTTACTCTACGTACTCTAAATTTCAGTGTTTTGCAGCATCAAGTCTTTCTTTGGGATATAAACAGATGGTGACGAAGGGTAGGTGCCTTGTGGAGAAATTGCATCTGAGCACTGCTGTTTCTGGGTGATTGAAGGTAGGGCAGAGAAAAGCTGACCCCAGACGCAGGATAGAGCGACTCTGATGGCAAACCCATCCAACCTACGATGTCCCAGAGAAAAACCAGCCACTTCTCCCCAAGTTCCAGCAGTGCAAGATTTGAACGTGACTAGGCAGTTATCATAGAGAACAGAGAGGTGACATTTTTCCCCTTGGCTTTTTAAAAATTGAGGTATAATTGACATACAAGATTATGTTAGTTTCGGGTGTCCAATACAATGATTCAGTATTTTTAGATATTGCAAAATGATGACCACAATAAGCCTAATTAACATCTGTCACCATACATAGTTACAGAATTGTTTTTTCTTCCAATGAAGACTTTTAAGATCTTCTCTCTTAGCAACTTGCAAACATTCAATACGGTATCGTTACCTATATAGTTACCACGCAGTACATCACATCCCTGACTTCTTACTTTCTGGCTGGGAGTTTGTACCTTTTGACTCCCCTTGACTTTTTAATTAAAAACTCAAGGATATGTGTGCAGGAGTTGTATGACCTTTATCTCAATATAAGAGGATAACTTTCTCTCTGAGCCTCAGCACCTGCACCAAAACACACACACACACACACACACACACACACACACACACGGCCTCTCTAGTGTCACCCCTGTGATTATCATAGAGCAATAAGGTTTGGGGGGCCTGGAATTCTCAGAAAGCCCCCACTGTGTTTGTGGAGTCACATGCTACGTTATCATGGGCCTCTGGTTCACGAGCTGCCTCTGTGCTCACTGCCTATCAAGCGACATGGCTGAGATGTGCTATTTCCTTAACACTGAGAAAGTTCTATGGAGTCAAAGCAGAAAACCAAATAACCCAGAAGTTCAAAGGGGAGAGACTTTCGGAAGAGTCAGAGCAAGTTCAGATTCCAGCCCACCACTTGCGGCCTCTCTGGATTTAGGCAAGTCACTTGCTCTTTTGAGCCTCTCTCTATTGCCTCATAAGTGAAAATAGAAATAAGAGGACCTTCCCCATGGAGTTATGAGATGAGATCATCAGGTAAAGCCCTTGGCAAATTGCAAGGCACACAGGAAGGGCTCAATGAAGGTTTACAACAAATCCATCAATGAGACGTATTCAACTAAAATTCAGGGTCTACCCCAGGACGGCAGCAGTGGAATTTTCTGCAAAAGCAGCATTGCAGAGGGAGGCGCCCAACCTGCTTCCATCCAGGAGCGGGAGTTGATGATATTCTGTCAACAGTCAAACCCCGAGAAGAAAGTGCCTAATGCAAGCTGCCCAAGGCTTCCTCTCCCGGCTCAGCTGGCTCCCAATTAACACCTTATTATTAGCTTGCACACCTGGGGTGTGACTTCATCCTCTACCAGCCAGCCTTTAACCCTGTCCTGGACTTCTCCTGTCAGGTGTGCAAAGCTGAGTAAGAGTTTCCTCACTGGACGGATGAAACTGGGGAAAGGGCTGGATTCAAGAATTTTAGAACACTGAGTCTAGAATCCTTCACACTTCCTTTGACATGGGCCTTTTGGCAATCTGCTGAAGACCCCTTCTCAGAATAAGGTTTTGAAATACATAAAACAAGATACGTTGGATTATGAAAGAGAAAAATATATTAAGACACTCTTTGTTTTAAAAAGTTGTGATAAAATAATGCGTGAGCTTCTTTAGTAACACACTGAATAACAAGATCTAGCAGCCAGTCTGAAATCCATTATAATTTTGAAGGAGCAATGAGGGGAAATGCTATTTCAATACCCCGACCACAACTGTGATATGATCTGAAAATTCCTGTCGTTTCTACTGGTGGCAGAGTCGCAAGAAGTACCACGTGGGTGTGGTTTGTTGCCTAAGTCATAGTAGAGGAAATGTTCAATTTCAGTCAGAAGTGGTCAGAAATTAACACCCATTTTTTCCCATCCAAGTTCATCCAGGTTAGGAACCCCTGACTGAGATGCTTCCAAACTTCCCTCTCTTTCAAGCCCTGGAACCAGGGCCAACCTTCCCACCAGGCATAGTAGACCCAACGCCTAAAGCCCAGGACTTCTTTAAGGGCTAGTAAAAAGGTTGTAATTTTCATCTCTTTAGAGATCAATAGAAAAAAGAAGGTAATAAGAATGGATATATGATAATGAATCCATCCATCTTTACACAACTGCAGTCTTAAGGATGATTTTTACTGTATTTTTTAGGGAGGAGGGGGCCTGCAGAGGCCAAAGTGCCTAGGGCGCATGGGAGTCATAATGCAGCCCTTCCTGGGAACTGGTGGTGTTTCCTCAGGACGCCCTGTCTTTGAAACTCGAAGTGGAAAACAAGCCATGCCAGGGAGATAAGTCATATCGTTGGTTTGGCAACCCCTCACCCACCTAATAGTGCCTGCTGGGAAGCTGTTTTCCCCCTGCAGGAGCTGTGTGGGTCAAAGTCTCCAGAAAGGTTCATCTTTTTCCCACTTCCTAGTAGGGTCACCCAGTTGTCCTCGTTTCCCTCGGACTTTCCCAGTTAGCATTGAAAGTCCTGTGTCCCACGAAACACGCCAGTCCTGCGCAAACCAGGATAGCTTGTCACCCTACTTCCAAGGTCAACAGTCCAGGAAACTTCTGTGGCATAAATGGGATTATCTGCCGTGGGTTCCCCTTCCAGTCCCAGCTTCAGCGAGAGCAAAATGCAAACCCAAAAGACAATCAGCAGCACTGAGCTTTACCCACTGTCATACTCGTGCCCCAAGTAACCTATCTCCCCATCCCCACATAATCTGATTGCTTTAATACAAAAAAACAATAAAAACGAAAAGGCCCGCAACCTCAACAAGAAGATAAGCCCTCCTGATATATTTTCCCTTAGCTGAAAGCTAGGCAGGTACTGGTGAATTGTGTTTTCATATGATACAGGATGACATCAGTACAGAAAAAGGAAAAAAATTTCCTCCATCCCCAGCCTCTACCCCAGGCCTTCTTTGCAAAAGTAGCCAACATGAACACTTTCTTATAGATCCCTTCCCAGAAAGATTCGGAGTCAGTCTCACATCAAGTTTGCCTAATTCCATAGTCTGTATTTCTAATCACTTAACAGCCCAGCTCCACCGTGTGCTGGTTGGTTGGCAGTGGGTCACTTCTCGGTACTTTAGTTTCTGCCTCTGTATAGAACAGGGGTAACGAGGAAACCTACCCAGAGGGATGGTCCATGTGAAATGCTTAGGAAAGTACTGAGTGGTCCATCAAGGTTGTTAATGATCGCAGCGGTAACGGTAATACAGTCATCGTTGCTGTTGTGTGTCTCTTGGCCTTTCTCTCCCCTTACGTCGGGTAGCCTGTGGCCCAGGAAAGTGGAATGGTCCAGAACAGGACAGTGTGTAGCCTTTCTGGCAGGTGGATGGGAGTGGGGAGTCATAGGGATTTATGCTTCGTCCTTGAAAGCAGTGAACCCACCATCTCTCAGGGTGTCCTCGGAGAGCCTGTGTATCGAGAGGCACATGGTTTCTTCTAGACCCATGCTGTCCAGTATGAGAGGCACTAGCCACATGTGGCTATTTAAATTTAAGTTAATTTAAATTTCATTGCCTCACTCGCTCCAGCCACAACCCAAGTGCTCCATCGCTGTATGTGGCCAGTGTCTACCATGTTGGACAACGCAGGTTCCAAACACGTCCACCGCTGCAGAACGTTCAGCTGGATGGTGCTGTTCTAGGGCCCTCCCTTGTCCTAGGACTTAGAAGTGGACACCGCTCTAGGGTGGGGTGGGGAGACACACAAAAGCCTCATCCCTTCTGTTGTATTGTTTCAACCTCTGTAGAGAGGGTTCTACCCCAAGTCCGTGAATGGACTTCACAAGATTTATGAATAGAGGAGTATATAATACACTGTTAGACATATTTCCGTCCTTCTTGAAGCACAAGTAGACAAAATACATTCCTACTTTGCGTCTTGCTTCTTCCAGGCTATAGCAATCACTTCTGTTAGCTCAGAGCCCACCTGCAACCTCCAGCCCCCAGAAGTTTCACGCATGTTGCCGTACGTGTGTTTATCCACATGTAGCTGCCTTTACACGTCCCCTGGCATTTGGTACGGACTCGCCCCTGGTCTGGTCTAAAACCGTGGGACCCCCAGTCCCAGGCGCTGGTGCACAGGCCGGCTGTCTGGGGAAGACTCTCGATCATCCTCTCTTGCGCCTTCGCTCAGGAAGTTCCATTGCTCATCTCTACCTCTCCTTCCTGCCTCCCTTCCCTCCTTCCTTACCGAATTCAGTCTTTATTATGTCCCGGTGCTGGACTTCAAGAATTAAAAAAGAAAAAGGCTTGGTCTCTGCATTCAAATAGTTTACAGACTAGGAGCAAAAAGCAAAAAAAAAAAAAAGACGATGATAACAGTTTACATTTATTGGAAGATTTCTGTGTATCAGACTGTGCTAAATATGTTATAAATAGTTATATACATATACTAACCTCTTTAATCTTCACAGTAACCCCCTCAGATAGGTATTTTTATTATCCCCATTGTATAGAAGAGGAAACTGAGGCACAGAGAAGTTAAATAATGTACCTTAAGTCACAAAGCTAATAAATGGTAGAACCAGAATTTGGACAAAGGCAGCCTAGCTGGAAGCCTGTGCTTTAACTACAACACCTACTACCCCTTTAACGCAGACCAGTAACTCCTATCTGTGACTGACTTTACAACCCCAAGAAATATTTTTGGATGTAACAATTTGGGGAGAGAAAGGTACTACTGGCATTAAGTGAGTAGAGGCCAGGGACGCTGCTAAACATCCCACAGTGCGCAGGACGGCCGCACAACAGAGAATGGTCCAGCCTGAAGTGTCAGTAGTGCTGAGGTTGAGAAACCCTAACATAGGCTAATCATTGAATATAAAGGATTTGATAAAGGGCTGTATGTGTGCATCCTTCAACAAAGAATTCAGAAATTGATTTTCCCATTGTTATTATTTTTTTTAATTTATTTTTTTTATTTTATATTTATTTATGTTATTAGTTTTTTGGCTGTGTTGGGTCTTCGTTGCTGTGTGCGGGCTCTCTCTAGTTGCAGCGAGCGGGGGCCACTCTTCGTTGCGGTGTGCGGGCTTCTCACTGCGGTGGCCTCTCTTGTTGCAGAGCACGGGCTCTAGAGCGCACGGGCTTCAGTAGATGCGGCGCGTGGGCTCAGCAGTTGTGGCTCGTGGGCTCTAGAGCGCAGGCTCAGCAGTTGTGGCGCACGGGCTTAGTTGCTCCGCGGCATGTGGGATCTTCCCGGATCAGGGCTCGAACCCGTGTCTCCTGCATTGGCAGGCGGATTCTTAACCACTGCGCCACCAGGGAAGCCCCCCATTGTTATTATTATTTCCATTGGTTTCATTTTTGTTAAAGAAGAGAATGAAAAGATTTTCAAGCATGTCTCTCAAATACGTGTAACCTGATCCCCCAAACCCAAGAACCCAAATGCTGTTACTTAAATATAAGATGTTGAGCAGTGAAAGAAGATGGATTAACTGCTGGGCAGCCCTCTCCACTCCCAATGACCAGCCCCCGCTGGGAGGCTGCAAACCCCAGGCCCCAGGTTTCCACACACATCCTCCTGAGCCAGCCCTGGCTCGGTCTCCTGAGCGCCCTTCTGTGCATCACCTTCGGAAACAATTATCCACCCTGGACCCATGCCAATGACATTCTCCCATGGCTGCTTGTTAGCGGAAGAGCATGGGGAGGCGGGCTGGTTGGCACCCGTCTCCTGTTCATCTCATCTGGGCTTCTGCGTCATCAGCAAATGGAGCTTTTTCTCAGGATGCCCACAGCTGCATTCCCAGCCCAGTCAGCCAAACATTCCTGGCCTCACCAGCAGGCTGACCATCCCATTTACAAGGAAAAGGGAAAGAGACAGTTTCCGGAAACGGCTTGTCTGAAGGTTATCCTCCCTGGCGCTGAGAAATCTCTTGTCTGGAGAGTTCTATTTGGCTGCTGGCTCCAGGACAGGGAATGACAGTCAAGGCTGGATCCACCCATCAGCTTGAAGAATGCAAGTGAGGAAGATGGTCCTAGAGATGATACTGACAAACATTTCTCTAAGTATATTCCATGGAGCACTCATTCGGGGAAATTTTAAAGATCTTAAGAGTAAAACTTTCTGTGGGCAGGTGAGTTTGGGAATCCCTGAGTTAAAGAGCGCTAGATGAGTAACTTTGCAGCAGGACTCTTCAGAGCTTTGAATATGTTAATGTGCATTTTGCATGTCTGACAGGAACATAGCATGCAGTGTTTTCTCATATTATTTGACCATATGTCTTTGTTTGAATTCTCCCAAAAGCAATGACAAACACTTGAGTTCAGGTACAGTTTATTTCTGAGTTGATTCCAGTGATGAAAAGTGAAGGAGTGGGGAGCATGAAACAGGGAAAGAACAAGATGCGTTAAGGAGCTGATTGCAATTATGAGCAGTTGGAACTCAGTGTTGCTGGAGAACATCTGAGGAACCATATAAAATGTGCCTCAAGATCGTCCCACTAAAGATCAAGGCTACTAGGGCTCCCGTTCCCTATTGGCTGAAGGTTGTCCAAGGGGGGTTAAATGCCCTGCACTTCCTGGGTTGCACCTGCCTACTGGCAGAGCAGCCCACCACAGTTTTAGGGAAGGTTCTAAGGCAACAAAGCAAAGAGACACCGAGGGAAACACTTGACGTGGAACTCTTGCAACGTGCATGGAACTTTCCACACAGCTGCCCTGAGCTAAGGTGGGCCAAAGGGATGTGGTGTGGCACACAAGTCTGCTCACCACAAAAGTCTTTATTTTCCTTCTAGAACAACTCAGATTGATACACATAGGAGGAAAGCTTGCTCTAACCTGACCCCTTTAAATGACAAGTGAGGGATAGAGATTCAGAAGGAGTGTGACTTGTTCAGTGTATGTCACAATATTCCAAGAGAGGCTTACTGTGTTTCTGACTCATCTATAAAACTGGACTTTTTACAGCACCTTCCTCCACAGTGAATGCATGTATCATGTGCTTAGTACAGTGCCTGGCACATAGTAATGGCTCAATAAAATTTGCCCCAAATTGAGAATGATCGTACATAGATGATGTACTACCATCTTGCCATGCTCACACCATGTTTGTGAAAAGATGTGGTCCCTCAGCTCAGGACGCTTACATTCTTAAAATGAACAAGGTCATGAATCATTCCGCCAACAAATAGATTTAAACACCTGCACTGTGGTGGATGGTGCGGGTATAATGGTAAATAAAGTAGAAGTGGTCCCCTCCTCCATGGAGCTGACAGCCTGGTAGAGAAGCGAGGAATTAAACAGATAATCCAGTAACTAATGAATTATTGGGTTGGCCAAAAAGTGCGTTTGGGTTTTTCTTAGACCTTCCGGAAAAAAAACTCAGACAAACTTTTTGGCCAACCCAATACTTCAGATATGATGGTGGTTTTAAAAGAATATTATCTATGCTGTAAGTTTACCTTTTGCACAACCTTTGGCTCCACCTACACACATAAATGTCAACCCAGCTGCATCCCCAGGGGTTGCTAGGGTGACACCAACCAAGTTAAAAAATGAAGAACTGTGTCTCCGTAACACCCACAATCCCAAGTCAGTTTGGTAAGAAAAAGAATTAAGCTTGTATCTGACATTATTGCCATCCCTCATCTTCCATCCTATACCCAAAGGAGAGTGGCTTGTCTGTTTCCCCTTTCTGGGACAATATCAGCAGGAAAAATAACAGAAGAGCCTGAGAAAAAAATGTTGGCTCTTTCATAAAAATATTTAACATTATCATTACAATAGCTACCATTTGTTAAACATCGACTCACATGCCACTTCTTAGGGTACTTTCTATATTATTCGTTTAACATTCAACAGTATTGTTTAAGTACCTACTATCTGCCAGGCTCTAAACAAAACAGACAAAATTCCCTACCCTCTTGGGGCTCACAGTGTAGTTGGGGGAGGAAGACAGTACACATAGCAAGTAAGTAAATTAATGGTATGTTAGTGTATCAGGTAGCTTTTGCTGCACAACAAACCACCCCAAATCTCAACTGCTTAAATCTGTAACCATTTCTATATTTCCCGATTCTGTGGATCAGTGATTTAGGTTGGTGGCTTCTCTCAGCTGGGCTTGCTCACGGGTCTGGCTGGCTTGCAGCTAAGGGTTCAGTCATCTGGGGTCAGCTGAAGCAAACTAGCTCATTCTGGCACATGTGTCTCTTCCATCCCGCCTGCAGACTAGCCCCAGCAAGTTCTCATGGCTAGGCAGACATGCAAAGGGGAACATTCCAATTCTGCAAAAGGAAAAATGAAAAGGCATGCACGCTTCTCAAGTCTCTGCTTGCATCCTAGTTACTAATATACCATTGACCAGAGAAAGTCACATGACAGACCCCAGACTCAGTGAAGAGGACCGCAAAGTGACAGGGCCAAAGATGCAGATTCAGGAAAGCCATTAGTTGGGACGATTACATAAATCACTTTGCCATAAGTGCTTCAGAAATAAAGGTATTAAGTGCTACAGAAACAAAGCAGGCTTAATGAGATAGAGAGTGCTGAGGCCTTGAAATTTTAAATAGGAAGACCAACGTAGTCCCCCTTGGGAAGGTGACATTCGGGAAAGATTTGTTTCTTTGGGAATTACTATAGACTAGCATCATTTCTAATTCTCTCAATAAAAACACACATTATAAATTTTTACCCCCTCTTTACAAATGTGGAAATTGAAGCTCAGTGTGGTTAAGTAACCCCAAGATTTCATAACTAGTAAGTGGTTATAACATTAAATAGGACCCAAACCGGCATATGCCCAAAAAAAAGGTGGCTCAGGGACTGATTGGCTTACAAAATTGAAAAAGTCATCAATAGATACATCAGTAGAAAAAAACATGGATAGAAAGTGTGTCCTTCAGTTACACTTGGAGTCAGGCCTCGGATTCTGTCACTAGGACCTCATTTCTCTCTCTCTCTCTCTCTCTTCCTGAGCCAGCTTCCTCTGTTTGTTTCCATTCTTGGACAGTCTCCCCTGGGTGGCAGGATGGCCACCAGCAGTTTCTTCCTATGTCAAGTCCAGGAGGAAACAATGAGTCTCTTTTCTGGCAGTTCCCACCAAAGTTTAGAGATTCACTCCAGTTGGACCAGTTTTGATCCCCAGCATCACTGACCATTCGCAGTGGCCAGCAGAAACTGATGTGAAACTGCCTTACGCCCCACCCAGGGGTACGTACCCCACCCAGGGGGCAGACTGTCATATTGATAACTAGGCAACATGATAGGTGCTTGACAAGTGTAAAATGGATGAATGAATAAGTAAACAGACCGCAATGCGAGCTTAGTAACTTGACATGCATGCATGTACAGTCTACACAAACCTATCTTCTTACCAAATAATGTCTAAAACCCCTCACTTCTTTACAATAAATGATAGTAACTTTTACAGTGCCTTGCTCTACCCCAGTACACACCTCCCACCTTTATGGATATCAAACAACCGAACAAGAATTGTTGATTTAACTCTGCAGTGCACAAAAGTGGCTGATGGAACACCTATGGCACAGAGAAGGCACTCACTTTATCTGGAGTCACACAGCAGGCCAGTCCTGGAGCCAGAAAACAGACAATTCTGATTTCCAAAGGCAACCAAGCCATGGCAAAAACTCAGTGTGTTCTTCTCTGAAGGATAAAACAAGTGAACTGTAGAAGAGCTTTCAGAAAAACCAAGGGTGAGATTCTCTAAAAGAAGTGCCAGTATGAAAAGTTTTTCATGATCATCCTAACGAAAGGCCTCTTATATGGGTGATATAAGTCCTCAACTGCTTTTCTGAATCTCAGCACTGATGGTTTCGCAGAATGTATCCTTTGAAAATTTGCTTTGTGTTGCATTTAAATATATATAATAAAATTTGAGATCATGATGTGACCCAAAGGGACATATGTTATTCGGATTAATTCAGTTCAACAAGCATGCATTGAACTCCTACATTGTGCCCGGAGCTGTGCTCTTCTGAGATAATACAGAGATACATAAAGCTCAAGTGATCTATGAGAATCAGACACGTGCAGCATCTAACCCTCAGCAGCATAGTCACAGCTGACGTTTATTGAACTCTATGTATTCGGCATTTTTCTAAGCACTTGACATACATTATCTCATATAATCCCCAAAACAACCCTGTAGGTAGGCATTATTATCCTCACGCTTCAGATTAGGAAACTGAGACACAGAGAGGTTAAGTAACTTGCCCAGGGTCACTCAGCTAGGAAGCTGCCATTTCTTGAAGACCTCCTCTGAGCCAGGCACCACCACGTTAGGATAGTTACATGTATTAGCCCACTTAGTCTGCAAAGCAACTCTATGAACTTGGTATTATTACCCCCGTATTTCAGTTAGAGAAACCGAGGTTGAGACTGGTTAAGTAACAACTAAATGACTAAAAATTGGTGAGGTGATCAGAGGAAGGGAAGTTTGAGCAGGACCTCTCCCCACTCCCACCAAAAATGATTGGAGCTACCATTTATTGTACACTTATTATTTGCCAGCCCTTTTGCTCAATGCTTTGTATAAATTATCTCCAATACTCTTCTGAGGAAACTGAGTCGTGGTATTTTGCTGACTTGCCCGAAGTTCACACAGCTAGGATGTATCAAGCCTAGAATTCAGTCCCATGTTTAGCAGACCCCAAAGCTCTGCTCTTAGCCACTGTGTGAGCATAACTTTTCCATATAAGAAGAGATGAGGTGAGATGCCTCAAGTGTGGAATGGATAAACAAACTCCGGTACATCCATACAAGGGAAGACGACTCAACCATTGAAAGGAATGAATTAATGATACAACACGATGAACCTCAAATGTGTTATGCTAAGTGAAAGAAGCCAGATTCTAAAGGCTTTCTCCTGTAGGGACAGAAATGAAATCAATGGTTGCCAGGGGCAGGGGTGCAGGGAATGATTAACTGCTAAATAGCCTGGGGTGGGGGGTGGTTGGGAGGTGATGGAACTATTCCACATCTTGATTGTGGTGGTTACATGACTGAATGCATGTGTCAAAAC
This sequence comes from Eschrichtius robustus, assembly GCF_028021215.1. Classification (NCBI taxonomy): domain Eukaryota; kingdom Metazoa; phylum Chordata; class Mammalia; order Artiodactyla; family Eschrichtiidae; genus Eschrichtius; species Eschrichtius robustus. The sequence goes on from NC_090835.1 coordinate 23,638,362, forward strand.
CTGCAGAACCATACACTAAGAAAGATGATGTTTACTGTTTGTAATTTATATCTTACTTTTTGAAAAGAAGCAAAAAAAAAAAAAAGGCCTGAGGGTGGGAGATAATTTGGAGGAGCTCAGCTGGCGTTGAGTCTTCAGGGAGCCCTGACTTCCTCACTAGAAAGTACGTCGGATGGAAACGTGTTGATATGCTCAGCAAATATTTACTGCACACCTACTATGTGCCAAGTAGTATATTAGGCATAGAGAATATGACAGCAAACAGAACAGAGGAGCTTCTGTTCCTCTGAACCTCACAGCTTATGTTCTAGTTTAAGTAAAAAGTAAAATAAAAATTAAGATTAAATAAGAAAATTTCAGCTAGCGGTAATAAAATAAGAAAATAAAACTGGGTGACAGGATGCAGTGAATGTCATCTAGGTCAGGGAATGCAAACTGAGTCGTTAACAGGGTGCTGGGTACTGGAAAAACCACACCCAAACTAGGAGGGGACAATAGTGGATTCAAGAGTTTTTTGACTCATAAAAGTCCTAGACAGTAGCACACCCAGTCAACTCTCACTGATGCCTGTATAAGTTATCTGCAGGAATGTTTTGACCCCAGGGACGTCGCTTTGTGCTGCCCAAAATACGGGTCCCCTTTCTCCAGCCACTCAGGGAATGCTCATTCATTTTAACAATAAATTACAGGAAACATATTTAGAAAGAGAAATATGCCGGGGCAAGACACCGCATTATTCATTCTCAGAACTCGAAGCAGTGCTTTTTGGATTATTCATGTGGCTGCTCTTGTCAATTCTAAATGGATTTATCATCTGTTCTTTTGTATAATATTAAAACACTACAATTCCTTTCCAACCTGCACTGTTTGCTTAGCTGTAGATTTTGTGAACAAAACATTCTTCCCTTCCCCTGGAATCCTTCCTGTGCTTTATGCCCAAGAAAACCACACAACTTAAATGCTTTGGCGTTAGGTGGCTTCCTCCTACATCTCAACCCCTTATGTCCTGAGAACATGATGCCAGAAGTCACCTCCCACATTTACAAGGTATGTTCTTTGTTTGACCAGAACACATCCTTTTGCCTTTTGTCCTGTGCTCACCTGAAGAACGCTTCAAGTTCAAAGTGTCAACACAGAGTCAAGCAATTGTCAGAGTTGACAGTGGGAAGGATTTGGGTATCTTTACAAATATACCATGTTGTCCCCATCACCTTCATTCCAACCCTGTTTCTCTCCCCACCAGTCCCCAAATCTAACGTGGTTTGGACTGGTTTCATGGCCATCTTTGACTTTCAGGCCAAAGAACCTGGCAATTGGTTCTGAGACCGTTCCAGGAATACAATCATTGTGTTGTAATAGCCAAACTCTTGTGAGGGTTGCAAAATCTGACGCAAGTTGTTACTGAATTCCCAGTGCTCAGAAAAGAAACACCTTGTCTTTTGTCTCTGTAAGTTGTTTACTTAGGGCTTTGACTGGGCTCCCCACCTTCCTTACACAGAAAGAATGACTTCCAGCCAGTTGTCATTTGCTGTTTTAATTTGTCTGTGAACACATCTTTTTCTTCTTTAACTCTCTGTGAACGTCAAGAATCTTTCCTGGGAACTCAGAAAGTAGTTGAGAATTTTGGGGAGTCTCTGGTAGAAAAGATTACAAAGTTAGTCCCTGCCAAAGGCCGGCCTGCCCTAGCAGGTTTAGACGATGTGAAAACCACATCTTGGGTGAGAATTGGCCATCCTGCCTCGCTTCTCTTACAGCCTTGGCTCTCCCATTGAGAGAGGGGGCAAACACTTGCCTTTTTCAGTTGAAATGTTTGTGGGTTTGCTGTTGGCCATGGGCTCTTGGTTAAATTCAACAATACAAAGTGATTTCCAAAGCAGTTAGGGTCAAATTGATTCTGAAGAAATCATCAGGGATGTGTGTAAAGGTTAAGCCACAAAGATGTTCATGATGGTGGTGTTTATAACAGCAAAAAAAGAAGAAGGAGAAGGAGGAGAGAAAGGAAAGGAAAAGAAAAAAGGAAAAAGAAAAAGGGGGAGAAGGAGCAATCTAAATGTCCAATAATAGAGAACTGCTTGGTGTTAATGGGATGCAGTCCTGAAAATAATGATGCTGTGGAAAGCTGCATGATGGCATGAAACAATATTTCCTCTCCTGTGTGTACTGGCACGCTAAAAGAAAACTAGTAATATTTTTTTTTTAATATTTTAATTTTGTTGAGGTATGGTTGACAATGTTGTGTGAGGGTATAGTTTACACTGTTGTGTGAGTTTTGTTGGGGTATAGTTGACAATGTTGTGTGAATTTCAGGCGTACAGCAAAGTGATTTAGTTATACATATACATATATTCATTCTTTTTTAGATTCTTTTCTCATATAGGTTATCACAGAATATTGAGTAGAGTTCCCTGTGCTCTACAGTAGGTCCTTGTTGGTTGTCTATCTTATATACAGTAGTGTGTGTTCATCCCAAGCTCCTGATTTATCCTCCCCCACCACGTTCCTCCCCCTTTGGTAACCGTAAGTTTCTTTTCAATATCTGTAAGTCTGCTTCTGGAAAACTAGTAACATTAGATAAATGAATAAATAAATGTTCAGGAATCTCTTTTAACTTATAAAAGCAAGTGATATGTAATTGTGATCTCATTTTTATTTTAAAAATATAAATAAATACAGGACAGGGTTTCTTAACATTGGCACAGTTGACATTTGGGGCTAGATCATTTTTGTTGTGGGGACTCTAAGCTGTGCACTGTAGGATATTAGCAGCATCTCTGACCTATTCGTGGAATTTGCACACACCCCCCCCCCCTCCAGTTGTGACAACAAAAAGCATCTCCAGACATAGACAAATGTCCCCTGGCAGGCAGAATTGCCCCTGGCTGAGAACCGCTCATCTGGCACATAACGATAAAATGTGAGAACTATTACAGAAGAGAGGAACTTTATGAGAATGTGTTGAAGTGGATCTGGTTTGGCCTGTGGGGTCAGAGAAGGCCGCCTTGGGGAAGTGATATTTGAGCTGAGGTCTGAAGTTGAGCAGGAGGTACCCAAACAAGGGGGCAGGGAGACAAAGGGGAGAGCATCCTATAGACCAGAGACCATGGCTGGAGCACTGAGGATCATTTTGGCTCCATTTTGAGATACTCAGCGGGCCAGAATCCCAACCTGTCACCCTGGTTCTCCTCCAAAGAAGAATCTCAAGAGTTACGACCTCTTTGCCATGATTGGAACCTAGGTTCCACCAATGAATCAAAGAGCCCCTTATTTTAATCCTGACTCCTCCAGTTACTAGTTACATAACCTTAGACAAGCTATTGAACTTCTCTGAGTCTCAGTTTCCCCATCTGTAAAATGGGTATAATAATTTCATCATCACAGGGTTTCTGTCAAGATGAATCCTGTAAAGCCCCTTGCAAAGAGCCCAACATGTGCTTTGTGTTGCACAAATCATGGCTGCTGCTGCTGCTAACTTTTTGCTTTTTGAGCATTCATTAAGTGCCATGCATCGTATCTAGAACTTGACACGTTATTTCATTTAATCTTCGTAACATTCTTTTGATCTTAACCATTATTTTAATCTTGATTTACACATGAGGACAGTGAGATTTGGGGAGGTTAGGTAATTTGTTCCAAATTACACAGCTGGTAAGTGGTGGAGCCAGGCTTTTGATCAGAGGCGTTTGAAGAAAGAGCACATCCTCTTGATCACCAAGCCACAATGACTGTCCAACTGTGACTCTGTTGTCTTCTGACTTACTGTTCTGTTGCTGAGTCACAAATTGCTGCAAGTTTATTATCTCCCAGTTTCTGTAGGTGAGATGTCTGGGCACAGCATGGCTAGATTCTCTGTTCAGGATCTCACCAGGTTGAAATCAAGACGTTAGCCAAGGCTTGCTAACGTCTTATCTGTGGGCTTTGGCTCCTCTTCAAAGCACATCGGTTGTTGGCAGAATTCATTTCCTTGTGGTTGTAGGACTGATGTCCTAGCTGTCAGTTGGGAGCCACCCTGAGCTCCTACAGGTCACCCACCCTCCTTGCCTTGTGGCCACCATGGGCATTTCACAAACGTGGATGTTTGCTTTTCTCCAGGTCTCTCTGACTCTCATCTCTGCCACTCTCTGTCTTTAAAGGACTCATGTGACGAGGTCAGATCCCGCTGGACCAAAACCCGATCTTAAAGTCAGCTGATTTGGGACCTTAATTACATCTGTGAAATTCTTTCACAGCAGTGCTTAGAATAGTGGTTGATTGAATGACCAGGAGATAGTGTGCGTCCACCAGGGGAATCTCGTGGGCCATCTCAGAGTTCTTCCTACCACCACACCTTTGTTCTGTTTTTAAACAGTGGCTGCTCCGGCTATCAGAGAAAGTTGTTCGCCCACGCTGTTTCCAGGTCTAACACAGCTCTTTGAAATGACATCTCCCTTCACAGCCTTCCTTCTCTACCTGGCTCAGTGCCCTGTGCAGGCATACAGGAGTTCACCCCAGGTTTCCTGGTGGCAGTGTTCTGTGCGGCACCTCCATTCTCACCTCCATCAGCACTGTGAATTTCCCTCTGGTTCTTTCCTCCTTTGTTAGGAGAGCCAGGTAATTCCCACTGTGACAAAGGGAAGTCTGTGCTCTTGGAGAAGGGAGAGGGCTAACATTGCCAAATGTAACTAGGACTGATTCCAGTTCAGCTGGCCAGTGCCATTTTGTGGAATCCAAATTTTTTTCTGACTTCTTAGCCACGCTTATCCTCCCCACCTCTTCTCCTCCCTACTATGTTCTCTGGTTTCCCCTGAAAATTCCTGTGTTCTTACAGGCATGCCAAGAAAACTGTGCTCAAACCATCTGGACAAGTAATCCCAGCGTGAAAATTATCCTGGTACTTGGACTTCCCAAACTAAAAGGGTTTGGGTTTGAGTCATTCACAGAGACCCACCCTAAAACAGCCTCATTCTTCTTAAGGAAAGGAAATGACACCTTAATAAAAAGGCAGCATCCAGACTATAAAATTTCACCCTGCCATAGATTGCTTCACATCTGATCTCTGCAGAAAATTTCACTGACTTTTTTCAAAAGTAACAAATGAAGAGTGTGAAAGACGGGGTGTGGAGAATTAGCTATACCAAGCCTGTATTTTAGTTTAAAGGCTTAAAGGTAAAAATCCTTCAGAAATAATTAGTCACATAAAGCAATATTTTTGATCCACTCAGACTCCTTGGCATCTTTTTATCTGGTTCTTGATAATTTCAATATTGGTGCTGGTGCCTAGAAGAATATAAAGGGACCATAGGCTAGAAGTGTGAGTTGACCATCTTGATAGAAAACGGAAGCCAAGACAATTTTTAAAGGACTGTCTCTTCTGTGATTGTATTTAGTGAGATGAAAGATCAGAGAAACAGCAGCTGTGTTCTTGAGAAGAAAATGTGACAAGTAACGTGTGCTCCTCTGATGAGACTAAAGATGACGTCAAAAGACCTAGGATTTTAACTAAGTCCAAATTCTGCAACTGAACTCATCAAAACCAGCCCTCCCCAGTTCCCACTGAGGAAAGGGAGAAAGGATGGTGAAAGCCAAAGTGGAGAAGCTGGGCTACAAATATCCCAATTCTCACCAAATTGCTGGTTGAGGGCTGCTCTCCAGGGCATTATCTCTCTAGGGGAGCCATCTGCCTGCCTCAGGGGCGCGGAGGACCCCAGCAGCCAGAGAAAGCCCTCAGGCAAAGAAATGCAGGCTCTGGCCCTTGGAAGTCAGGCCAGTGTGTCCTGAGGTGGAGAGAACAAGGTGACGTGAGCGTCTGAGATGCCGGGAGATTGAGTGAGATGCCCCATTTCTCCTGGAAAGAGCTAGAACAAGTTCTGCCCTGACGTCCTCTTAGAATTTGTGGGGGAGGGGAGAAAATTACAGATAGAAAAAAACATGTATCTTGACATGCAAAACATGTTCAGAAAGTAAGTTATGATGTTAAATAACAGGATAAAGATCAATATCCTGAATGTTTGGTCCCCACTGGTATCTCCTTGCCTTCTACCTCAGCCCTCTGTGTTCTCTGGGATCCTCCATCCTGATCTTCTTTAGGGGACTTGAACCCCCTTGCTCCCTCCCATCACAGAACCTTCACACAAACTGTTCTCCCTGCCCAGACTGCCATCCTCAGTCCATCCCACCCCACCCCAGACTAGGTTAGGTCACCCTAGGACATGCATCTGACCTTTAACTAGGTCCACGAGTCAGTAAGCTCCGTGAGAGAAGGGACAACCTCTGGCTTTGGTTCCTTACCCTCCCCAGGGTCTGGGACAATGCCTGGCACACAAGAGATTGGTGAATATCGAGTGAATGAATGGATGTTAAAAAAAATAAATAAATTCCAAGTATCAGCCTTGATATTTGGGACAGCTCAGACGTATGTCCTTTTTCGTGTTTTTTTTTCTTTGAGTAGGTAATCCATCCACATACACAAGATCCAAAGGTACAAAATGATTTTCCTTATGTTTTAAAATGTGCCCTGTCATCCCTACCTCCCCTCCTCTAAGGTAAGTGTTTCTAGGATTATTACCTCTCTAGTATTCCATTTCTACGTCTTCCTCTATTTGCACATAGTAACAAATATTCATATGCATTTGTTTTTCTTTTCTACAATTGATAGCACACTATGAATACTGTTACTTTTTTACTTAAGAATAAACCTGGGATGAATTGGGAGATTGGGATTGACATATATACAGCAATAAGTATAAAATAGATAGTTAATGAGAACCTACTGTATAGCACTGGGAACGCTACTCAGTGCTCTGTGGTGACCTAAATGGGAAGGAAATCCAGAAAAGAGGGGCTATATGTATACATACAGCTGATTCACTTCACTGTAATGTAGAAACTACACAACACTGTAAAACAACTATACCCCAATTTAAAAAATTAAAAAAGAAAAACTGGAGATAAGCCCTTATCAGGACATAAAAAGCTTCCTCATTCTTTTTTCCCCCAACACCTTATAAACATTTTCAAAATAGATCAAAGTTTAAGTAAGTTTACTGTGAATACCTGTGAATACTCACCAGCTCAGGTTTCCCATTACCATTTTACTGTGCTCGCTTTATCAAATATCCACCCATCTGCCATCCTTCTATCCATCCATCAAACCACATTACTTTATGATGCATTTCAAGATAAATTGGAGGCTTCAATACACTTTTTTTTTTAATTTATTTTTGGCTGCATTGGGTCTTCATTGCTGCGTGGGCTTTCACTAGTTGCGGCGAGCGGGGGCTACTCTTTGTTGCAGTGCTCGGGCTTCTCACTGCGGTGGCTTCTCTTGTTGAGGAGCATGGGCTCTAGGTGCGTGGGCTCCAGTAGTTGTGGCTCGTGGGCTCTGGGTGCATGGGTTTCAGTAGCTGTGGCTTGTGGGCTTAGTTGCTCTGCGGCATGTGGGATCTTCCCGGACCAGGGATCGAACCCATGTGCCCTGCATTGGCAGGCGGATTCTTAACCACTGCGCCACCAGGAAAGTCACAAGACTTCAGTACACTTTCACCTAAATACTTCAGCAAGTGTATTATTACCTAGAGTTCAATATCTGTTTACAGTTTTTATGTAAAATATACATATAATAAAATGCAAGAATCTTAAGTAAATATTCTGAGTTTTGACAAATGAATACATTTGTGAAACCCAAACTCTTATCAGGATATAGAATATTAATATCATCCCTTCTCTCATGTCCTTCACCCAGTCAATTCCCACTCTTATATCCTCAGAAACTATTGGTTTTTCTACCATAAAATACCTTTGCCTGTTCTAGAATTTCCTATAAATGGAACCATACAGTATATAGTCCTTTGGGGTTTTTTTTTGTTTTTTTAAAAATTTTATTTATTTATTTATTTATTTATGGCTGCGTTGGGTCTTCGTTTCTGTGCGAGGGCTTTCTCCAGTTGCGGCAAGCGGGGGCCACTCTTCATCGCGGTGCGCGGGCCTCTCACTATCACGGCCTCTCTTGTTGCGGAGCACAGGCTCCAGACGCGCAGGCTCAGTAATTGTGGCTCATGGGCCTAGTTGCTCCGCGGCATGTGGGATCTTCCCAGACCAGGGCTCGAACCCGTGTCCCCTGCATTCTCAACCACTGCGCCACCAAGGAAGCCCTCTTTGTTTTTGAGATTCATCCATGTTGCACATCTGAGAACTTTGTTCCTTTTTATTGCTGAGAATTCCCACAATAAGGAGTAGATTTGAATACCCATAGTTTCCTTACCCTCCTCATTCTTCTTCGTAACTACATCTTATGCCATTATTGGTGAACATTGAGGCTGTTTCTATCTTACGCTATCACAAAGAGATGGACCTCTCCTCCCATGGGTTATAAATACATAGCCTATACTTCTAGAAGTGGAATCACTGAGTCAGATGGCCCTTGCTTTTTGATCCTCAAACCTGAGAGCAAATCTTGATGCATCACCAATTCAAGACTGAGACACTCATCAGCGGTGTTTCAGTGGCAGGTGATTTGCAAGACATCTTATGAAAATGATAACTGTGAATTACTCGACCCTTCATCTTCCAGTCTGCAAGGAAGGGCTTCAGGGTCGAATGTTCGCTTCCCAGGCCGAATGCCTCGGTCCTATTGCACAGCTGAAAGTCAGCTGAGAGGCTAGTCATAGAGAACAAATTCCTGCAAATATTTGAGTCTTAAACTCCTCTAGAGTGTGGGTATCATTTGGTACACCTTCCTCTAGTTTCCCCCTAAACCTTTTGTTTCTGTCCGGCTTTCTCCCCGAAACTTGGTGGCAGACTGGCTGCTGGGCTTGCTTTCAGTTATAATCCTTTGTTCAGGAATTCACATCCTTGCAAGCCTCTGGGTTTCATTAGATAAGCTTACCCTCCACCCTTTTTTCACACCCATTATCCCAGGCCCTGGAATGGGGTGATGTGTTTTCCTTACTTTCCCCCCTTTCTCTTTTATTTCCCACTGATAAATGGCAAAAGCAGCTGTGGGCTTGGCTTTGAAGGTTCTGATGGACGAGCATGATGAATCGGTGATGGATTAGAGCAAATGAATCGCATAACGCGGAAAGGGAAGAGGCCAGGAGCGCGGAGCCGGCTCCCAGCTTTACCGTTTTTCAAACTGGCCTTAAAAGCCAGCATTTCTTTTAATCTGGTTCCAGTTTCTGCGGTGACTCTGCATATGTTTAAAAGAGGGAGAGTGGAGAAGTCTTGTGGATATAAACAGGGAATTCCATTCTTCAGTCCGGCTCTAAAGCCGCATTGTCATTCAGGGGGAGTTTAAATAGCTAGGAAACCACTTCAAGGCCCCTCAAAAGAACAACTGGGCAGCTCCAGGAAGAGGAACAGTTGGCAAACCAAGTGACAGAATTGAAAACTGTAAATCTTTACCATGAGGACGGACTAGCAAAATACAGCTGTTGCTGCTAGTAGCCATCTCCTTGTTTGGAAGGAAAGTGTGTTCTTGAGCTGATTATCATAAACCGCTTGGTTACTGTGAAATGGTAAGCATGAGCAGGTTGGAATCTGGTCTTGTTTTGAACCCAAGAAAAATAAGAACTGCTATTTCATTGCCTGTAGTGTTTTCTGGTTTTAAAGGGACAAAGACAGTAAATTGCAGTTCTGGAGCTACGGGTTAACATTGGGACTGAGAAATTCCAAGTCCTCCTTTGAAATTCAAGAGATACTTAACAGAGAAGAAAGGTCTTGGTGGATGGATGGTTCCTTTGTATTTGAACAAGAGGGGCCCTCTTCCTCCCCACATGGAAAGCCATTCAAAGGAAATCATTAAAGGACATCCCTTTTTGCACAGCTAAGACTCTGGGGATAGATGCAAAATGAAGTGTAGAATTGATGCAATTACCCAGACCTATTCTATTAGGATAGAAAAGAGGAGAAAATCTAGGCTTAGCTGTTTGGCTAATTGCTCAGATCCTGCAATTCCCTCCAACTCTTTTAGATATAGCCAACATGAAGTCGTTACTTCTTACTTTATAATTTCATATTTTAAGGAAAGTACAGAAAATATTAAAGGTTATCAAAGACAGTTGAATGACAGGGAGGCTAGGTTTGATTTAACAAAAACTTTTGGCCTCAAGAGAGCTAAGATAATCAGTATAGGTTCTAAGACTAAAGATTTGAAAGAGGCTCTCCCAGCATTGCCGAATGGTAATAATCCTTGCCAACAGCGTGATTGAGCACTAGATGGAGACCACTTGGCTAAATCCTTTCCGTGTATTATCTGATTTAATCTTTACCTCATCCCTGTGGAGATCATGGCATTTCTGTCTCTTGGAGAGCTTTAAGAATCAAGTGGGTCATTTTTAAAAATAATTCTGGCTGCCCTGCTGAAGGTGGATCTAAAAACATTAAGCAATGGTTAGAAAAGATATTTTTTATCTTCTGTCTTTCCTCGCTACACTTCTCTCACTGACTTTCCTAAGAATGTGGGTCTAATGGGAGCTCTGAAGGATTCCATGTCAATTGTTACCCCCATCCTCAGTTCCTTTCCGCACCTCCTGTTGCCAAGTACTGACCTGATTCTTGGTCATTATGAGTTGACGAATAATAAAAGCAGAAAAGGAGGGAAATGATGAGATTGCTTTGTTTGTATGCATTTCGACCATGCAAATTTTGTAAACCTATTTACAAGGCTGGCAGAGCTCCCTATCTGTTTAGGAAAGTCGTATTAAATATGAATGAAGGTTAAATAATTAATCAGATTTCTCCTCCGCCCCCCACCCTGTGTCATGATTTTTGAATTTAACAAGGTATCTGGACACTAATAAAACTAACTCAGAGTCCTAAAAAATGCATGTGGTTTGTTTATGAGCTGTCTCCACCTACATCTTCTTTCTGACCACAGTGAGCTTGTTATGATTAAGTATTTCTCATTCAACAAGTATGTATTGAGGAACGCCTATGTGCCAGGCTACCTACCTGCCAGATTCTGAAGATGCATTAATAAAGAAGATACACATTGCCCCTTTTATGGTAATAGTGCAGCAGACTGCTGACATTACGTATAAAATCACTCAGATTAAAAAAATACAGTTACCAACCATAATAAGTGCTAGGGAAGAAAGGGACCTGAGAGAAAGAGAGTACACAGAGTATCTCATTTAGATGGGTGCCCCAGAAAGGTCTCTCTGAGAAAGTAACTTAACAATAGGGGTGTAAAATAAAAGGTGGCCAACTCAAAACTGATTGCAAGGGTCTTCCAGGAAGAGCGACTGGCATTGGCAAAGGCCCTGGGGCTGGTAAGTGTTAGGTGAGTTCAGACAATGGAAAGGAGGCTGGTGGAGCTTTTGCTAGCAGGCTGGGCGCTGGAGGGTGACCCTGCGGTACAGGGTCAAGGGCAAGACCAGGCACCAGAATGCCAGGGAGGAGCTAAACCCAGCAGGACCTAGAAAATGTTTAAAGCTTTATAACAAGGAATGAGGTGCTATTCGATGGTTTTAAGCAGGGAAGTGGAATGAGGAGATCTCCATTTTTAAAAGATCACTCAGTTTGGGGACTACAGACTGGGTTGAGGAAAGCAAACTTGGCCGTAGGGAGACCCACTAGGAGGCTACGGCAGCAGCCCAGGTGCAGGTTGAGGGTGGCTTGGATTACGGTGGTAGTTAGAGAGGTATGACTAGTTTGAGAGATTTGAGAAATACTGGTCCACTCTCCCTGTTTCCTGAACAGAAAAAAGGTAGGCACAACTGCAGAGCAAAAGTAAATAACAGCTTTTGTCCATTTAGTTAACCAAATAAAGTAATTCACACCTATATAGTTTTTTTTTTTAAAGGGGAAGGATTTCCTAAATTATTCAGATCAGCTGTTCTTATCAACGCTGTTGATGGGCAGACGCTAGCTGTCCAGATGTGGACACTAGCATTAAGAAGTCATAAACTGACTCACAGGTTAGCACATTGCTCCTTCAGTTGAATTTCTGAAGAAGACTACAAGTGCCCCCTAGAAGAGGATAGAGATATTGTGAGTTTATTTGCCGTGTGCTAGAAAGTACTTACTAGAATTCACCATAAGCTTTATCATGCCTCGCCGTAACCCTACCAGGGTATGATTCTGCTCTTTCTCAAGTGCGATCATTCCCTTCGTCAAGCAGAGCCCACGCCTTCGTTCCTGAGTCATGAAGTCCGTCTCCCGAACGCCCTGGCTCCTGATGAACGTGGACCCTATGCACGGTCACGTTCTGTTGCCTGGTCCATGTTAGTTAATTCTTTGGTGTCCTATCTGGTTACACATGTTGAACTGAGCTCTTGTGAACTTTACTCATCCTCAGCAGGATTGAACAACAAACTCTGCTTTATGTAACATTTGTCTTTGCTCAAACCACAGCCCTTCACTGGATACAATCTACAAGTTGCTCTTTCAGTTGAGTTGGCAAGGGTTCATCCTTTCGGAGGTCAAGGTTGCACGTTTCTGTTTCCCATAACACGTGCCTGGGATGAGCCAATAACTGGGGTGCCTGTATTTATGAATGGGTCATTACAACACCCACAGTAGTCATAGCAACACTGTGGTAAACCCCTCCCCAAGAATCAGAGGGACTTTCTTCATCTTAATGGATTGTATTGCTTAGGATTTGTTAGAAGTTTAGTGTTTTAAAATAGTTTTAATGTTTTTTAACATTAATGACTTTTATTCTATACAGGAAGATAAACATTTGATGGATTTCAGTGATGTCTCTATAAAGTTATCCCATCTGTGCCTGTGCACACATTGAAATGGATAACAGTGGGGATGATTATCTGGATAAAATGCCAAGAGCTGAGATAAGAATCTGAATCAAATCCAAAGTCCCATTGCCTCAGTGTCTCTTCTCCTTTGGCTGATGGTCTCCCTTTTCCGTTTCTTTCCTTCTTTTCTTTTTTTACTGCAGTAAAATATAAATGACATAAAATTTGTCATTTTAACGATTTTTCAGTATAGCATTAAGTACATGAATAGCATTAAGTACGTTAACAATAAGTACATTCAGTAGCATTAAGTTTATTAACAATGTGTGCAACCATCACCAATATCTATGTTTCCAGAATTTTTTTATCATCCCACACAGAAACTCTGTACCCATTACACCAGGGGTCCCCAGCCCCCGGGCCGAGGACCAGTAGCGGTCCGTGTCCTGTTAGGAACCGGGCCGCGCAGCAGGAGGTGAGCGGCGGGCGAGCGAGCGAAGCTTCATCTGCGGCTCCCCGCCGCTCGCATTACCGCCTGATCCATCCCACGCCACCCCCTCAGCACCCCCCCCCCCATCCGTGGAAAAATTGTCTTCCATGAAACCGGTTCCTGTTGCCAAAAAGGTTGGGGACCGCCGCATTACACAGTAACTCCTCGTTCTCCTCTCCCCGCACCCTCCAAGCTCCTGGTAACCTCTGTTGCACTTTTTGTCTCTATGAATTTGACTATTCTAGGTACTTCATATAAGTGGAATTATACAATATCTATCCCTTTGTGTCTGGCTTATTTCACTTAGCATGTGTTTTCAAGATTCGTCCGTGTCGTAGCATGTGTCAGAATTTCCTGTTCCTTTCTGTGGCTGAACGGCATTCCATTGTATGGATATACCACATTTCATTTACCTCTTCATCCATTGATGGACATTTGGGTTATTCCTACCTTTTAGCTCTTGTGACTAATGCTGCTGTGAATGTTGGTGTACAAGAATGTGCTCGAGTCCCTGCTTTCAGTTCTTTTGGGTATATACCTAGAAGTGGAATTGCTGGATCACATGGCAATTCTACATTTAACTTTTTGAGGAATTGCCAAACTGTTTTCCATGGTGGCTGTACCATTTTACATTCCCACCAGCAGTGTACCAGGGTTCCAGTTTCTCCACATCCTTACCAACGCTTATTATTAGCCATCCTAACAGATATGTCCACTTCTTTCCAAGTGGTCTTACGTCGATATGCCTGGTCATCTTGATAGAATCAACTGATGGCTCTATACAACATAGCTGAACTAGGTCACAGAAAGATGCAAATTTTCATTTAGGCAAGAAGTGAAAAAAAAAAAAAAATCTTTCATGCAGATTCAAAGTAAGGAAGTAATGAAAACCCACAAGAGGCAGCGTAGCAACGTGGCTGAACGCTTGGACTCTGGCACCAGACTGCCAGAGTTTGAACCCCAGGTCTGCTCTAGCCAACTGAGTCTGGGTGACCTTGGGTGAGGTATGTAACTCCTTTATCTCAGTTTTCTCCCATGTGAAATGAAGATAATAAAGGTACCCACCTCTGAGGGTTACTGTGAGGATTAAATAAGTGAATGTGTGCAATGCTCTTAAAACAGTGCTCCATAAATATTAGTTCAAACAACACTAATCTGGGAAATTTCTGGAATCCATAGGTATGAAGACTTTTGGACCTCATCTCACACCCCAGGCAGTTAAGTCAGAATCTTGGTGGGGGATGGCATCTGCATTTTTAATGAGCATCCAGTACCCAAATAATGCCTGCAAGCAATAGTGTTTGACAACCCCTGCTCTTACCCACAGCCAACTTCTCTCACCTTTGGGTTTCATCTGACCTTCAAGTAGGTCGGGTCCCAAGAAGAGATCCCATTTATGTGTAAAGTTGAAAAACTACAGCTGGGATTTTTAATTATTAGAACTAATAGCCTATAAAGATTTTAAGATTTCCTAAAGGAAATTTGTTTTAAATTTTTTCACCCTATTAATTTGGATATATCACTTTCTTCTTGCCAGAGTAAGAAGAAGGATTTTTTTCCTCCAAGTAAAATGACAAAGGCTTACATTGTGTAACCAGTTCTGTTTAGCACAACACATTTAAAATATCTCAAAAGTTGTATTTTATTTTTATAAAACAACGATTCAAGCACTCCAGAAAATGCCGGAGCACTCATGTGACAGTCACATGGCCATCCCCAAGCATCCAGATGGATGGCATTAGATAGATAAAACATCGAAATCGAAGTTTCAGGCCAACTTCTATCTTGGCCTAAAAAAGCCAGAGAAATGTTCCAGTTCCCAAAAGCATTTTAAATAAGGATAGGAGCTCTTATGAGATGCTTTTCACATTTTACATTTCAGAAGTTGTTTCAGCAATTTGGAATTTTCAGACAATTGAAGAGTTGCAGAATGTAGAGACTTTACATGTGCAGGCCACACTTTTACAACCAGGCCAGTCTCATCAGGTTCCCACTGGGACAGCCATCAGAATTTCCACTCCATCGCCACACGAAGTAGAACTGAGATCACCACGTGAAGATTTTCTTCAAGAAAAGCTGGGGTTACTCAAGATCATGTCAGAGAAAAGAAATAAGAACATTTCAAATACTGAGCCCCAGAATAATTCTGCAAGAAGCATCTCTCAGAATAATTGCAAATAGTGGAAATATTTTGCTCTGAAAACCATGACCAGAGACATCCTATCAGCAGCTTCCCAAGATTTCCCAGTGGCCCCAGAACTTTAGGAGTGGCTATCCTGAGATAGAAAGGCTGATGTAGAAATTGTGGTTTTACCTGCCAGAGCTCTGAAAAAAGCCCAAGTTTCATAAACACACCGTCAGCCCCTAAACACTCCCCATCCACACACCAGCATCACCAAGACCCAGATTATGCCCCCAGAATATGAAAAATAGCAACCACCACTCTCAAGGGCTCACCAGGGGTCATAAGCTCGGCAAGTCCTTCCCATGTGTTACCTTCGTGAATCCTCACAACCTTATAAGGTAGACTCATTTTACAGATCAGGACAACCTAAGGCTCATTCATTTATTCATTCCAGAAATATTCACTGGGCACTTCCTAAGTCGAGGACTCTGGAATACAGTGGTTAAAAATGAGGCAGGAAGGAAAAATTGCTAAGTGAAGGAAGCCAATCTGCAAAGGCTACATACTGTATGATTTCAGCTACAGTTGACTCGAGCAATGCAAGGGTTAGGGGTGCTGACCCTTCATGCAGTGGAAAATCCACGGATAACCTAAAGTCAGCCTTCTAGCCCTCTGTATCCGGGGTTCCTCCGTATCCACACTACCAGCCAACTCATCGTGGATCACGTAGTATTCTAGTATTTACTATGGAAAAAAATCCACATGTAAGTGGACCTGTGCAGTTCAAACCCACGTTGTTCAAGGGTCAACTGTATATGACATTCTGGAAACCTATGGAGACAGAAAAAAGATCACTGGTTGCCAGGTGTTCAAGGGAGGGAGGGGGGAGTAGGTGAAGCTCAGGGGATTGTTAGGGCAGTGAATCTGTTCTGTATGATGCTATAATGGGGGACCCATAGAATGTACAACACCAAGAGCGAACTCTCATGTAAACTATGAGTTTTAGTTAATCATAATGTATCAACATTGGCTCATCAATTGTAACAAGTGCACCACCTAAGGCAAGATATTAATAATAGGGGGGTTGGGGGAGATGGGGGTGAGATGGGGTAGGTTAGAACCCTCTGTACTTTACACTCAATTTTTCTGTAAACCTAAAGCTGCTCAAAAAAAATAAAGTCTTTTTTTTTTTTTTTTATGAGAAGGGAGGAGACCCTAGCCCCTAGCATTATGAAGACCTGCAAACAGATGGAAAACAAGGAAACAAAGACATAACAAGAGCTGGTGCTCCGTGTAATGATGAAGACGAACTAGGCAAATGGCAGGCCTAGCATTGGTGGGGTGGTCAGGGAAGGACCCTCTTGAGGAGGTGACATCGAAGCAGAGACCTGAAGGTGCCCCCATGCTAAAGGCAGGAAGAGTGTTACACATGCAGAGAAGTGCATGTGCAAAGACCCTGAGAAGGAAGGGAAATTTAGGGACACAAAGAGCTCACACAGCTGACAAACTGTGGACTCAGAATTCAATTATCCTCCTAATCCCAGTGCTTTACCCCTGCCTCTTGTTTAATCGACCACTGTCTTGAATTTTGAGCCCCACTCTTTTTCAAATTCTGTCTTCTTATCCCTGTGGTGTGGTGGATAGTGTAAACATTACTTAAAATGGGAATAAATTCTTCTATGGCTGATGGCAGAGTGTTCTGCCTCACTCTTCAATCAGCAAAGAAAAATTCCAGGGCTTCACTTTCCCATCTATCTTTAAAATCCAGGAGGTGGTGGGGTTGCAGGGAGCAGGGGGGAGAGGCATTTTGTCATTTGAGGAAAAGGTCATCTACTCTTCATTTTCCAAAGATCTCCAATACATACTGCTCAACGCCTGTTGGGCACAACCCTCTGCATTATGAGCAAGTCTCCCATGGCCTTTATAAATATTTATGATACACGACTGACCATGTTATATATACTGTGCTTTGCTGATATTAGTCGTGGCTTAAAGCTTGTCCGTGCACAGAGCACGCCGATCGTGGGATGTGTGGAGTGGCATCCTAGCCAGGGGAGAGAGACATTCGTTGCAATTGTTCTGTGGGTCTGCTGAAAGAATTGACACATACCCAAATCAAAATACAGGTACATTTCTTTTCTTGAAGAAGAAGAAGGAAAAGAAGAAAAAAACAAAACAAAACAGGTGTTTCAGTCCAGATGAAAAAGCGTTTCAAAACTGAAAACACGGCATGTAAAGAAGAAAGGAGGTGCGGGTGCTAGTTTAAATGGAAAAAACATCTGCTTGGGTCGGATAGAAACCAGATGGGAGAAAAGGAATCAGAAGAGTAAAGCTGAAACGCATTCAGGAAAAAGACGTCAGAGGCGAAATGTGCTCCCAAGTCAGAGGAGCCGTAACTCGCAGACTTTTCTTCCTGTGGTGCTGGACCACGTGGCTCCCAGGAACATGCGAGAAAAACTGAGGCAGACGCACCGAATTAGCCAAGGAGCTGGTCCAGAAAACAATCCGGTCACGCCCCACACGGCTGGGTGTCTTCATTAGGGAGGTGCAGAACTTGGCGTGTTCTCTGAGGGACGGGAGAGACGCCCCAGAAGTAGAAAGATGCGTCTGTGTGTCCTCATCCAGCCCCAGTGCTGGGGGAAATAATCCACACAGGGAGAGTCAGGCCTTTTAAGCTGATGTTTAGAGGTGCTCTCCTGTGTTACAGCCCACCTGTCTTTTTTTTTTTTTTTTTTCTTTTGGCCCTGCTGAGCGGCATGCGGAATCTTAGTTCCCCAACCAGGGATCGAACCCGGGCCCCCTGCAGTGGAAGCGCCGAGTCCGAACCACTGGCCCGCCAGGGAGGTCCCCCACCTGTCTTTTAACAGGATTCTCTGGGGAGAACGGATGGGTGAACCCAGAGACATTGCTCAAAGCCCAGCCGCAAAGGCCCTCTTGCCCAGCAGACATGAGGTAGAAAGTTCCGGTGAACTGTTTCCTCCATGCTGTGTTGTGGCTTTCTCACCCCGGTGGAGCGTATTATTTGAGTTACCACATGCTGACCACAGGCTCCCAGCAGCACCACGTGCTGACCTCAAAGGAGAATGGCTCGCGGTGGAGCTTCCCACCGAGGCCTGCTGTGGTCCTGGAGGAGGTGACGGCGGCCTAGGCGGCTGGCACAGTGTCCACCCACACAAGGCTGGAGACATGCCTGCCCCTGACTGCTGGTGAGCGTGCCATGCCCGACTCAGCCATTCAAATAACCCACTTCTCATGGCCAAGGGTAGTTATCCTATCTGCTTAGCGTTATCTTAGCTGCTAATGGTGCGTGAACATACCAGCTTTGGAAGAACAGCCAGCAAAGAGGACGGCTAGCCCCTCACCAGGCCACAAAAGGACAGAGCTGGCATCCAGGCCTCTCAGCCTAAACCCTTGCACAGCCAGGGTTTAGCAGATAAAAAGAAAGGATCTTATAAAGAGTAACACAGGCTGCTTTCGTAAAGCTCTGTAACCTCAGGCCAATCACTGAGCCTCAATTTTCACATTCATAAAACGGTGACCATGATGATACCTATCTCACAGAGCAGTCGAGAGAATCAAGTGGGATAATTTACATAAAAAGTTTATTATAAACAGGATCTTTACAGTTAAAAGGAGGAGAACCTCAACTTGAATGAGTTTAAACAGAAAAAATATAAGGTACTTATTGGCTCCCATCAACTGAAAAGTCCTAAAGTGCATCTGGCTTCAGGCATAGCTGGATCCAGTTACTCAAATTATTTCTTCCAGATGCTTGCTTGCTCTTGTACTCTCGTACTCTCTGTCTCAATCTCTTCATCTCTCTCTCTCTCTCTGTTTCTCCCTCCTTCTCTCCTCCTCTCCCTAACTTCCTCTCTTTCTTGCTCTTTCTTTCTTGTGTTGGGCTCTGCTTTTTTGTGAGTGAGCTTCATACCCAGGCAGGCTCTCCCAAATAACATGAGAAAGATGGCCTCTTGCAGCTCCAGGCCAAATAGTCTTTACAGAGGAAGTAAGACTTCCCTCCATCCCATATCATGGAGGGACTCTGATTGGACCTGGAACCCACCCCTTGCTTGGACCAATAACTACAAAATAGGCATGGTGACCAACGATTGACCAGACTTAGTCAGATGGGCCCTCAGGCGTAGGGGGTTGCCAGCTTTAGGGTCTTTGACTGACGGTCCCACCAGAATCATGTGATATAGACAAAGGACAATTCTCCACAAACATAATACAGGTTCACAAAAATGGTTCGGGTCTCCATAAGTAAGTCCACATAATTACTACTGGTCTCTCTTCTCCCTCCTCCTATCAAAACCTGCTCACTCTGGAGCTCCAGTTTCGTTTTATTTAGCTGTTACTTTAGAAAGGAATCAGACGTAAACTAGCCTCTAATATAGAAAGAGCTTCTACTAGTGGCCAGAGACCTGCGTTCTAGTCCAAGTTTTGTCACTAACTGGCTTGGTGATTTTGGTCTGATTGGTTTAACCTCCCTGTGGTTAAGTTTCCTTGTGTATCACATCCACGAGGGTTGCCATCAGTTCTCTCCAAGGTCCCTTCCAGCCCAAAGGTCTATGTTTCTATGATTTTATCCTTCTTTCATGACACCACTGGGGGTATTCACGTTAGCAGAGACTTCCTGAGATGGCAGTGACTTGATGCAATGAATAAACCACCAACAGTGGAAACGTAATAAAAGATATTCAGACCAGAGAAAGTGGAATCTCTTTCCAAGCCTCCTAAACATCATTCCTCGTGGGCAGTCACCTAATCACGGTATTTTGGATTTGCCGTTCACGTCGGTCAAAAGCGTGGCTTGGTCAGCCTGTGTCAACACAGTGGCAGAAAACAAGGCTGGGGGACCAGATTTCTGGCTCTCCATTTCTCCTGCCAGTGACTCTTGTCCCACTTTGGGGTGATCTGGACACTCCTTCCACGGCCTCCCTCTCAGGTCCATCCTGGTACTACTTGGCCTTCACAAAGCTCCAACCTCCAAAATATCCCTAACCTCCAGGTGTCCACCAAAATTTCCCTTGTCCTCTTTCCTATCACTTCCAAGTCCTACACCCTGCTGAGTGTGACGTTACATTCAACAAACTAATCTGTCTTACTATCGAGTGCAAACAAGTTACCATCCAAAACAATACATGCGTACTTCTTGTGGGTCTTGTGAAGAAGATACCCGAACACAAGGGAGTAAGTCTAATGGGGGAATCTCAGGACCTGTGACAGGAGAGGATGAAGCTGGTTTAGAAGCTAGACCATGCGACCTCAATCTCAGATGGGCAATTTGTATTTATCATTTTATACACCACTTCTTCCAAACAGTATTGGAGGACTATAAAAGTATTTATGCCAATAAAAAAAAGCACATGTAGAAATTGATAGAAGTAAAATTTAAAGAAGGCGAAATAGGGCTTCCCTGGTGGCGCAGTGGTTGAGAATCTGCCTGCCAATGCAGGGGACACGGGTTCAAGCCCTGGTCTGGGAAGATCCCACATGCCACGGAGCAACTGGGCCCGTGAGCCACAGTTGCTGAGCCTGCGCGTCTGGAGCCTGTGCTCCGCAACAAGAGAGGCCGCGATAGTGAGAGGCCCGCGCACCGCGATGAAGAGTGGCCCCCGCTTGCCGCAACTGGAGGAAGCCCTCGCACAGAAACGAAGACCCAACGCAGCCAACATTAAATTAATTAATTAATTAATTAAAAAAAAAAAAGAAGGCAAAATGTATAGCTCAAGCACCTAGGCTACTACACTTATTATGAGTGTAAAAATTCACCCTGGGGACTTCCCTGGTGGTGCAGTGGTTAAGAATCCGCCTGCCAGTGCAGGGGACATGGGTTCGAGCCCTGGTCTGGGAAGATCTCACATGCCACAGAGCAACTAAGCCCGTGCGCCACAACTACTGATCCTGCGCTCTAGAGCCCACGAGCCACAACTACTGAAGCCCACATGCCTAGAGCCGGTGCTCCGCAGCAAGAGAAGCCACCGCAGTGAGAAGCCCGCACACTGCAACGAAGAGTAGCCCCCGCTCGCTGCAACCAGAGAAAGCCCGCGCGCAGCAACAAAGACTCAGTGCAGCCAAAAATAAAATTTAAAAAAAAAAAAAATTTCATCCCGAACTTCTCGATAGCCAAGCAAAAGCAAAACATGGTGAACTAAATCACTTTCAACCACCAGTTAAAAGAAAAAGACTATATCCTCGTTATAAATTAGCTGAGGAATTCTTATGAAGGAGTTTGAAAATGGTGTAATGAACAATGGCAAAGACTGAAACATGGATGTAGATTTGTTCTTCATATCAACTTTGAGTCTTTGAGAAAAGATGACCTCACAGGGTAGAGGGTTCCCTCATTTTCTCATGTGTAACCCCGTCTGCACAGCACAAAGTGAAGTTGAGAGTTATCAGTTATCACAGGCAACCAGAGTTGTTCAATTTAGTCTCCTGCCTGATTTGAAGAATGGAGAGCTGAATTATCACCCAGTCCTACAGTTTCTACATCCGAAATGCTCTCAAACCAATACACTCCTCTTTTTCATCATTGCCCCCAGCCTCGTGACAGATCCCCATCACCTCTCCCGGGGCCTAATTTGTCTCTCTACCACCAGCCCTCCGGTCCTTTCTTGGCACAGAGCAGTTAGACATGAACTTTGTAAGAGGTGAACCTGACAGGGCTACCTGAGGGCTTTCTCACTGCCTCGGGGACGCAGAGGTCTTAGCCTGGGCTCCCAGGCCCTTCATGGTCGGCCCCCTGTCTACCCTGCCAGACCCATCTCCCATTCCTCTCCCGTCCGACCCCTCCACCCCTCTCCCATCTGAAATATCTTCACCTCTTCCAAATGCCCCGCAATCTGTGCCTGCCTCTTCTTTCTCCTTCTTCAGATCTCAGCTTAGACATCACGTCTCACACAAATCCTTCCCAGCCTCTCCAGCCAGCCCATTCTCTGTCTCCTAGCTCATCACTTCCCAAACCACGTTAGAACCGCCCGTTTGCTCACCTCCTTGCTCCGCTAGACTCTAAACTCCATTGCGTAAGAGCACAGCCATCCTTTTGCTTCCCTTTGCAGCCACGTGATCTTCAACAACTCACTTCATTCCCCCTGGGCTTCAGTTTCCCAACTCTCTAAGATAGGACTCACAGGGGTGCCTGCTTCCTAAAGATATTGTGAGGACTAAATGAGAAAATTTATTAAAAACACTTAAACTATGTCAAGCACCTAGTAAGTACGAATAACAGTTATCATCATGAGTACTGTTTGTTGTATTAGGATGGAAATTGTATCTGTCTTATTCACTGTTTTATCCGCATACCCAGTCCAAAATCTGGCACAGGATATGAGTTCAGCAAACATTTGTTGGATGGAAGGAAGGCGGGAGGGAGGGAGGGAGGAGGGAAGGAAGGAAGAAAGGGAGGGAGGGGGGAAGGAAGGGAGGGAGGGAGGGAGGGGGGAAGGAAGGGAGGGAGGGGGAAGGAAGGGAGGGAGGGAGGGGGGAAGGAAGGGAGGGAGGGAGGGAGGAGGGAAGGAAGGAAGAAAGGGAGGGAGGGAAGAAGGGAGGGAAGGAGGGAAGGGAGGAAGAAAGAAAGAGAGAGAGAAAGAAAGAAGGAGAGAGAGAGAGAAAGACAAAAGAAAGAAAGAAAGGAAAAAAAGTGGGACTTCCCTAGTGATCCAGTAGTTAGGACTTGGCGCTTTCACGGCCGTGGCCCGGGTTCAATCCCTGGTCGGGGAACTAAGATCCCACAAGCCATGTGGCTCAGCTGAAAAAAAAAAGGGTGAATAAATGAATGAATGTTGAGTTATCTGGTTTTATTATGTACATAGTTCTGACTTCACTTTATTGAGGTCTGCATAGACCAAAAGAACCAGTTGTGCCAGCGCCTTCCGCAATGTGTTTGCTCTGGTGTTTTTTCCATTGACACTGTCAGGAGAATGATTCCATTTTACAAAGAAGGGAGGAGGGGGGCAGCCTGTTTCCAAAGGCTGTTTGTTCTCATTATTAATTTGCCTCTCCTCGTCCAAGTAGAGTCTGAATGATTTTGAATGTGCACTCATCTGGAACGGCACCCTCATTCTCTCGTTTCATGCCTGGGTGCAATTAAAGTCAAAAGCAAAATTCAAAAATACGACTTTATTATAGCCTGAAAGAATTGTTGATTCAGGGACTGGCCTGTAATCTCACAACATTACAAAAAGAGAGAGAGAGAGAGAGAGAGAGGGAGAAAAAATAACACCGAGCTGCCAGCCTGTGGGTTTGGTCTCACCAACGGAGACCCGAAACTCCAGAATCAATAACTTGGTTAAGTTTGCTGGGTTTCTAACCCAATTACAAGAATTGGAAAACTGCCCAATGCTCAAAAAGGAATGAAGGTTCTACTAGCACTGCCCCACCCCCTTTTCTAAAGAAATAATTAGGCGATAAAGGCAAAATAACTGCACAGGGAGGGGCGTGGTCGTTTCCAATGTCAGATCAGAGAGCTGGGGAATTTCAGAGCTGGAAGGAAGCTTAGAGGTCACCTCGAGGCCATTTCGCAGGTGAGATAACTGAGAAGCAGAGAGGGAAGAGTTTACCCAGGTTCACACCATGGGCATGAATCTTGAAGGATCTCCAGCTCGATGTGTTCAATCGTGCAAGGAATATTTACTGAGAGTCTGTTTGGGGCCAGGCGTTGTGCTAAGCACAGGGAGTTCATGAATTAGGCAAACTGGTGTGTTCTCTGCCCTTATAGAGCTTACATTCTACTGGAGAGGCTGACAGTCAAGTAAACCAACAAATGGGTATGTGACAAATGGCCAGAACTAATCAGAGGGCAGTGATAGAGAGCTAGTTATCTGGGGTGGTCAGGAAAGGTGACTCTGAGGAAGGGACATTCTCAGCTGAGACCTGGGATCTTTCCTGGGACAGGGAGGAGCTTGGCAAATTCAAGAAGACACTCAGCCGTAAAAGAGAATACGCAATTTTGCCATTTGCAACAACATGGATGGACTTGGATAGTACTATGCTATGTGAAATAAATTAGATAAAGACAAATACTGGGGGCTTCCCTGGCGGCGCAGTGGTTGAGAATCTGCCTGCCAATGCGGGGGACACGGGTTCGAGCCCGGGTCTGGGAAGATCCCACATGCCGCGGAGCAACTAGGCCCGTGAGCCACAATTACTGAGCCTGCGCGTCTGGAGCCTGTGCTCCGCAACAAGAGAGGCCGCGATACTGAGAGGCCCGCGCACCGCGATGAAGAGTGGCCCCCACTTGCCGCAACTAGAGAAAGCCCTCGCACAGAAACGAAGACCCAACACAGCCATAAATAAATAAATTTTTTTAAAAAAGACAAATACTGTACTATTATCACCTAGATGTGGGATCTAAAAAATAAAAGAAACTGGTGAATAGAACAAAAAAGAAACGGACTCACAGAGACAACAAACTAGTGGTTACCAGTGGGGGAGAGGGGAGGAGGGAGAGGCAAGATTGGGGTAGAGGATTAAGAAGTACAAACTACCATGTATAAAATAAATAAGCTACAAAGATATATTGTAAAGCACAGGGAAGATAGCCAATATTTTATAATAACTATAAACAGATTATAATGCTTAAAAATTGTGAATCACTATGTTGTACACCTGACACTTATATAATACCGTGCATCAACTATACCTCAATTTAAAAAAAAAAAATTGGGGGCTTCCCTGGTGGCGCAGTGGTTGAGAATCCGCCTGCCAATGCAGGGAACACGGGTTCGAGCCCTGGTCTGGGAGGATCCCACATGCCGCGGAGCAACTAAGCCCGTGAGCCACAGCTACTGAGCCTGCGTGTCTGGAGCCCATGCTCCGCAACGGGAGAGGCCGTGACAGTGAGAGGCCCGCGCACCACGATGAAGAGTGGCCCCCGCTCGCCGCAACTAGAGAAAGACCTCACCCAGAAACGAAGACCCAACACAGCCAAAAATAAATAAATTAATTAATTTAAAAAAAAAATTTTTTTTTTAGGGGAATTCCCTGGCGGTCCAGTGATTAGGACTCGCTCTTTCACTGCCGAGGGCACGGGTTCAATCCCTGGTCCGGGAATTAAGATCCCGCAAGCCAGGCAGCGCAGCCAAAAAATAAAATAAAATAAATAAATAAATAACAAATTTTTAAAGACAACAAAGGGACAAGAGTGTGGCTGGAGCACAAAGGATGACAGGACATCCACATCCTGAAAATGGAACAGAACAGCACTCACCCTCGTGCTCCTCCCAACTGGGATGCCCCCGGCCTTTGGCAGAATAAGGAGGGGCTGGAACCTAACCTCCAAACTACTCCCCACTGAGAGCGGGGGACCCTGGATCCACTACCACACACACGCCTGTTCCCATCACTTGGGAAAGTTTTTGTTCACGAAGAAGAAAAGAATTTGACCAGACATAGTAGCCAGACTTACGGTCAGCTTCCAAATCAGGAGAAGGCCATGCTAAGGAGAATACGGTTTTGATCAGGAAGGTCACGAGAAGAAGTTCCAGCACAGCTAGTGGTCAAGAGCACAGACTCTGGAGTCAGACACTCTTGGGGAGAGACGGGTTCAACCATTATGGAGCTGGGCAAGATGCGTAACTTCTCTGAGTCCCAGTTTTCCCCTCTGTAAAATGGGTACCTCAGATTTCTCCCTCTCCCTCTCTCTGTCTCCCAAATGCCTGACCATAACACTTTTCACCTGCTCCCAACAATTACGTGCTTAAATGCCATCTATTCTGTTTTATAGTCTTGCTATTTCCCATCTGTTGGCTTTTTCTTTGTAAAGTAGTGTATTCTCATGCAGTGTTTTTCAAACCTTGGGTTGGAACCCAATCATTAGTGGGATGTGAAATCATTGCTAAATCATAACTTAACCGTAACTAGTGAGCCATAAATAAAAACCTTCAAAGAATAAAACAGACGAGTACAGAAGAAAATAGAATAGAAAAAACACATCAAAGTATGCGACAGTTGAGTATTGTTTCCTAGCACTTCGGTATGTGTGTCCTGGATCGTGATGTAACCGACATTTCTGACTCTGAGGCTCAGTCCAGAAACGTTTGAGAAATGTGGTTCAAAGCATGGGTTCTGGAGCTGGGCTGCCTGAGTTTGAGCCCAGGTCCATCACTAGCTAGCTATGTGACCTTCTCCAAGCTTCAGTGTCTTGTGTTAAGTGAGGATTACACTAGTGCTTCCTGGGATTGTTGGGAGGACAAAATGAGAGCATATATGGAAGACTGTAGCACAGTGACTGACACAGTAAATTTGTGTTACTGCTTTTCTTTTTCCCCAAAATAATGTCCATGTTAGGACTCCCTTGCTTGAAATCTCCCACGCCTCCATATTATCTACCAGATAAGGCATTAGCATCTAAACCTAGATTTCAGGCCCTCCTCAGTCTGACCCTAAACTACCTCTGCAGCCTTGGTGCCCATCTACAGGGAAAGATTCACCTTTCCCTGCAGCCACACTGGCTGCCTGCCTGACCTGTAGCATGCCTTGTCCCTTCCTCCCTCTACTAAGGCCCCTCTCTTCCTCCGCCTAAATTATCCTCCTGTCTGTTCTCTGCCTGGTCAAATTCTACCAGCTCTCAGGAGCAAACTAAGCCCCCAGCTCTTCCGCAGAGTCTTAGCGCTCTCTTCCAACCTCTTAATGAACTTGTCTCAACTACTGTTTTAATTTCAGCAGCCAGCCCAGGCACAGGATTAGAAGGATTAAAGAAGAGAAAGGTGGGGAAGGGGGGGGGGGCGGGAAACCAATAAGCAATAGTTGTCAGGCTTTAGTGGAATCAGAATCTCCTGGAGGGCTTGTAAAATAAGGATTGCCCAGCCCCACCCCCAGAGCTTCTGATTCAAAGTTCTTGGGGGGGGGGGGCGGGGTGGGGTAGGGGGTGAGAATTTGCATTTTTAACAAGTTCCCCAGTGATGCTGACGCCCCTGGTCGTGGGACCAGACTTGGAGAACACTGGTGGCGTGCTTAAGAATATGGGCTCAGTAAGATGAACCCAGGCTACTGTGGCGACTCCAGACTCAGAGTTGAAATCCGGTCACATCTTTTTTTTTATAATTAATCTTGCCATAATAGCAGGATGTTCTGTAGCATTCTTTTGAGACATCTCCCCTCATGCACAACTGACCAAGAACCCCAGAATCTTACTGAGTCTGGAAGGAGTTACTCCTCTTCCACAAGCGAATAAATTCTACATTGTTCACTTTCTGCCATTGCTTCTCCCGAACACATGGGGGCGCTGTTGAAGACTGGTCCCGCACCTGCGGGTGCGTGTTAATTACCGAGTTGTCCTGACTGGTCCAAGCACCTGCTGAGGCGCATTGACGTCTAGTCTGGGGCTTTATTACAGCTTTCTTCCGTTTACATTCCCGCATATGGCCATTTTTCACCAACGCACCACCCACTGTGCCAAGACGACTGAGCCCAGGGGAGTTCAGTTCATCAACCACACCCTGTGCCAAAAGCAGCCCACCTCTGTGGATTCTGAGCCCTTCGGGTCAGACCTAATCATTAGTGTAAGTCTCCTGAAGGTTAACTATTTTAGGCCCAGAGCTCTCTAAAAGAGATTGGGAGCAATTTGCACAAAACTGGTCAATTCTTCCCAGGCACTAGCTCTGCATAACAAAGGGTGAGGCAGCTTTTGGTAAACCGCTCGAAAGAACAAAAAACACGTTCTTTACTCTCTTTTCCAAGACAATGGAAACCTATTAGCACTTTCATTTTCACACTAACAGAGCCTTTTCCTGACCGGGTTGATCTGTTTTGGAGACTTGGAGTCTAAGCCACCACCCCGATTAATTTTTCTTTATCAAGCACTAAGGCCACTTGCAGTTTAGGCCGATAACGGTCAGCGTACTCCAGTGGGTCGTAACAACAACTTAGTGGCTGGCAACCCTCCTCTCTTTTGCTGAATTAAAATAAAAGGTAAAAGAGTAGTTTGCATGTTTTAAAGAAAGAATTTATACACGGACTTGAATGTCACTTAGATACAAAAACAAGTCTATACTGGATTAAGACTTTAAGTGAATTTCTTAAGTGTGGGTCACAAAGGTTTGAGTCATCTGCTCTCTGCTAAAGGTCTGTTTGTTACTAAGACACTCTTGCCTCTTTTCTGGCGTTCTCTGTGTTCTTTAGGCTACACTCTTGGAAGGCTATTTTGGTCTCCTCTTCCCCTTTAAGAATCTGGCCTGTAAGCTTCTAGAAGATCCTGTGCGTGTCTCTGAGTACACTTGCCTCGTTGTTCTGCACTGGGACCCCCTTCCCTTTTACCCGTTCACCCTCCCCCCCCCCCATAGATCTTGAGCTCCTTGGTGTCATTAGCTGCGTTGTATTCGCACACAGTACTTGGTACAGTAAATACCTGCTGAATGCCCCCACCAGCCTTCTTGAGTTGTTGCTTTTGGCACTTTTCACATACCACCTTACGTTGTTGTTGATAGAAATTTTCTCCAACCTTGTATTTGGTGACTTGGTGCACATCTTATTGCTCATCTGTTCCCTTAGTAGAATTTAAACCCCTTGAGGACAGAGAACATCTCTGGTTTTTTTTTTATGTTGAGTCCTCAGAGAAAAACTGAATGTAAAAGCCATGCGCTAATTCCAGTTGACTGATGGATAGCTGCGCTGAGCCTCTGCTAATCTGAGAACTAGAGGTTAGGCGTGTCTGACTTTCTCTCTTTAATTATGTCTCTGCTTGTTCCAGAAAGTAAGGGTGATCAACAGCATACATTAAGTAAAGCAAGATGACCTAAAATAGAAGCCAATGAGAATTTCTAAGAATTTTAATTGCAAGAAGTGTTAATACGTGCATAAAGGTTCGGCCAGAAGAGTGATTATCAAAATATTTCTTTCTGTGAATGGAGAAATTTAGAACTAGCCTAAACTTCACCAATCCTATATTGGTTAACTAAATTATGGGACATCTACTAGATCCAAGATGTGCATAAGGTAATGAGTGGGAGTGACAGTTAATAAAACACTATATATGGCATGATTTCATTTTGTAAAATATGTGTACTGTGGGGACAGGAGAGAGGGAATATGCTAGAACATAAGGGTGTTTCTCTCCAGGTATGACTATGAATGATTTTTACTAATTTCATGTTTGTGTTTCGTAGAAGAACAGGGTGGGAAAGTTATTTATATATATAAATATATATATATATATTTTTAAATAGGTAAACCAAAAGAAAGAAGAATAAAAGTAGGGAGCTAAGAATGAGGTTTATTCCAAAAATGAATACCATGAAGATTTAAACAGGCAAGACACAAATTTGCCTCTGAGCTTTCCAGCAATTCAAACAAAAAGGGAAACAAGATCAGCTACATAATTCACATTGTCCAGGAAAAACTCGAATCTTCCTGATAAGTAGGAATCTATCAGTGTCTCCCTTGGAGCCGCCTGAGGATGTTCTGCTAAGTAATAAATAACATCCTCAGCAGATTCTATCATCCAGGTGGGTTTCCTAGAGCAGTCTCTAAATTAGACTACCACGTCCCCTGCCTTTATTCTGAGGGTGGCCTTAAGCAGGTATTTAATTCCTCACTAAATACCTCCACTAACTAGTGGTGAATTAATTACTTCATATGTAAATGACTGACGATTATTAATAGCTGCAGTGAGCAATTAGAGTTACTAACCCATCCTGGCCTCTGGCTGGCATCTCTGAGGTGGTTCCCTCCCCCAAATCGCCAGGAGCACCTTTCTTGGGGAGTGGTCTCCTCAGCCTCGCCCCCAGCAGGGCCAAAAGGCAACCCAGTGACTGACCTACACTCCCACCTTACCTCAGCCAGGTGTGCAAAGACAAAAAGCCAGAAGGACTTGATTGTTAAAAAGTTATCTCCTATCTAAAGCCCAAAGTACTCAATACAGCCAAACGTGTGAGTCTTTTTTTCCACAGCCAGGGGCTCTTGGAATGGACACAGAGAGAAATGGAAGGAAAGGCTACAGAAGGGGATTTGGACTCAAAAGAAAGTTTCTCAGTCTGGGACCCCCAAGGCCTCCTCCCTGGAGACACTTAGGCTCAGAGCCATCGACTGACTTCTTATGACATCCACCAGTAAATGTGCTTGGCCCTGCACTAGGGGCTGGGATACAAAAGTGAGTGTGGGCAGGTGATGGAGCTTCCCAACTGGGGAGACAGCTGGACAAGCAGATCATCTCAAATCATAAGTTAAAGAGGCACAAGCAACTAGGGGAACATAAAGAGATCCTTATCCAACCATAAGCATCAGGAAAGACCTCTTGGATGAGATGATATCTGAATTGGGACTTGAAGGCTCAATACGGCTTTGCAGAACTGAGCAAGGGTGAAGGGCGTTCCAAGGAAGCAAAGGCTTGCTGTTTTCTGGAAACTCAAATCATCTCCTTATTGTCAAAGCGTAAACCTCAGAGTGGGATGGAGATGAGGCAGGAGAAGTGAGTTGGGGCCGGTGGTGGAGGGCCATGGGCCATGGATGTAGGGCTAAAGAAAGAGTCTTTGTTCCTTTAGCCCTGAGGTTTTGTACATGAATGCCAAGACCAGGCAGGTGATGTGAATCAGTCAGTGGCCCAGGGGCAATAGGGAATGGTGGGGACTGTGGCAAATAGGAGTGCAGTTGAGTCGCCTAAAGAGGCCACGCAATACTCTAGCCAGTTGTTACCGTGAGAGAATACAGGACTAGCCTTGCTGGATCTTCCCGTTGTTCGAGAGAAGGCAAGATCCAGACCCCTATACCACTCTCCCTATTTGTAAATGTTGGTGACTAATTCAAATTTAAAACAGAGTGAAGATCCAGTACGGGGAAGGGCCCCACTCCTCTGTCAGTGAGGCTGATTTAACCTGAGGGCTGGATTTGGCCTGTAAATCCACCGTGTTGCCACTTCTGCCTTAGAAAGTGGGGAGCCATGGACAGCTCTGAGGTAGTGGGCAAATGCAGACTTGCCCTTTTTTTAAACCCTATGTGCGTTTGTGTGCAATTTTGGTTAGAAAAGGGCAAGACAGGAGGCCTGAAACGTGTTACCTAAAGCATGTAATTCTAAGAATGGGTTAGTATGAAATGCCAGTAGGTCAGTGAAAGTCACCTCAGTGGTTTTCACTACTAAAGTGTAATATCAGACCCATCTGGCAGAACCTAGCAAACATGTGCAAAGGCAAAGGGTCAATGGAAGGACACAGGACTCTGCTGGTCTGTGGTCTCCTGCTGCGTGCTAGACACTGTGCGTAAACATGCGGAGAACTACCAGGGCTAAGGTTGTGAGGGGAAGGACTGGGTCTTACTCATCTTACAACCTCAGCTTTCACCTACAACAAAATCATACAAGGTCAGTGAGTATTGTCATGAACTGATTCCTTTATGAATGATCTAGTGGCCAGAGACCCAGCTTCACGTCCTGGCTTAGCCACTCATTAACTTGGTGACTCAGGTCAAGACACCTGGTATTTCAGAACCTTAGTTTCCCGCTCTGTAAATTGGGGATAGTAATACCCACTTTGTCTACCTCGTAGGCTCAAAATCAAAATGCAGAAATGCTTGGAAGGAAGAGCTTTATATATAAACTCATAAGTGCCCTATAGGTTGGACTGGGTTGGTTACTGTTACTTTGCCAAACCTGAGTCTCTTTAAGAACAATATTTTTAGGTGTATGGCAGAGAGAGAAAATGAACAGCATCTGATACCTTTGAGGTGGGCCTTCCAAACCTTGAGAGTTTGCCACCTACTTTGCAAGAGATTTGGAGCCCAGTCTCCAGGCTTCAACCCCGTGCCAAAGAGCCCTGTAGAGCCTTCGCACATGCTGTTCCCTCTGCCTGGATCACTCTTTCCTTAGCTTTTAGGTCTCAGTTTATGTCAGCTCCTGAATGTTGTTGTGAAGAGTCTTGAACTCACAAAGCAAAGATCTCAAGAGGTTTCAGAGGGAGCTGTTACTTACCAACTGTGTCTTATGCCTTTCTACCTCTCTCTCTTTCAAACAAAAATGTTCATTCTAAGTAATAACAACTACGTAGAGTAATTGAGCTAAACTCCCTCCTGAGCTCCAAAAGTACTTTAGGCAGCAACCACTCAGGAGGAATTGATTAATTTTAGTCAAATAACTAATTTAGCAGCAGTTTTTCCCAGTCCTTTCCTTTTTTCTTTTTCTTTCCATAGTATTTTAGAGCGAATCCCTGTCATTCAGAACATGTCATTCACCCTTCAGCACTTCTGCATGCATCTCTAAAATATAAGGACATTTTCCCACAAAACTGCAATACCATCATCACACTTAATAAAAATTAGCTATAATTATTTAATATTGTTAAACTAGCCAGTTGGTATTCGAATGTCCCCCAGTTGTCTCAAAAGTGTCTTTTACAGTTGGTTTCTCCACGTACTGCCCTTGATTGTTAACGCCCCTTCCAATTCGCAATCCAGAATAGCCTCCCCTTCCTCTTCTTTTTTTCATGCCCTTACTGAAAAACAAACAAACAAACAAAAAACTCAGCTGTTCTATTTTCTGAATTTATCTGATTGCATCCAAAGCGTGGAGCTGTTGACTTTGTTCCTCTCTCTCCCTTGGTTTGGCTCTGAGGCTTGGTCAGCATTTTCCTTTTTTGGCCACAATATGTCATAACTGGCTTGTGTGTTTCACTTATCACATCTCATCAGGAGTTGGTACGTGTCTGGTTTTCCCAAGGATTTGTGCTTTAAGTCATTAAATGAATTATCTCATTTAATCCTCACAGCAACTCAGAGAGGTGTGTTCCAGAATTAGTCCCATTTTTCCAGTGAGAAAACTAAGGCCCAGAGCAGCTACATGCTTTGCCCAAGTTCACACATCCAGTAAGTAGCTCTCTGACTTGGAAGCCTTAGATGTGCCTGAAAAATGGGCAGGATGGTAGTTTTAAGTTGCTCCTCCCTAAGGACCCTGTATCCTAAGCAGTGATCCCTCCTGGCCTCTCCTTTTCTTTATCTTCCACAACCTTGCTTATAACCATTGCCATGCTTAAGAATCCACCTGCTCCCGACCCAAGGGTTTTATACAAAAGCCTGGTAGAGAGAATGATTCCCTTCATTTATGTGCAGTAAGCAGAGAACAGATTTTTTGTATACATCTGTGCAGAAACTCAGTCTTCATTATTCACGCATTCTGTATTTGTAAATTCACCCGCTCACTAAACTTTGTTTGTAAACCCAAAACCAATACTTGCAGCACTCTTGCCATCATTCCCAGACACATGCAGAGCAGTGAAAATTTTGAGTCGCCATCAGGCACAATCCCAGCTGAGATCAAGGAAGGAGACTCTCTAAACTTCCTGTTTCAGCTCTCAGCCTCGGAACAAGTGTCCTTTTCACAGTCTATTTAGCACCACGCTTTTCACATTTTTGTGCTTTTCGTTGGTGGTTTTGCTATTTACAATGGCCCCCAAGCAGAGTGCTAAAGTGTTATCTGATGTGCCTTACAGAGAAAATATGTGTGTTAGATAAGCTTCATTCAGACATGAGTTATCGTGCTGTTGGCTGCAAGTTCAATTTTATGAATCAACAATATATATTAAATAAGATGTCTTTAAACAGAAATACAGAAAACAAGGTTATGCGTTGACCGGTTAACAAAAATATTATGGCCAAAGAGTCACAGGGAGGATTTCCCCTAGGAACGATGATTTGCTGTTCACTAATTCAGTGTTTGCTATGACTTTCTAGAACAAAACCACCGCAAATAATGAGAATCGACTGTCTATACTATATACTCTCGCCCTAAGGTTATTTTTTTTTTTCAGTTCTACAAAATCTGATTAACTTTGTTTTCAAATTAAATATTTGAATCAGATTTGTTTTAATTGCAAAGAGGGGAAAAATGCACTGAACACATGATGAGGAGTAGGAGTTTATATATGTAAACTCATATATATATGATTTTGTTTTCTCTGCTCCAATCAATTCAGGATAAACTTTTGCACTGAAGCATATCCTGATATCGCTGACTCTTCTGAGGCATCTTTCTGAGGCAAACTGGCTTGGGGGGATAGGTTCAAATCTGCTCCCAATTTAATGTTACTCAGTGCTGAAGTATTTATAACTTTGTTTCGCTGAATCATTATAAAGTATCTGAGCAAAAGAAAATTAATCAATTCCTGAAGTTTCTATGCCTCCAGGGCTTTAAGGAGATTAACAGAATTTTCTTTTATTTAGTTTTCAGCCTTCCCTGGAGTCTGTCGCTCTTAATGTAACTAATTTCATATTGACTTGGGTTTTCTCTTTAATAATAAAAGTTGGGTTCCCATTTGAGAATTCTCAATATTCTCTTTCATTTGAACTGCTAAAGGATAGTGTGAAAAATAAGTTTTATTAGAAAACATTGAAGAAGTATCTCCCTTCCCTAAGATGCACGGTGTGGGCTTTTTTTTTTTTTTTTTTTTTTAACATCTTTATTGGAGTATAATTGCTTTACAATGGCGTGTTACTTTCTGCTTTATAACAATGTGAATCAGCTATACATATACCTATATCCCCATATCTCCTCCCTCTTGAGTCTCCCCAGTGTGGGCTTTTTAATTAGTGTTTTCATAAGTGAGCGCCTTTAAAACATAACATTCATTCCACTGTTTCCATATTTAGAGCAACCTTTCATGTTGTTTTTGCTATTTAACTTTTTCGTATTAAACATGTTTACAAAAATGTAGAATATGACTTTGATGAAAACCATGATCTGAAGAACAGTTCTTAAAACCCAGAGAAGTCACATTTGTAACCATTTAAATGCAAGCAGTGTTTTCTAGCTGAAAGTTCTGAATCCATCTTCCAGGTAAGACTGATTGAAACTTTAAAAATAGGTAGCGTGAGATTGAAATGACCTTGGGCAGCCTATTGACAGAATTTACCAATGGTTTTCAAACATCCAATTTAAAAGTTTGATGTGGTTTTTGTTTGGTGTGTGTGTGTGTCTTTAGGCATAAAATTGACTAGTTTTTTTTGGCAATGATTTGATACATAAGCTTAATTTCTGAAAGTGGCTTTCAAGCAATAAAGGATGATGATTCAAGTTCTCTGAGTTCAGAGGTTAGTGCCTCATCTTCTGGCTGTGTAAATCAGGCAAGTCACGGATCTTCTGTGGCTCTTCCTCTGTAAAACGGAGTCCTGACACCTACTTCACGTTCATCCACGTCCTGCAGTTTCTCAGAGTGCCCAGAACATAGCAAATGCTCGAAACATGTTGGCTGTTGTTCTTAAAACTTGCACCCTCCAATAATCATATTTACAATGGGATGACTGTCCTCACATTAGGAATAAAATGGCCAATTATACTTTAACCAACACGTACTTTTAAATGTTTGGAGCATGTAATTGAGGAACGAATATAGGAATTTTCCACTAGAAGTCCTTGTTTACCAAATATCCCTGGACAAATACAGGTTTGTCTTTTTTTTTCTTTTTTCTTTTAAGGGAGATGAGGCCAGAAGAAAAGAAAGGAATACCTTCAAAGAGAGGCAGCTTGGTGTAGATTTTCTAAATAAAAAGAGGACTGGCCACCCTGACTCCCGATTGTTTTCCTGTGGCCACCAAAGCTGCAGATTAGATATCACTGAGGCTCCCATTTCTGTGACCTGATTCTTCCTGATATGCCTTGTGAAGTGCTTTCTTGGATGTGGGAAGAGAGAAAAGCATGTTTTTCTCTTTTTTTTGAATGACAGGAAAGCAACAAGGGGAATGATTGCCAAACCCAAAGCCATTACCCTTCCTCCTTTAGACAGAACTCTTTTCAGGCGGCAGTGTGCCCAGCCTCAAGGGATGCGCCATGATTGGTCTGAGCCAGTTATGACTATCCATTTCTGTCTGCCAGTCATTGGTCTAGGGCAGTGGTTCTCAACCCAGGCAATTTTGAAGACACACACACACCCATAGGACATTGGCAATGTCAGGGGACATTTCGGGTTATTGTAACTGGAAGGATGCGACTGGCATCTAGTGGGTAGAGGTCAGGGATATTGCTGAACCTCCTGCAATGCCCAGGACAACCCCCCACCACAGAGAACTATCTGTGCCAAAATATCAACAAGGCTGAGGTTGAGACATTGCTAGTCTAGGAGTTGAAACGTGACACGGTTCTGGACAATGAAATGTGACAGGAAGGAGGTAAGGGAACTTCTAGAAAGTAATTTTCCTCCTTAAAAAGAGGGTATTTTTTGCCCCACTTCCTTCTTCTTCTTCTTTGTTTTTTTTTTTAATTGTTTTTGGAATGCTGGTGTGTAAAGATGTGATGCTTGGAACTGCTGCAACCATCTTGGTACCATGAGGGGAGACATCACCAACATGCACCTGTTTCCAGGCTTCTTGTTATATGAGAAAATTGTCTTTACTTTAAAAACTGCTATTACTTGGTATTTTTGTCACTTGTAGTTAAAAGCATAATTATTAAATCCACTGTGTCATATAATTTTCCCACAAAATGTTCACATTCAGTAAACTAGACAACAGCAGAACTTTTCTGAGATTCAGATATCGGTCAATGAGCTGGGCTTAGTCACTACCTAAGTGTTTTGTTTCTGGTACCAAGTCCCTTATAGCAAGTGAATTTCAATTCATGCCTCGGAAGCATGACAAATGACTCTACATCTTGGGTCTTCAATGACTCAGGAAGACTTAAATTGTGAAGACATCCTGTCCTAGTTTAAATTCAAGCTCTGCCAGCTAGTAGGTGTGTAATACTGGGTGAGTTTACTTCTCTGCTTCGGTAAGTAAGAAGTAAACTCACCCAGTATCACACACCTGCTAACTTCACCTTCTTCATCTGTAAAATGGGGTTAATAGTGGTGACCTCAAAGGTTAAATGAGCTGTCACATGAAAAAAATGCCTAAAATAGTGTCTGGGACATATTAAGCATTAACATCATAATCATCATCATCACTAAATGTTACATCTGCGAAGGCCAAGGCTCTGGTGAACAATGTTCGTATCGAAATCTTACCTGAACACATGACCATCTTTCAAAGTTGAAATTGACAGCCAAATGGGCATTTTGTGTGAACAACTGTTAGGGGAACGGATTAGCAATACTCTACCCAGTCTTACCAAATTCCACCCTTGTGTAGAGACACAGCCAGGTGACTGGCACACGCTCTTCCCAGGACATCAGTGGCATGATGCTAGCAGACCCGTGGCAGGTATGTCACTGGTTCCAGAGAAGCTAATTACAAAAACATGCCTCCTTGTCTCCCAGTGTTAATGATTCCTCCACACTGAGGTGTGGATCCCGAAGGTTGGTCTAGCATTGACTACAGCTCTGTTTCATGTATGTTCTTAACTTCGTCCAACCAATACCAGACAGATACCATTAAATTCTCTTTCCACATACTCCCCTGGTAGGGCAACATTTCTCAGAGCCTTGCTGTCTTCTTCTTTGTCTTTAAAACCCTGTCTGTTGTCTGAACTTCTATAATGAGGCTCTATGAAGCATAATGAGGCTTTGAACTGAGGCATGTCAGGACCTCAGGCAAGTTCCTTAACCTTACTACGTTCCCTCATCCTTAAAGCGGGGCTCAGGAGACCCCCTTTTATAGAGTCACTGGGCATAAACTAACAGTAAAAAGTCTTTAACAAGGCTCTTGGCGTAAGGTAGGTGCTTGATAAAAAGTTGCTGCTGGTTGTAATTCTGTGTGGTTCACTCTCACCCCTGTTCACTTACTTAACAAAATCAGTATTCCAGAATATTTCAGGGCTTGGTGCAAGTTGATTGCACTGAACTATGATGGATCTCAGCCAAGTATTATGCTCCCTCTTTATAAATACCTGAGTAATACTTAAACTCAAGAAGGCAGAGAAAAAGC
This sequence comes from Eschrichtius robustus, assembly GCF_028021215.1. Lineage (NCBI taxonomy): Eukaryota > Metazoa > Chordata > Mammalia > Artiodactyla > Eschrichtiidae > Eschrichtius > Eschrichtius robustus. The sequence continues at coordinate 23,676,421 of NC_090835.1, forward strand.
AATAGGACCCAGGAGAAGTCAGCCAGAACCTATGTGAATTGTGTATTCAGAGTGGTGCTCTGACAATCCTGGGGCATAAATCTTAAACTCTGCAGATCTGCTCTTTTTTGAAGGCGCCAAGCCCCACAGCTTGACAGCCACTTTAATTGGTTGCCAGGTCTCCATAGGCAAAAGTCATCCTGTGCACGATGAGGTTTCCTGTCTTATGTAAACGTTCCAGAGCTGGGCACCAGTGTGTCTATTTTCAGGCTTTCTGGAAGGAACCAGCCCCTTTCTCTATCTGCCCCCTCTCTGCCCCAGGCAACAGGCTACATACTTCACCCAGCCTTGAGACAAAAGTGTCAGCAAGAGACACGATCCTAAAAGTATTCCTCTCCATCCCTGGTGTCCTCCTTCTAATGTTTCTCCAAGTAAATAGTACCTGTGGCCCTGTGGGGAGCCTACAGGATGACTTTGGATGGTACCTAGATAATCTTTTCTTTTGAAGTTCCTTTTAAACTAAATTTTAGATTTTTTTTTTAAATGAAAAACTGATCAAAGTCATGCAAATGAATTGTCTTTTATGGCGAGTTAATTTAAAAATCATGTAATTTTAAGAAACTTTCTCTTTTTAAAACAAGTTTATTTCAAGTTTGAGAATGGTGCATAAAACAGAATTGCAGGCCTAGACGTACTTAGGTTAAATCTAAGATTATAAGCTGGTACTGGCCACCAGGTCAGGCTTGTGGTCACTCACTCACTCCAGCTTAGACTCTGAGTGAGGCAGGAGCCATTGGAAGGGACTTCTGTCTGTTCTGTCTCAACTATTTAGAATGGTACCTAACCTAGACTAGGTATTCAATAAATAGGTGTTGAATGACTGAATTTATTTAGTGTTCTCATGTGCGCGGCATGGTGCCAGGAGCTGGGGATTCAAAGATGAAGCTGATAGATACCATCTTCGCCTTCCTGTAGCTTATTAAAGGATTCATTCCTGGTTTCCCTTCGAGGTTCAATTGACTCCTGGATTCTTAAATGCTAGAGCACAGAATGTAAATATCTGTCACCTGAATACATCTCTCAGCCTCAGCTTTCTCACACTGACAGAAACAAAGCCTGGAAGCACAGCTCCCAAAACATCCATGATGCTGGTCATTCCCTTTTCCTACTCAGTCTCAGAATCTCCCCTTTTTCCTTCCAGGAAAAAGCCCCAGATCCTTTTGGCCTCCACCCAGCTCTCCTCCCCCAGGGAAACCAGATTCAGCTGACATTCAGCAACGGTGAACACTTGACTTGTTCCCCTGGGGATATGGCATATTAGTCACCCCATAAACGTTTAATTTTATTTAGCCATATTTTATAAGCTGGCACATTATCAGAGGTGTCTCCTTCTCTGTTGCCTCAAGTGCCACTGTTTGAATGTACCCGTAATGCCTCTTAATTTTGTCACTCTTTGCTTCTAGTAAAATGTGGGAATATACAAGGGAAAGCAGAAAAGGCAGGCGCTGGGTGGCTTAGCCTAGAGTGCTTATAGAAACCCTCTCTAGGAAGAAATGTGTGCTCCTTCAAGTACCGTGGCTTTCTCGAAGGGGGAGTCCTCTGCTGACCCGCATTGGTACTGCCCGGGGAGTGATTGTGTCGGTCTGGGCGGGGCCCTGGAATTAGCATTTTAACTTTTCATTGCAGTGTTAATGTACAGAAAAATACAAATGAGTGTCCAGCTCAGTGAATTTGCACACACCCCTGTAATCAGCAATATTGCCAGCACCCCCGAAGTGCCTTGTTCCCTTTTTCTTCTAACTTTTTTGATGTTGTTGTTGAAGTATAGTTGACTTTAAATGTTGTGTTAGTTTCAGGTGTTCAGCAAAGTGACTCAGTTATACATACATATATATGTGTGTGTGTGTGTGTCTGTGTGTATATTCTTTTTCAGATTGTTTTCCATTGTAGGTTATTACAAGATAAGCTAACCCTGTGCTACACAGTAGGTCCTTGTTGTTCATCTATTTTATATATAGTAGTGTGTATCTGTTAATCCCAAACTATTAATTTATTGCTCCCTCCACCTCCACCTCATTCCCTTTGTCACTGCCTCTCTACAGCAGTTCCTGTTATCTTGACTTATAGCCCATAGATTAGGTTTTGCCAATTTCTATACATATAAGTGGAAACATATACTTTTTGGTTTCTGGCTTCTTATGCGCAACATTATGATTTGTGAGATTCATCCACGTTGCTGCATGTAGCTGCAGTTTAATCATTCTCATTGCTGTATGGTTTTTTATTGTGAATATTATCATAATTTTTAGATTTATTCTGAGACTGATGATGGACTATTGGATTGATTTCAATTTGTAGCTATTATGAATAATGCTGTTATGAATATTCTAGCAGATGTCTTCTGATGAATGTATGTACACATTTCTGTTGGGTATATAACTTGGAGTGGAATTGCTGGGACAAATCAGCATTTTAAACAAGCAACTCCAGTAACACCGACTCATGCTGAAATTTAAGAACCATACAGCTAGACGAACCAGCAAGTACCATTTACCAAGATTAATCAGGTTTGAATTGTACTTCAATACAGAAGATTTGAACTGCCCACAAAAACTTTATAGTCTTATTGAGAAACAAACAGACAAAACAAACAAAAAAAACGTAGATTCACAGAGCACATATTGAAGAAAAACATTGGAGAGAAAATAACTCAGGCATCCAATCCAGATGCCTGTTCTAGTTTGGAACAATGCACACATACATAAAGCAGAGTTGTATATTGGCTTCCTATAGGAAAGACTCTGGGTTTTTTGGGTTTTTTTTTTTTCATATCATACCAAAGTTTATTGATTACGTCAAACAAAATTTCTGTAATGAAAAGGGCAAGTTGCATTCATAAAAGATGGCATTCACATTCATTATAGAAAGCAAAAACGATGTAAAAAATTGCTGAAGTGAAAAATGTAATATTGCAGTCCCATTTTGCAAGCCGAAAAATGATTTTGTCAACACTTACTTAAATTCTGCATTTATATACTGCATGTTATTAAAAAATTCCATCACTAAATTATTATGGATTTTGCAAATTTAGGCTTGTATGTTATACTGTTGCTGGTGTAAATGTGGTAGATATGAAATTTATGTTTTCAGTTTAGTAGGTAACATCCTCAAACAATGGAGAACAGTTGTGAAAACCACAAGGACATTTTGTAGTTCAAAATTATTCAAATGATGGGTATATGATCCTATTATTACATTTTACCCCTTTCTCTGACACAAAATAAGGTGGTTAGATTGTAGTGATAGGAATACTGGATGGCTTACTTCAAGTTATTCCATCTGCTAACCCCACACTAACCAATTTTTTTGCCCACTAATAAAATATCTTTCAAAAAATAAAGTCAGGCCTCTCTCAAGGATCTAAGCCATGATATTACACATCACTGCCATCGTGAATTTGAGCTGCAGTGTAATATGTAGCTTATTAGACACAACTCTAAATGCCCCTTGTCTTTCTTCCAGGATGCAAGGAATTTTACATGCCACCAGTTGTATTTCCACTATCCTAGGTATTCTGATTATGTCAAATCTCCAATGGTCTGCATTAAACAAGAATTATAGGGACTGTAAATACAAAGAGCCCACCTTAACTAGAGAGGCTTGTTTAATGAAGACTCTGGGTTTTGTTTGGCATAAACAATGTTTCAAAAATGAAGAAATGTTATAAAATGTTTATATTTCTGATTTCTCTTGAAAAATTAAGCTCCAGCAACACCAGTTCCTTGTTCCTACATGGCAACACTTGTCTGGAGCTGGACAACGACTGTCCCCTTTAGATGAAACATGTGGTTTCCAGGTACCACAGTCCCCACCAATCCCTATTGCCTCACTCTGGCCTTCTTCTCTCATTTACATTAGCTGCCTAACTCCTGCAGGCATTTGGCTTCCCAGTCCCTGGTCTAGAGGATTACAGTAAACATTTTCCTATACAATATTTGAGGGCTCACAAGAACCCTGCAAGCCATCGAGTGCTTGATAAGATTGTCCCCATTTGGACGGCTGAGGAAATTGAGGCTCCGAGAGTGATTGAACAAAGTTGCATAACTAGCAAGTGGTGGCCTTCTGGGGGCTATTTTGAGAAGTATTTAAAAATCATGTGTATGTTTTTTTATGTGAAGCAGTGACTTAAATAAATCAAGATATGTGTAATAAGACGTTCGTAATAAAGTTCAGAGAATTTTTTTTAAGGCATCAGAGGAGGGAAAAATTTCTGTAGAATAAAGTGGTCACAGATGTGTTTCCCCCCAGGATGGGGGAATCTCATCTGAGCCTTGATGGATGACTGTGAAGAGGAGGCGTGATGATGGCATTCTGGGCAGCGGCTCAGCTGGAGCACAGGCACAGAGTCAGAAGCAGGCAGATGGGGATGAGGTGGGGATTGTGGACATGAGAGAGACCCGGAGGCATGACGGAAATGACTGCTCAGCTGTGTTGCCTTGAGCAAAAGTCGTTTTTTTTTTTAACATGTTTGTTTGTTTGTTTATTTATTCAGGCTACATTGGGTCTTCGTTGCTGTGCATGGGCTCTCTCTAGTTGTGGCAAGCGGGAGCTACTCTTCATTGCGGTGCGTGGGCTTCTCATTGCGGTGGCTTCTCTTGTTGCAGAGCATGGGCTCTAGGTGCGTGGGCTTCAGTAGTTGTGGCACATGGGCTCAGTAGTTGTGGCTTGCGTGCTCTAGAGCGCAGACTCAGTAGTTGTGGCGCACGGGCTTAGTTGCTACGTGGCATGTGGGATCTTCCCAGACCAGGGCTCGAACCCGTGTCCCCTGCATTGGCAGGCGGATTCTTAACCACTGCGCCACCAGGGAAGTCCTTGAGCAAAGGTCTTCACCTTTCTGAGTCTCCGGGTCATGTGAAAGTTCTCGACCTCACTAGGTTTTGAGAGGAGTAAAGGAAATTCTGTAAGCTCAGTTGGCTGTAGTTTATTCATCCTTGTTCGGATGAATAGCACAGTCCTGACACTGGCAACCACACAAGAAACAATAGCTATTGTGCTCTTACCGTCACGCGGTTGATGGTTAGCGTGCTGGAGGGGAGCTTAGAGGGGAGAATGGGGTGACTCCTCAGGGGATCTGACCTGGGAGCCAGCAAGATCTCCATCTCGCCACCACGCCCCCTCAACCCTGCCCAAACCCCCCTTCTCCTCAACTGCAGGGAGCAGTTTTTTATTCCATCTGAACTATCTTCCCCAACCTATCTCTTTAAGTTGTTCTTAAAGTCACTGCCAAGAAGCAGCATCCATTTGGCAAAGACTATGAAGAGAAAATCTTACCTTAGATGCCCCCACTTTAGGTCTGTTCCCGTCATTAGTGAGGTGGGTGGCTTTGATGCTTAGGAGGTAAGGCAGGAGGTGTTGTGGAATCAGCGTGAGCTCTAGCCTCTGACATGGGTTTCGTTACATGGACATCTGACTATGTGGCCTCGGGCGAGCTGGTCAACCTCTCCAGGTTTCAATCTGCACTATCTGCAAAAATGGAAAAAACCATCACCGCTCAGGGTGATGGTGAAGGTTCAAGATAAATATACAAAGCGGCCGGCACGTAGTCGGTGCTCAGCTCATTGCCTTTATTGTTGTTCCAGTGCAAGATCTTTATCAGAAGAGCCTGGGAATTAACTTGTGCTTCATGGGGGATGGGGGGAGGGGTTGACCAGGACACAGAGCACAGCATTGTGGACACATTAGGGGCTCAGTCCTCTCAGTTGACTTCCTAGTCTCAGCTCTGTTGCTATCACAGCTCTGTGACCTTGAGTAGGTCCCTAAACTCTTTTAGGTCTACACTTCTATAGCCATAAAACAGGGGACTGGAGGAGGTGACCCTGAATACTCACTCTGCAGCTAACATTTCAAATTCTATATGTCTGTGATTGACAGCCGACAGTTTCACATCCTTCTGTTTCTTGTGTCTGCCCTCTGTCCATTTCTCACACTCTCTCTGGTGGTGACAGATATCATCTCCCTTGCCAATGATAACACCTCAGTCAGGATCCAGCCTAGTAGAGAAAGCCTGCAGAATACGGTGTGGAGGCTGGCAGGAAGGGTGGCCAAGGCTGCAGTGCTAAAGTGTTCTTCCCACCGGGTCCTGGTGTCAGGGGCAGATGGGGAGAGAGGCTGCCCAGCAAATGTGGTATGATCTTATCTTCAGACTTCTCTTCAGAGCAAAGAATTATCTACCAGGAAGCCTGGTGATGGGGTTTAAGGCCATGTAGGGTGATGTATCCATTAGGGTGTGTTAGGCTACCGGTAACAGAAAAAGAACTAAGGGTCAATTTTAAAATAAAATTATCTCACCAGTAAGAAGTCAGGACCATTACTGAGGTTTCAGGGTTGTTTCTACGATGCCGCGATCACTGAGCACCTAGGTGTTTCTCACATCTTATCTCTACCATCCTCTTTGTATTAATGATACAAAGCTACTGCAACTCCAGTCATCACATCTTTCCCTGAGAATGTCCAGAGACCAGAACGAAGGGCAGTACATTCTCATGCATTATATTTATATCAGAGATAAAAGTTCTTTTCTCCTAGGCCTCCTCTTGAACTCACAGGCCAGTTTTACCACCTGATAAAGGAAATGGAATTGCTGTGATTTGCTTAGACCAAGATTTCTCAATCATGGTACTAATGACACTTTGGACAAGAGAATTCATTGTTGGGGGGCTGTCTTACATATTATACGAAGTTTAGACACATCCCTGGCCTCTACCCACTAGGTGCCAGTAGTACCCTCTTTGTCTTGATAATCAAAAATGTTTTCAGTAATTGGCAAATGTCCCTTGCACAGCAAAATGGTCCCAGTTGGAAAACCACTGATTTATACTAATCAGCACTCTATCCTCCCTGGGGATGGAGAAGGATCACCTTCCTGAAACACATAGCAAAGTCGATACCTGACACCATCAGGGTCCTGCTGGCAAGGAATAAAGCAGAGGGCTTAAGAGGAGCAGCCGAGGTGAGTCTTGGGTCTGATGCAGATGAGGAACTGCTAAAAGAACCAAAGGTACCCATTCCGGAAGTGAGCAGATTTCAGAGAAGAGACTGGACTCTAATACCAATATTGATAACATTGACCTGTAGATGGAAGGGAGGATGGAGTGAACATTTACAGAGGATCTCCAGTTGCCAGTCCTGTGCTGGACTCTTTATATGGATTTTGCTTTTAACCCTTAGAGTGCTGCAGCGACAGGCTAAGCTTGGATGGGTTTAACTCTAAGAGGGTTATAAGCAGGATCTGTGGGGTGAACCCTATAGGAGACGGACTCACTTTTTCTTGTTCCATGGACCCTTTGGCAGTCTGGAGAAACCTAATGGATCTCTTCTCAGGGCAATGTCTTGAACTGCATAAAATAGAATTCAGTACTTAACACTTGTTTCAAAAGATTTTAAAAATGCTGATGAGTTTCTTCTCACGAAGGAAGTAGACACAAGGAGCGGTTGTAGGGATTTCTGCTCCATCTGAGTTTGGACCTTTAAAGAAACCCCTCCAGTTGATACATTTTAATTCTTATTTTTATGATTATAAAACTACTGCACACCAACAGCTCCCAGTCAGGGGAACTATGCAAGAGGAGGGAGAGGAAGCATCAAGGGCAAAATGGGACTAAAGGGAAAAGGCAACCTCTCCTTTCTTATAATCATCTCCCTATGGCGGGCGCTGCTTCAGAGTGACTCAGAACCTCAGAGAAAGCCATCCTGAGGGAGGAGCAGTGGGTCAGGCTCAGGGAGAGACGATGGCCCAGGGCAGGAAGGGTGATCCAAGATGCACTGCCTGAAAGGAGGTTTAGGATGGGGCCAAAACAAAAAAACAAAACAACAAACAAAAGCAAAAACCTATTGCACTGATTGAAAAAAAAAAGAGAGAGAATATAGAAAAATCTAAAGATTGTTCATGTTCCTATCACCTGGAAATAGTCATTGTTGATTTTAGTTGGTCCTTGCAGACTCGTGCATTTATATACCTATGCACAAAAGATATACTTTTGTTATCATAATGGGACATTGCATAATTATTTATAACTGGCTTTTTTTCATTTAGCAGTTCAGGAACATTTTTCTGTGTTAGAAAATAGTACTCTAGGTTGAGGACAGCAAACTCTGGCCCAGAAGCCAGATCAGGTCCTCTGCCTGTCTGGGTAAATAAATTGTTATTGGAACACAACCAACCCACTTGTTTACACCTTGTCTATGACTGCTTTCCTGCTGCACTGGCTGAGAAAGTGTGGCCCCTGAGCTTAAAATACTATTTAGCCCTTTACAGAGAAAGTTTGGGAACCCATGAGCTAGCGCATGGGTTTTAAACCTGAGGGTTTATGAATTTGGGTGGGGAAAAAGATTACATCTTTATTTTCACCAGTTCTAATGGAAACTTAACCTTTCTTTCAATGATTGATATAGGCAACAAATCACAGTCATGTTAGCAGTACCTGTGAATTTGTCTAGAGCTTGTCACAGACATCTTGTTTACCGCTACCTCAAAATTATAACTATTAGATCTGCTACTAGATCTTTTTACTTTATGCCTTTAAAAAGAAGAATCATATTTACTGACTTATTACCAGAAAAGCTATATTCTGATAACTTTATTTCCATGTAATGTTCCCTTTGCAGTGCTGTGGGTTCTGTTTTGTACAGTTCAAAACATTATTCTGAGAAGGGACCATCCATTAGGTTTCTCTAGACTGCCAAAGGGGTCCATGGAACAAGAAAAAGTTAAGGATTCCTCATCTAGGTAATTTTTAATGGCTGTGTATTATTCCACTGTTACTGCTGTTTAATCAACATATTGGTTATATTGGGGTTTCTTTTCAGGGTGATAAAATGTTCTAAAATTGATTGTGGTAAAGATTGCTCAACTCTGTGAATATACTATAAAAATGATTGAATTGTACACTTTAAATGGATGAAGTATATGGTATATGAATTATATCACAGTGAAGCTTCCCCCCCTCAAAAAACGTATTTATCTAATCATCTAAGATAAGAATGTGAGTCATGAAGAGTGTGATTTTTGATACCAGAAAGAGTATGGGATGGGAAATCAGAAGCCCTCTCCTATGACTGTAGGAGCTTCTGAATCCTCATCTGTTAACACACCTACACAAGGTTAATTGAGGTGATCACATGATAACTTCCTCTTTCATGTAAGAATTTATTGGTCACCTACTATGTGCCAGGCATTGTTTTAGGTGCTGGGATACAATAGTGCACAAAATAGACAAAGGCTCTCAGGAAGCCTTTTCTAGTGGAGGAGGTAAGCAATAGCTAACTAACTAAATAAATGTAGCGAATGATGATAAGTGTTAAAAAGAAAAATAAAGCCAGGTAACGAGTTAGAGAGCAATGGCTGGAAGAACTATTACACATACATGATAGCACGTGTTATGTGGAGGTGCTATTCAGGGAAGCCTCAGTGATGACGTGATATTTGAGTGACTTGAGAAATAGTATAAATGAGCAAGTTTTATAAACTGCAAAGTACTAAAGAATATTTATTATTGTAACTACTGATGACATAACCATACCTGTAGGTACTCTGCAAGACGTAGCTTTAAACTTCAGATTTCTTCTTTCACGGTTATATCTGTTACGGATTGAATTGTGCCCCCTCCCCCCCCCCCCCCAAAAAAAAAATTCATAAGTTGAATCTCTAACCCACAATGTGACTGTTTGGAGATGGGGCCTTTAAGGAGATAATTAACGCTAAAGGAAGTCATAAGAGCATGGCTCTCATCTGAAAGGACTGGTGTCCTTATAAGAGGAAGAGACAGCAGGAGTGTGGCACACACAGAAAAGGCCACGTGAGGACATAGCAAGAAGGGGGCCATCTGCAAGCTAAGGAGAAAGGCCTCACCAAAAACCAGCCTGCCAGCACCTTGATCTTGGACTTCCAGCCTCCAGAGCTGTGAGAAAATTAATTTCTGTTGTTGAAGCCACCCCGTCTATAGTATTTTATTATGGCAGCCCTAGCCTATCTTACTCTGAAAAAGTTTATGTATTAAACACAGGAATTATCTAATTTTTGAAGGTTTGGAAACCTCACTTGTCTGGCCTTAGAAGCTACTTTAGAGATGATTTTTTGATACATAGTTCCATTTTCTTCCACAATTATTTGTTAGTTTTATATTTTCTCGGATAATCATTCATTTCTTTTTTTAAGTTTATTTAGTTATTTATTTTTATTTATTTATTTTGGCTGTGCCGGGCCTTAGTTGCAGCATGTGGGATCTTTTAGTTGCAGTATGCAGACTCTTAGTTGCAGCATGCATGCGGGATCTAGTTCCCTGACCAGGGATCAAACCCGGGCCCCCTGCATTGGGAGTGCAGAGTCTTACCCACCGGACCACCAGGGAAGTCCCAATCATTCTCTTCCTTGAAATCCTCAAACATACTAATAGAGAAAAGGGTATCTGATTTTCCCTCACTCTCCTCCATTTAAAATTTCTGTTTTGTTCTGGGTGAAAATTTCCTGAGATTTCTCTATTTCACCTGTTTTTTTTTTTAAGCTCGTAGAATTATTTATCAATTGTATGGTTATTCTTTTTCAGATCCACTAATTTTTGCTCTGATATTTTTTCTTTCTCCTTTTATTTTCAATGTGTATGTTTAATCATTTTGATAAAGGTTGGTGTTGAATGCTCACCTCATTTATTTTTATTCTTTCTTATTTAATAATGAAAACATTTAAGCCAATGATTTTGGTCAGAGTTTGGATTTGGTGGTTTTCTGAAAATATTCTCTTTTCATTAATTTCCCAGTTGTCATTAAGTATACACTTTATTTCTCCTTAACCTCAATATTTTTTGGAGAAAGTAGTTTTATTATTTCTAAGACTTCTATCTTACACTATCGTTATTCATTTCTTTTATCTTTTTATAAATTTATTTATTTGATTTATTTATTTTTGGCTGTGTTGGGTCTTTGTTGCTGCGTGGGCTTTCTCTAGTTGCGGTGAGCGGGGGCTACTATTCGTTGCATGCGCAGGCTTCTCATTGCGGTGGCTTCTCTTGTTGCGGAGCACGGGCTCTAGGCTCACAGGCTTCAGTAGTTGCAGCGCACAGGCTCAGTAGTTGTGGCTCGTGGGCTCTAGAGCGCAGGCTCAGTAGTTGTGGCTCGTGGGCTCTAGAGCGCAGGCTCAGTAGTTGTGGCACACGGACTTAGTTGCCCCGCTGCATGTGGAATCTTCCCGGACCAGAGCTCAGACCCATGTCCCCTGCAGTGGAAGGTGGATTCTTAACCACTGCACCACCTGGGAAGCCTTGTTATTCATTTCGAATCTTACTGCACTATGTGGAGGATATTTGACCTCTGTATTTTCAGTTGGGGAAGTTGTTTTCTCAATGTGCCAATACATAGTCAATTTTTATAAACATTAATGGATGCCCAAGAGAAGGATATCGTTTCTGTATACAAATATACATATTGATTCTTACTAACTTTATTGTTCAAATTCTCTTCCTTGACCTATTTATAGTTTTTAACTACCAGATTTGTAAAAGTATATGAAGAATGTTTTAAAATCACACTTGCCTCCTACCTATTTCACCTTTTTTTCAGGATCTGTGATAAATGATACATTTAGGTTTTTGACTGTTCTGTCTTTGCTGTAGATTGTAACTTTATCTGTACAAAACTGCCTCTTTTGTTTCATTAATGATTTTTGTCTCAGATTCTAAATTGCCAAAACATAATTGTGTCACCTCTGTGATCGTTTTGTTTGCGTTTTCATGGAAAATGTTACTCGTCCTTTTATTTCTAAGCTTTTCTCTTTAATTCCTTTTAGGTGTGTATTTTGCTTTTGCTCTTTTATTTTGCTTTTGCTCTTTTAACCTTTGGCAGTTAATTGTGAAGGAAGTGCTTTTTACTTTCTTTTGAGGAAGGAGGCTCCGTGCTTTCATAGAACCATGGGTTGTTTTCTTAATGCGGTACCATTTGCCTTAGGATTGGTGAAAATTCCTCTGATATTCGGCATTTGACCCTCTATCAGGCCTGGTTTCTACCTTTTTCTTAGTTTTCATAAGCATTTGAGCGGAAGTTGGCAGATACTGTGTCGGGGCCTGCAGGCAGATGCCGTTTTAAATTAGAGTCTGCGCGGCCAGATGTTCATGCTTCGTAAGATAATAACATAATAACTTCACAAATAAATAACTTCATAACTTGACATAGACATCAAGTCACAGCTGGGAGTGAACTCTAAAATCATGCCCTCACCTTTCTGTCACTCACTCAAGACTCAATTTTCCCCCTAAGTAAACCTGATATAGAACTAATACTAATTCAGTGCAGCTTAACAGGTTTTTATTGGCCTGCCAGACCCTGGACTAATTTTCATTTATTTATTCACTTAACAAAAGTGCATTGAGCAGTTCCATGTACTGGGCACTGTTCTGAGCTCTGGAGATAAAGTGAGGGAACAAGACAGAATGTTTGTATCCTTGTGAAGAATACATTTTTTTTTTTTTTTTAATGAAGCCATCTAGTCTTTTTTTTTTTTTTTTTTTTTGCAGATATTCATTTTTAATTATTATTTATTTATTTATTTATTTTTGGCTGTGTTGGATCTTCGTTTCTGTGCGAGGGCTTCCTCCAGTTGCGGCAAGCGGGGGCCACACTCTTCATTGCGGTGCGCGGGCCTCTCAGTATCGCGGCCTCTCTTGTTGCGGAGCACAGGCTCCAGACGCGCAGGCTCAGTAATTGTGGCTCACGGGCCCAGTTGCTCCGCGGCATGTGGGATCTTCCCAGACCAGGGCTCGAACCCGTGTCCCCTGCACTGGCAGGCAGATTCTCAACCACTGCGCCACCAGGGAAGCCAAGAATACATTTTTAATAGAAAAAATAAACAATTAAAACTAAATACATAATTTTAGGTAGCGATGTGTGCCATGCAGAAGAATAGAGTTAGAGAACAGAGGATGACAGGCAGATGAGGGAGCTGTTTCAGGTGAGGTGGTCTCTTCCCTAAATGACACCGAGGGGAGACCTGGAAGAAGTAAAGGAGGAGCGAGGGGAATGCTGGGAGCAAAACGGGAGCGCGCAGCTTCAGTACCAGGGCCTCGAGACATGAACGTGCTGCCGCCATGAAGGAACGTGAATATCCCTGTTGTGATGCTTAGTCCAAATCCAAAGCCCTGGGCAGATGTAGCTGAATGGCTGCTCCTGGCTCATGCGTTCCCACCCTGGCATCCAGAGGGATGATCTGTCATCTGTCTCTGGCTTCCATTGCAGGAGAGGGAGCACGTACAATTGGCGATTTCCCCAAACAGAAAGAGAGTAGTCAGCTGCTGGACAAATAACAGTGTCTACTTCGGCTTACTCCTTTAGCTGTCCAATATGCCTTGCCACACTTTCTTGTTTATAATTTCCAGCTAACATTGTGCAGCCAGATCCCATAGAGCCACACACATATTCATCCACTTCCCAGAGGAAGACAACACATAGTCTCTTCAGCTCCTGCATGCCCAGCTCAAAATCCGGGACTGCTGCATCATGACCATTCCTCCGGTTCTTTGGGACTCCATCTCAGTAGCGTGAAACCTTTGGATTAGATTGCAAAGTTAACCACCATAACACATTCTATATAAAAATAGTATGGGAAAGAAAGAAGGAAGAGAAGGGGAATTAGCAACTGCAAGCATATAGAAATACACATGCATTTTATTTTAAAAAGATATTAAAGGATACTGTTTTCCGAAGTAATTGAGCCATTTTACATTCCCACCTGCGATACATGGGAATTTCTCCATGTCCTTGTCAACGCTGGTTATTGTGTCTTTTTTATTACAGCCACTCTAGTGAGTGTGAAGTGGTATTTCATTGTGGTCTTAATTTGCATTTCTCTAATGCCTAATGATATTAATTTTTTTTTTCATGCGCTTGTCATCCATATATCTTCTTTGGTGAAATGTGTATTCAAATCATTTGGTCATTATTTAATTGGGTTATTAGTGAGTTGTAAGAATTCAAGTTCTTTATCAGACAGATGATTTGCAAATATTTTCTCTGTCTATTCACTTTCTTAATGGTGCTGTTTGAAGTATATACCTTTTAAAAAATATTTTACTGAAGTATAGTTGATTTACAATGTTGCGTTAATTTCTGCTCTATAGCAAAGTGATTCAGTTATACATATTTTTTCATACTTTTTTCCATTCTGGTTTATCCCAGAATATTGAATATAGTTCCCTGTGCTATACAGTAGGACCTTATTGTTTAGCCATCCTATACATAATAGTTTGCACCTGCTAATCCCAAACTCCCTCACCTGCTCCCCTCCCCCTTGGCAACCACAAGTCTGCTCTCTATGCACGTGTATGTTTCTGTTTCTTAGATATGTTCATTTGTGTCGTATTTTATATTTCACATATAAGTGATATCATATGGTATTTGTCTTTCTCTTTCTGACTTACTTCGCTTAGTATGATAATCTCTAGGCCCATCCATGTTGCTGCAAATGTCATTATTTCATTCTTTTTATGGCTGAGTAATATTCCAGTGTATATATGTACCACATCTTCTTTATCCATTCATCTGTCAATGGACATTTAGGTTGTTTCCATGTCTTGGCTATTGTAAATAGTTCTGCTATGAACATTGGGGTGCATGTATCTTTTCAAATTACAGTTTTGTCTGGGTATATGCCCAGGAGTGGGATTGCTGGATCATATGGCAACTCTATTTTTAGTTTTTTGAGGAACCTCTATACTGTTTTCCATAGTGGCTGCACTAATTTACATTCCCACCAAGTGTAAATGAGTTCCCTTTTCTCCATACCCTCTCCAACACTTATTATTTGCAGACTTTTTAATCATGGCCATTCTGACCACTGTGAGGTGGTACCTCATTGTAGTTTTGATTTGCATTTCTCTAATAACTAGTGACGTTGAGCATCTTTTCATGTGCCTGTTGGCCATTTGTATTTCTTCTTTGGAGAGATGTTTATTTACGTCTTCTGTCCGTTTTTTGATTGGATTGTTTGGTTGTTTTTGTTATTGTTTGTACATTTTGGAAATTAAGCCCTTGTTGGTCGCATCATTTGCAAATACTTTGAAGTATATACATTTTTAATTTTGATGAAGTCCAACTTATGAAATGTTTTCTTTTATCCATTATACTTTTGGTATCCTTTCCAAGCATTTTCTTTTTTGTTCAAGGAGCATAACATAATTTTGATGTAAAAATATATGATACATTTTTCTTACCTCTTCACCAATTTTGAATGAGCCCCATATTTGGTGGCAACAGTCTCCTAATCTAGTATCTGCTTTGCAGGGTAAAAAGTAAGTCACTGGGTGAAACTTTTTGCTATCAGTTGAGTTTTTGCCTATGTCTGCCTGTACTTTCCGTCTGATTTCATGGAAAACTTTGCACCAGTGACTTAGTCCTGTAGCACAAGGAAAATGCCCCTTTTTGAAAACAAAGGTCAAGCTTTGCATGCTCGGCTTCACTGAACCTAAAATAAGACAATGGAAGGTGAGAGACAGTCAATTGAAGAGCCCACCTGTAAAGCCAGGTAGTGTGTGAGCTACTGCTCTGCAACTTACTAGCAAAGTGACCTCTGGCAACTTCTTGGGTGTCTCCAAACCCCAGGTGGTCCTTTTCTAAGATGGTAACAGTTATAGGTAGGCTAGGCTTGCCCTGTGTATACTAAGCTCTCCATCAGTGTCAGTCATCATTGTCACTGTAATCATTATTGCCACTGTTAGTTTAACTAGGACCAGCAAAAAAGAATCCCAAAGTTTCAACTTTCAGAAACTTCTTCTGAATCTCAGTTTTCAAGATGCTTAGGAAATCAGCAGCGTCAGCATCAAGTGGAAGCTCGCTAGAAATGCAGGATCTCAGGCTCCCTCAGTTCTGCTGAACTGGAATCTGCATTTTAACAAGGTGTCCAGGTGATTTGTGTATCCTTTACAGTTTGAGAAGCACTAGCATCTTCCTAGCCTGAAAGGAAGAGTGAATACCCTGGCCTACCCCTTAACTCCTTCAATTCCACCTGCCACCTGACTACTAAACAGTCCTCCCTTCGCTTAACCAGGTGTTCTTCAAGGTGATCAAGGTTTGGCTGGGGCTTTCTTTACCGGAGTAAAGGAGGTTAGGGAGAGTCTTATCTTAGATGCACCATTACAGTTAATCACTGTTTCTAGGAACCTCTTTCATGAATGGGATTACTGTACCCTTTCAAAGAAAAAGATAACTGACAGTTAGCCTAGACAAGATATGGACAGATAAGTAGAAGTAGTAGGGTTGGTTTTCCCTTCCCCAGGAACCAAGGAACAGGCTGCCAAAACCAGCTATCAAAGCTCTCAGTTAATCTTTTAAAGAGTCAACATCTGTTGAAATTTTATTAAATCATGGCCCTTCAGAGTGGGCATTTGTGGATTCAGGCTTTTCTCAAAGTTACAGGCTTTGATGAGAAAAAGTCATATTTTCCAGCGTAAGTTAATAGAAAAGATAAGACTTGGACCACACTTAACTGCCAAACTCATCTGTCCCCAGTCTCTGAAATGCAGTGCCTCCAAGTGTAAAACAAAGTGTCCCTTCTCTCTCTCTCTCTTTTTTTGTTTTAATTTAAAAGCTCCAGGGAAAACTGTGGGAAAAGTCACAGCAAAAAAATCACACATTTGGGATTCTGTTTTACTGAAGTCAAACTAGGATTTGCCTACCAATGCTCAGATCAAGGGGAGAAGGAGGAGAAGGGAAGAAGGTGTTAAATGACAAGCTTCACGGACAGTAGAGCCGGGTCTCCCAAAGGGTTTCTTTTTCTTAACCCCGTACCCCTATTTAAACCAGTATTTAAATCACATCAGGAAAAACTGCAGTGACTATAGGGAATTCATGTATCAATAAAAGCTTTGGGGGAGGAGAAGGCATCTAAAGTGAATCTTGCAGGACAAGTAGGAGTTTGACAGGAGGAGAGGAAATGTCAAGAGGAAAATTTTTTTTAATTGAGCTATAATTCACGTACCATAAAATCACCCCTGCTAAAGTGTACAGTTCAGTGTTTTTTAGTACGTTTTCAAAGTTGTGCAACCATCAGTGCTATCTAATTCCACAACATTCATCAACCCAAAAGAATCCCAGTACCCTTTAGCAGTCATTCCCCATTCCCTCCTCCCCTCCACCCCTGGCAACCAACCTACTTTCTGTAACAGGACAATTTTTAAGACAGAGAAAGAGCCAGCATGCAGGGTGATGTAGTGAAAGTTTTTCTAAACTAGAGTAAACCAAAGATGTCCTTTTATCTTGTTTTCAAACATACTGGGATGTTGTTTTTATTCAGGCATGGTGAGGCCAACAGATCAGGAGAAAAATGCCATTAAAAAGATAGTTTATTGCTCACAATTCCCAAAGAAGGGACACACCACACCATGCAGGGCTATACAGGGAAGCACCAGGGTGGGTCAGGAGGCAGAATGAGGGGAAAGATGGTCCAGAGCCTTGCTTGTGGTTTTCTCAAGAAGGAATGGGCAAGTCAGGGTAGGCAAGCCAAGCAGGTTTAAGATTGGATAGTTTGAACAGTTTCAGTGGACTCTGGGCTATAGGGGTGGTCCCTACTGGTCCAGTACCTGGCCCTGGGGTGATTTAGGGCCGGGGGATAGTGTCCCAGCCTACAGGAGGCTAACAAAAGGAAACAAATGGGGAGTTTGGACTCAGTATTTGTTGTTTGCTTATCAAAGGTGTGCCCTCAGGCAAGTTGTTTGCTCTCTCTAGGAATTTGCTAGCCCTGTGGGGGCAGTCCCTTCCTGGCTCTGTGAGGCCCCAAGATGTCAAAGCATCATAAAATGTAGAAAAAAACATGATTAATGCACACAGTCAAGGTCATCAGCTGGGATACACACCTTAGGAAATCAGACCAGTGTCTAATATAACATGTTATCATCTATTTTTGCATCTTCTTTCTAAACTTAAATATTTTTAGCCTTTTTTAAAGCAGTAATATCCATGAAATCATGGGGTTGATATATGTAGCATATTTCCCAGGTTAATATTAAAGTAAATACATAACAAAATTACCTAAACCATGTTGCATACCACCGGTGTTTTGTGTGTCCCAGAATGGGAAGCACTGATCTAGTTCAACTTCTTCATTTTACAGAGGAGAAATATGCAGCCCAGAAAGAGCAAGTGACTTGCCCAAGGTCACATAACTATTTGTGGCAAAGCAACGATTAGAGCCCATTGCCCTTGACTCCCCGTCCAATTGCATTTTTTTGTCTGTACCATTCAAGTTTCACTGGTGCGAACAGAAAACAAGGCAATCACTTTGAGTCACTTCTACCAGAGATTCCTTGTGTTATTCTGATTATTTCGTGTCCCAGTCATCAATTTAGAACTACCAATGTCATGTGCCTGAAAACAGAAACACTTTCTCTGGTGTATTTATCTGTATTCTTCATTCTCTACCTCAGGTCACTATGGATTCGGGGTCATGGGTGGGGGAGGTCTTCTAACCTGGACACCTCAGAGTTCTGACGACTAACACATCCCTTGCTCTGAGAACTGGGCCAGGAGTGCCCAGTGTAATCCTGTCCTCAAAAAGTCTGCTCAATTCAAATATTCCAAAGATTAAGATTTGAAGATGGAAATGACACGAAAGCCAAACTATAGAGAATTCCCAAAAGGTAATTAAGAGCGTAGATGCAGGGTTTGGAATTTCATGTAAAAGTACCCTAATATTTTACAAAGCAGACAAGGAATTTCATTAATATAATGCATAGCAAGAAATGATCTAGTCCACTTGGCAGCTTTTCCTCGAGGTGTCTGTGGTCTTATTAACAATAGTGAGAGCTGGCGTTGAGTCCTTACTGCCCACCAGGCCTCAGTGTAAACACTTAGAACGTGAAGAAAGCCCTGTGATTCTCATTTTGCAGATGAGGCTACTGAAGTTGGGAGAGCTAAATAACTCACCCAACGTCAGACCCGTAGTAAGTGGCAGAAATGGGGTGTATTCACGGGGGTGTCTGACCCCGGGACCCACGACCTTGGCCGCCCTATTCCCCCACTGCCACACAAGGGCTTCTCTCCTCCAACAACTTACCATCTCTTTCTCTAGAA
Organism: Eschrichtius robustus; assembly: GCF_028021215.1. Lineage (NCBI taxonomy): Eukaryota > Metazoa > Chordata > Mammalia > Artiodactyla > Eschrichtiidae > Eschrichtius > Eschrichtius robustus. Next base: position 23,695,504 of record NC_090835.1, read on the forward strand.
AGTCACGTGCTTTGTGTCAGGATGCCCGACTCAAATTGAACTGCCTTGAAAATATTGAAATGTTCAGATTTAGAGCTTTTCCTGGCACAGCTGTTCAACGTGAAACAGGCCCTGGGTCATTCAATAGTAGACCGCAACTCAGGCCGGCCTGTTGTCGATATTGCTGGGTTTCTTGCTACCCTTTATGGCTCTTTCTTATTCAGTAGGAAATTCATTAAGAATTACTAGGAGATCCTTGACCCTTGCTCTCTCCACAAAGTTAGGATCGTATTTGGGGTGTCATTTTCTAATGAAATAATTACAAGTCTAATAGTGTATTACCATATTAAGGATGTGTTCAGGTTCTTTGGTCTGATGGTGGGGAGCAGGGGGCAGCGGAGAGGTTGATTTTTGTTTTCAAGTTTAGAAAACACCTTATCCCCCTTCACCATCCTCCCACCTTGTCAGCTGCAAGTGATTCAGCCTCAGCTAATTGAGGCCACTCTTCATTTTCTAAAACTGTTTAATGTCAGTGCTAGGAAGAGGGTGGACCACATCTAATCCAGCGTTCCTACTACTATTAGTACTGTGACACTTATAGTAATAATTCACTGCTGATATTTATAATATGATATAGTTCTTGTCTTGTGTTATATTAATGAAATTCTGTGCCCTGTTTTAAAATATGAGAACATATGTACATAAAATGTCATGCCCTGCCTTTAAGCTCAGGAAATTGGAGTAAGTATAAGGTTATGCCTGTCAAAATGTCACTTATATTCTGAGATGATTTCTCGACAGGGAGAGGAAAGGGTGTTATCTCTAGAACCTTGGAAATGTCCTCCAATTGAGATTATGCCCACCCATGCCTGGCAGATGAGAACATCCTCTATCAAGCAGGTCATGGAGTTTGGAGCAACTATTCTTGCTCAGTCCCCTCATTTAACAGAAGAGGAAACCAGAGCTCAGAGAGGTTAGATAACTTGTTCAAGATCACCTAGGTGGGTGAAGATGAAGCTTATGAGAGGTCTGTCAACTCCTGGTCCTCCATAAATATCACTCATTCATTGAGATCTGTACTCATTTTCTACTATTGCCACAAACTTAGCAGCTTAAACAACACAAATATATTATTTTACAGTTCTGGAATTTAGAAGTCTGACTTGAGTCTCATGAGGCTAAACTTAAAGTGTCAGCAGGGCTGCATTCCTTTCTGGAGGTTGTAGGGGAGGATTTGTTTCCTTGCTCTTCTGGCTTGTAGACAAAATTCAGTTCTTCACAGTTTTAGGACCAAGGTTCCAGATTATTTTGCTGACTGCAAGCTGATGACTCTTCCCAGCTTCTAAAGGTGCTGCGTACCCTGGCTCATAACCCTCTTCTTCAATCTGCAAAGCAATGGCCGGTCAAGTTCTTGTCACGTCCCATCTCTCTGACCCTTCTTCCATGGTCGCATCTGTCTGACCACAGCTGGGAAAGGCTCTCCATTTTAAAGATGCATGTGATTAAATTGGGCGCATCTGGTTAATCCAGGATAATCTTCCCATCTCAACGTCCTTGCCATTAATCACATCTGCAAAGTCCCTTTTACCACATAAGGTAGCATATTCATAGATTCTGGGTATTATTAGTACATGAATGTTTCTGGGGGGCCATTACTTTTCCTGCTAGTTCATACCTTCTAGTACCCCACCTCTACCCCAAAGAGATGTCGGGATGCACCCTCAGTTCTCCATCTGCTGGACCTTCATAACTGGCCTCCTACCTTTCATTAACTCCCACCTCCAATCCCACTGGATTAACTTTCTCCAAGGCCCAGGGTTAACAACATCAGTTCTCTATTCACCATAGTGGATGGCTCCTCCTCGTCGACTTAATTGAATCTCCCTCCTCACCCTGGCATTAAGGCCTTCGGTGATGTCCTATTTGATTCCAGACTTTCTTTTATTCATATCCCAAGAAATCTCTCTTGCAGCCCATTTTCTTCTGTCAAAATGAACCACTCCAGCTTCCGCACATGCATCACTTTCTCACCTCTATACCCACATTATTTTACCCACATTATTTTACCCACATTATTTTCTCTGCCTGGACTGTCCTTATCCTCTCATCTCTGAATTTCCTAATCCTGGACTGTCCTTATCCTCTCATCTCTGAATTTCCTAATCCTCAAGTTTTCCAAACTCAACTCAAATGTCACTACTTTCTGGAGGCCTTTCCTCCCACCATCAATTAAGGCAAGAAACAGAACTTTCTTCTGATTTCTCATGGTTCTCATTTATCCCTTTGTCTTGACGCTAAGCATTTCTGCTTATCTGTTGCTACATGACAAACTATGCCAAAACTTAGTGGCTTAAAACTATAATTTGTTATTATATTTCATGAACGTCTAGGTCAAAAATTTGGTCAGGGCCTAGCAGGGATGGCATATCTCTGTTCGATGATTTCTGGAACCTCAGCTGAGTTGACTCAGGTATTTCTCTTGCTCGCTCTCTCCCTCCACAGAGCTTCTCCACATGCCCAGCTTGTGCTTCCTCACAGGCCGCAGGGTAGTTGAAATGTTTACATGGAAGCCCAGGGATCCAACAGACCAAAAGGGAAGCTCCTAGTCCCTACAAAGGCCGGCCTGGACCTGCTCTGCCTTACTTTATCACCCAAAGCAGTCACACACTGGATGGACCGGAATGTCAAAAAATTTGAGAACACCTTTGAAGTGACCTAAGTCATTGTCTAGGTACTTTGGTCCGTGCCTGATCTTTTCTCTAAGACTGTGAGTTTGGAGTGTGATCCATTTAGTGGCTGCCATGGTGTCTAGCACCTATCTTGGCCCATAACATGTATTCAGCAATTTTTGTTGTTAATGAATAAATAGGTTTAGCAAGTTCTTCTTGCCAAAGGTCACCATGTTCTTTAGAGGGCAGACTGTGGACATGACTATAGATTTGTGCCGTGAATTATGGGTAATCAATTTTAGGTTGTATTGAACCAATCTATCTAATTGGATTCCTATGAAGCACCTGCTTTCTGTCAAACTACAACTTGTGAGTGGGCAAGTCACACAGAAACCCATTTCACATCGATTTTCAGTGCTGCCTAATAGTTTGTTTTGCTGATTCAATCAAAATGTAAATCTGTAATGACCAACTCAAGTGCTTGCCATAAAATTGTTTTTTATCGGCTCTCTTTTCCGAGGTTACATTGTATCAGCTTTTAGAAATTAAAATTCCTTGTTTAAATATACAATTTTCCTTTCAAAATGCATTTAGCAGCAACCCTTCCCATTTTAACCGTTATTATGTCATGACAAAATATGACCTTTCTCTTTTGTAAGAAGAGCATTGAAAAGGTTTTGCAGAAATTTTGAAAATACATTTAATAACAGTAATAAGATAATCATCATAATAAGATGGCAATTATAGTTTTATAAAGAGAAAATTATTAGAAGGCAATGTGAGGAATAAAAAGGAGAAAGATCTTTTTCATAGGCTTGAAAAAGAGCACTCCAGTTGCCTAATTGCTTTGAGCTTTTTCCCTCATCTGCAAACCAGAGCTAATAATATCTAACTCACAGCCTCGTTGAAAGGATTCAATGGAAAGTGTACATTTCTGGCACCTAGTGAGTAGAGTATTCAGTAAATGTTAGCAATTAGTATCGTTTTTATTATTTCGTTATGGTTTCTTAGGATGCTTTCCCTAAAGAACTTACTTTCTGGGAATAAAGAAAAAACAAAGGCATGAAGAAAAAGAGGAAGAGGAGGGAGGGAGAGAAAGAAGGAGGAGGAGGAGGAAGGCAGAAAATCAGGAAAGATTCAGAAGAGACAAGACGATAAGGGACATCAGTGGAGACGCTCCAGGGGCTCTGGTGTGGGTCAGAGATGGCTTCTCAGAGGATGCTGGCCTTAAAGGGTTTCACCTTAGAGACTGAATATGTAAATGGACAATGGCAGGACCAGATGTGTCAGTAGAATCCTGGCCTACAACGTCTACTTAATTGCCCCCTACCTGTCCTGTGCCAACAGCCTCCCATCGGGGTACACCTAAAGCCTTCCCTTTCCCTCGCTCTAAAAATTTGCCCCTCTCCTGAGAGCCTTTGAGTCTCTGACGAATGCAAGTGATGGTGGCCGCCTCCCTCGTGGGTTAGTTTCCTAGGGCTGCCATAAGCAATTACCACAAACTTGGCGGCTTACAACCACAGAAATTTATCCTCTCATGTTTCTGGAGGCTAAAAGGCCTAAATCAGGGTATCAGCAGGGCCACGCTGTCGCCAGAGGGTCTAGGGGAGAATCTGTTTCGTGCCTTCTCTTAGCTTCCGGTGTTGCCGGAAGTCCTTGCCGCTGCTTGGTCTGTACATACATCACTCCAATCTCTGTCCGCATCGTTAGGGGGCATTCTTCCTGTGTGTCTCTCGCTGTGTCTTTTCTCATCTTCTTGTAAGGACACCAGTCATATTGGATTAAGGGCCCACCCTCCTTCAGTCTGACTTCATCTTAACAAGTTACATCTGCAATGACTCTGTTTCCAAATAAGATCACACTCTGAGGTTCTGGGATAGACGTGAATTTGGGGGGGTGGGGAGGAAATGGGGACACTACCACCCCAGTCCACCTTGTTACAGCCAACTCTAAATAAATAGGCATTTATTTCCACATGACACGTGAGGACGAAAGCTAAGGGTTGACAGGTTAAAGGGGGAAGATGGTAGGGAACACGTAGGGCATGTAGTATGGTAAACTATCTGCTGTGACAAACAGTCCCCAAAGTTTAGTGGCTTAATACACCAGGTTTATTCCTCACTCATATCGTACTTCATTGGAGGGGGAGGGGGGCAAGGGTCCAGGCACTGACTTGCTTAGGGAGCCAGGCTTTTCCATCTTAGACTCATTTCTACTCATAATTCATTGGTCTGAACTTAGTGAGACCACACCTGTTCTAAGGGAGGCAAGAAGATGTAGCATAGCTGGGTGCCAGGAAGAAGAGAACGTATTGGTGGTGGCCTGCTGCCCGGTGCAGGGAAGGGAAAGGCTCATCTCTGTTCACACTCCCCTCCTCTGTCCTATGGCCAGAGGCACCAGGAACCCTAAACTGCAAGCTTCATGAGGGACTCCTCTGAAGGCTGCTCTCTAAACTGTGCCTACCTCCCAACCCATTCTTTCCATGCTTCCCTTATCAGTATGACACTGAGCAGTTCATAAAGGATAATTCCTCTGAGGGGGCATTTACAGTTTACCAAGAGACCTAGATTTCCCCCAAAGGAATGAATCTCTAATGGTAAAATCACAGCTCTTGGAAGTAAGACCGCGGGGTAGAGTTAGGGAAGAAGATCGCAGTGAGTAAAGACCTTTGTCCTTAACTAAGGGTTAGACCAACCCAGGAGGGCACTATCAGAAGGGGCTTAGTCATCAGGTAGATGGCCTTTAGACAGACCCCAGTTTGATCCCCAGCTTAGGCATTTACTAGCTGTGTGAACTAGCACCTGTTTCTTTAACATCTCTGATCCTTGGTGGCCTCATCTATTAAATGGGGCAAAAAAGACAACCTACTTCATTGATTGCCTGTGAGAATTAAATAAGGTAAGACAAATTATGTACTCAATTAACAATAGCCATTGGTAGCCAGCAAGAGTAGCTTGATTTTTTTCCAATGATGATGAAACTTACATTCAATTCCCAGTTCTAATTATCTAAATACCTAATTATATTATCCAACACATGCATCCTTTTGCTCAGGTGGGAACTCCAACCTGGGGGACCCTCCTGTCTTCATCCTTGTACTACACTCCCACTCACTTCCCTCATCCATCAGCCTAGTGCCTTGTATGTAGTAAATGCTCAATAGAAGCTCCATTAAAGCTCCAGACCCTAAGGAACAAGAAAGTGATCCTTGAATCATTTTAATGACTTATAATTAATGTGATGAATGAGACATAGTCAGTGCTTTGAGTTACTGCTACAGGGCTCTCTGTCAAAGAGACAGCAGATCTTTTTTTTTTTTTTAATAACATCTTTATTGGAGTATAATTGCTTTACAATGGTGTGTTAGTTTCTGCTTTATAACAAAGTGAGTCAGTTGTACATATACATATGTTCCCATATCTCTTCCCTTTTGCATCTCCCTCCCTCCCACCCTCCCTATCCCACCCTCTAGGTGGTCACAAAGCACCGAGCTGATCTCCCTGTGCTATGTGGCTGCTTCCCACTAGCTATCTATTTTACGTTTGGTAGTGTATATATGTCCATGCCACTCTCTCACTTTGTCACAGCTTACCCTTCCCCCTCCCCATGTCCTCAAGTCCATTCTCTAGTAGGTCTGTGTCTTTATTCCCGTCTTGCACCTAGGTTCTTCATGACCTTTTTTTTTTTTCTTAGATTCCATATATATGTGTTAGCATACGGTATTTTTTTTTTCTCTTTCTGACTTAACTTCACTCTGTATGACAGACTCTAGGTCCATCCACCTCACTACAAATAACTCAATTTCGTTTCTTTTTCTGGCTGAGTAATATTCCATTGTATATATGTGCCACATCTTCTTTATCCATTCATCTGTTGATGGACACTTAGGTTGCTTCCATGTCCTGGCTATTGTAAATAAAGCTGCGATGAACATTTTGGTACATGACTCTTTTTGAATTATGGTTTTCTCTGGGTATATGCCCAGTAGTGGGATTGCTGGGTCGTATGGTAGTTCTCTTTTTAGTTTTTTAAGGAACCTCCATACTGTTCTCCATAGTGGCTGTATCAATTTACATTCCCACCAACAGTGCAAGAGGGTTCCCTTTTCTCCACACCCTCTCCAGCAGTTATTGTTTGTAGATTTTTTGATGATGGCCATTCTGACCGGTGTGAGATGATATCTCATTGTAGTTTTGATTTGCATTTCTCTAATGATTAATGATGTTGAGCATCCTTTCATGTGTTTGCTGGCAATCTGTACATCTTCTTTGGAGAAATGTCTATTTAGGTCTTCTGCCCATTTTTGGATTGGGTTGTTTGTTTTTTTGATATTGAGCTGCATAAGCGGCTTGTAAATTTCGGAGATTAATCCTTTGTCAGTTGCTTCATTTGCAAATATTTTCTCCCATTCTGAGGGTTGTCTTTTCATCTTGTTTATGGTTTCCTTTGCTGTGCAAAAGCTTTTAAGTTTCATTAGGTCCCATTTGTTTATTTTTTTTATTTTAAATTTATTTATTTATTTATTTATTTATGGCTGTGTTGGGTCTTCGTTTCTGTGCGAGGGCTTTCTCTAGTTGTGGCAAGCGGGGGCCACTCTTCATCGTGGTGCGCGGGCCTCTCACTGTCGCGGCCTCTCTTGTTGCGGAGCACAGGCTCCAGACGCGCAGGCTCAGTAATTGTGGCTCACGGGCTCAGTTGCTCCGCGGCATGTGGGATCCTCCCAGACCAGGGCTCGAACCCGCGTCCCCCGCATCGGCAGGCAGACTCTCAACCACTGCGCCACCAGGGAAGCCCCATTTGTTTATTTTTGTTTTTATTTCCATTTCTCTAGGAGGTGGGTCAAAAAGGATCTTGCTGTGATTTATGTCATAGAGTGTTCTGCCTATGTTTTCCTCTAAGAGTTTGATAGGAGACAGCAGATCTTAACTTTGGAATCCTGCATTTAGGCATTGCTGCCTTTGCCCTAATGCCCACAGGGCCCTTTGGGGCTTCGTTGTTTGAAATAGACGCTCAGAGGACACAGCGTCCAGCGCTCAGCCTCAACTTCAGGCCTCTAGGGTAGAACCATGGCAGTGATTTTTCTTTAACAAATTCCCCGTCAGCCTGAGAATCCAGTGTGGTGAAGTCCAAAGGGGACTAACGGTACCTGGGAAATGTGGCCATCACGTGTTTAGCATTCACCGGGCTGCTCACCCGGAGTGGCTGAAACCCACTCTCAGTGGGCAATTGGGAGGATAGAGGCCCCTCCCATGGGCTCTCAGTGGAACGGAAGAATTGCTGCTTAAGATTGAAAGATTGTGGCTTAAGGAAAACTTCCCTCGAATAGGTGAACATCACAGTGTTCGCCCATCTGTGCTGCTTGGCTGACCCTGAGGGCGTCAGGGGAACCTTCTCCTGTGATCGTGGGACCCAGTGGCCCTGGTCATAAAAGTCTTAACAGCGCAAGTTTGTTCTCTTGTGTATGTGCCGGGGCCAGTTTGTAAGGAGTCCCTTTCCTTCACGCCCTGATGAGACACAGCATTTAAGAGCTGCTTACTGTCTTATTTATTTACATGAGAGAAAATCATGAGCCCTGGTTGTTTAAGCTTTTCATAAGGAAACGTGGAAATCCTTAGTTTAGCCCGAGATGAAATTTTTGCTCTCTGAAAAAGAAGTGTGCCTAGCTCCAAGAATGATGGGCATTATTCAATTGTAGCCATCCCTGGTATTTAGGAAACTCTATTCTATTCTAGATAAGAGAAATCAAGTAGCTGTTGGCTTTTTGTTTTTGTTTTTGTTGTTTTCTATGACTTAACCACTCCTGCGCGCAGTGGATGGGTGGTATTTTATCTCTGTAGCCCCTGAGCTCAGCATAGCGAAAGGTTTGCAAGAGACCAGTCGAAGGAGCTGTGAGTTGTACGACTGGAGAGTTTTGTCTAGTGGTTTATCCAGGTTCTCGCTCTCTGAGTGTCTGAGTGCCAGTAGGAGCTGTTTAGACAGTGAAGAGAGAGCAAAGAAAACAGACCAGCTCCCTGCTCTCACGGAATGTGTGTTCTAGAAGAGGGAGACCCACAATGAGCATGTATACGACTGTATGAACAAGAACACCCTAAAATAGTACTAAGCAATACTGAGTCGTTTTAAAAGGTGATGGGAGAGATATGAACAGAGAAGGGAGGGGGCAACTTGAGCTGGAGGCGTCAGGAAAGGCCTCTGAGAAGCTGAGCTGAGCTTGAGGTGCAAGAAAGCACTTCCCATGAGAAGATCTAAGGCAGAGGGCAGATGGCCCATCACAAAAACCCTACCTGCTAGCAGCTTTTGTGCAGCCTGCCAGCTAAGAATACGTTTTACGTTTTTAAATGGTTTGAAAACAAATTTAACCTTTTTAAAGAAATTTTAAAAATATTTTGTGACACATAAAAATCATAGGAAATTCAAATTTCAGAGTCCATAAAGGTCTATCAGAACAAAGCCGTGTCCACTTGCTCATACACCGTCTGTGGCCACTTTCATGCTACAGTGACAGACTTGAATAGTTACAACGGAGAACTGATGGTGCCCAAAGCCTAAAATATTTACTGTCTAGCCTGTTAGGGAGAAAGCGTGCTGACCCTGGATCTAAAAGGAGAACATTCAGACAGAGGGACCCACACATGCTAAGTTGCAGTGCAGACTCGGGGGACGGCAGGGAAGCTGGATAAGGTGGAAAGATGATGTCAGAGAGTCAGAGACCAGATCCTATGGACCCAGGGTATTTTTGACATCTAACCATATGCTACCATATGTTATGAGTAATATGCTTTTGTCTAGTCTCTACCCCAAACACTTTCAAGTTCCTGAAAGCAAGGCAATGCTTTCTCATCGTAAATGGACAAAATTCTACCCCATCCTCCTTGACCTGCTTAGTCTGAGAGCTCATAAATCTTCTTCCTGCCTCCTTTTCAAAACTCAAAGCAGTGGTTTTTCAACTAGAAACTAGATTAGCATCCCTGATCCGCTACTTACTGATTGTGTGACCTTGAGCAGGTTACTTAACTTCTCTGTGCTGCAGTCTCCTCATTGGTAAAGTAGGGTTATTACTACCCAGCTTAAGGATTTCTGTGAAGATTAAATGAGATAGTACAAAGAAAGCGCTTAATAAGTGCTGCCATGAGCTGCTGCTAAAATTCTTCTCGGGTAAAAATGTCACTTGGCAAATGTGGATACCTGGCCCCGCCCCCCAGAGATTCAATTCAGTGGGTCTAGGGTAAGGCCCAGGAATCTGCCACGAGCTGTGTGAGCCACATATTAAAAAATACCACCCCAGGGAGACAGGTGTGGGACCACCTGGCCTGGCCTAGAGCATTGATAATCACTGAATGGATTGGGAGTCCGGGGGTGGGATTTTTTTTTTTTTTTTCCCCCTACGGGAGTCCAAGTCTGAGATTAAACAAAGAAATGGAGGTGAAGGTAAAGAGAGGAGATGGGGTGGGCCTCAAACCAACCCCGCTCTGTGAAAATAATATTAAGTACTCCCCCATGGTAGGCAGGGGGCCTGTGCAGATTAAGTTGGGTATAGAAAAAGAGTTCTCTTCCTTAATTCTCTGTGAATCCAGGAATCTCTGGGGGTTTATTGCCACCCTTATCTTGTGGATGACGGTCCTTGTATTGTACTTCACAGGGGAGATATTACAAAGGGAGACAGGGCTTCTTCCCCGCCTGCCCCATTAGTCAGAGCCACAGGGGCCAGGAAGGAAAACGAGTGAGGCGTTAGGGAGTGGTGAGGATTGTGGTGAACCAGAGAGCACAAGCTGCACCTCAGGGCCTGGTGGCTCCTCCTCGCCAGCCAATTGTGGTCACACAGGAATGCAGACCGAGAATGGGCAGAGAATTCTATTTTCCAAACGAAGCCAGATATCCAGATTTTTCTGCAATATATTCCCAGTAATAAATGTTGGCAAGTATTTTCATTTTTTTAAAACTCCCGTGTGGGCCAAACAAAACACAGCTGCTGGCCGGATCCAGCCTGTGGGTGGGCCTCCAATTTGCAAACTCTGGTCTAGACTGAATAATTCAAGCTTTGGGCCCTGTACCCCGACTCCCATCCTGCCCCTTGGCCTGGTGGAGGCAAAGGATCTCTCCTAGGGTAGCGGCTCTCAACCCTAGCTACACATTAAAGTCACCAAGGAAGAGAAAAACTATGTACTGATGCCCAGCTCCGCATCCAGAGCTTCTGATTTAACTGGTCCAGGTAGAGCTCCCCAGGGAATATGTAGTCAGATTTGAGCATCCCCACACAAGGGCAAGAGCAAAGGGGTGTATTTGGAGAAGGAGATGGTCTTGGGAAGAGAGTGACCAGGAGTCTGAAAAACAAGGCCAGGCTAGAAACCCCTGTCAAGGTGTGAACTTTCTGTGCCTCCCCCTGCTCTATGTAACAGTCATGTAAACAGCTATGAAGAGTTTGACATTATTAAAAGTTTTGTCTTCCTATTTCCATCAGATACCTCCAAGCCATCACTAAATTCTCACAGCCTCCTACAGGCGGTGGTGGTGATGGTGCGTTTGTGTGTGTAGGCGGGGAGGGCAGTAAGGGACAAGGTAAAGGCATCTTACTCCTTCTGCTCTCCCCCACTAACACCCACTCAGAGAAGCGGCATCCCCCTGATGGGGCTAAAGCCCAGGAGCTCCCAGGGGCAGTAAGCCACCCGGAGGGAGGGAAGATTCTGCAACACGGAAGCTGTGTCAGGCTGCCTGAGCTGCAGAGTTAAGGCATACCACCCCTTTCCCCAATATTCCAGAGGAAAGTGACTGCTGAAGTTCGGATGAAGGGGGTTGACGCTTGAGCGGTGAATATCTTTGCTACCTATTGTTTGGCCCAAGGTAGCCTATGAATGCTTGTTGAAGGAATGGAGATGACAGAGACAGAGATAAGAGATAGGGAAAGAGACAGAGACAGAGAGAGAATATGGAGGAGTCAATAACTGCCTTTCTGCCTTTTGAGGCAATTCTTTTTCTTCTCCCTCCCTCCCCATGAGCAAATAGGGAGTCTGTATGGGAACTGGGTCCACTAAACTTTGTTTTCCATTAGCTGCTAGGCTTTCCAGCAAGTTCACGACTTGCCAGGGTGGTTTCATACAAAGGCTTCACTCACATGTATTAATTGGCCCTTAACACACAGGAAGACACCAGTGAGTTTTTATAGTGTGTGGAGGGTTTTTGAACCAGGAACCAGATTCCTAGTTTCCCCTGCACCCACTCTTTTCCCTTTGAAGTCAACAGGACCCCTGCTCAGGGTGTCTAGAGAGAAACAAGGATCTGATCTTAAGTGAATTGTTAAGAAAATGCATTAAAATGCTAAAGTAAGATTAAGTTACCCAGAGAAAATACACTCTGGCCAGAAGAAACTGCAATCAGAACCATCTGAAGGGGGTCTGAGAAAAGAAGAAAACGTATTTTAAAAATTCAGTTAATGTGTTCAGTTCCCTCAAAGGAAATAAAGACCCATTGTCTTTTACATGTTTAAAATATGAATTGACACTTAATGATGAGATTGGCAAATTGCTCTACAATTAAAAACATAGAAATGTTTGAGGCAATTAGAATAATTGTCATATGTTAATTATGGGTTGATGGGTTTTGCACCCTGCCAGCAATTACCTTTTGAGTCTGAGCTTTTCTGAACAGAATCCAAATCCATAAAGACATTGATATAATAAGAACTGTCTTCCTTGGTGGCATGCCTGCCATATTTTCAGTGTCTTTTAAGGTATGTAATTATTTTTAATTAGGTCTCCAGAAGAAAAAATTTTAATGTATGCTTTACTAGGTCATCCTTAACGAACCTTGTAACCAATATGAAAGGAGAGAGGTATAGAAGGAATTGGATGTCAGGCAAACCTTGGTTTAGATATTTACTAGCTGGGTTCTATGGGCAAATTGCTTAGCCTTTCTGAATCTCAAAGGTAAAAGAGGAAAATATATACCTTACAGGGCTGCTGGAGGTTAACATTTATGTATCCCCACGTATTGTGCCTGAGGCAAAGCAGATGCTCAATGAAATTAGTTATTATTTTTCTAGAAATAGTGGCAAAAGCATCTCAAGCTGGGATATCCTTTCAACCATTTCATTAGAGTAAAATCCTTGCAGTTACTATTCTTGCAACTAGGACTGTCATATGTGACCGTTCAGATTATGCCCTGCACAGCTTCTAGGGTAGTCATTGACCTGGAAGTCTATGTGAATAGTGCCCCCTGGGGTTGTGCAGTGTACAACCTTCACAACTCTACATGGACGCTCTGCTTACACCTAGGATCCTAAACTTAAATCCTTTTTAATCTTTGGTCTTTAGATAAACATGTCCTATTTTTGTTCATGAGACCTTCCCCCAGTTGGGCTTTTTTTCAGCAGTATTTGTCAGAGGTTAGCAGATTTCCACCTGCAGGCCTAATCTGGCCTGCAGCCTGTTTTTATAAGTAAAGTTTTATTGGACTGTAGTTATACCTGTTCATTTATGTATCATCTATAGCTACTTTTGAGCTACAGTGGCCCAGTAGAGTAGTTGCAAGAAAGACTCTGTGGCCCACAAAGCTGAAAATATTTACTCTCTGGCACTTTACTGGGAAAGTCTGTTGACCTCTGGTGTTGATGACCGACTAGCCAAATATCTGTTTATCTTAATTCCAGGGAAAGTTAATGGCTGATGCCTGTTTGTTTGTTTGTTTTTCTCTCACACTTCTTACGTTGCTGGGCCAGGAGGTGGGGTAGATGTTTTTCTTGATCCTAGTTGCCACTTCCAGACCATTCTCCTTCCTTCCTCTCCCAAATCCCTACAGCTCTGAAACTCATGATTTTAGATTCTCCCATCCACCGCCCCGCCCCCCTCCCCGTTGTGGCAGCCACCTACCCATCCCTGAAAATGTTATCTCCCGGCTCACTGTCACTCTCTCAATAATCTTCCCATTGTCATTCTTGGTAATTGTCACAGTCATTTTCATAAAAGATCATAAATGATCTTTCCATTATCTTGGCCTCTCAGGTCCTAAATCAGATCACCTCCAGTGATTTTGCTTTTATTCAACGTTCAACCATGTCTGGAGGGCTAGACCTCCGTCTTCCACACGCTCTCAGCCGCTGACTCCCGTGGTCATTCCCAGCCTAGTCTTTGCCAACTAGAGCAACCCCTGCCCAGTCAGGCTTCTCAGCTCACTTCCTGTAGCCCTCTGACTTCAATGACTTCCAAACCCTGGGACGTATTCCACTGATGCTACACTACCCTTTACACGGTCCCTCACCCCTTTCTGTCTTCACATCCCTTACTGCCTGGCTTACACATCATGGCCTTTTGTTATGATTACTCTTTAGCATAGAGTCTCAAGTCCCCCTGCCCCTTCACTGCTTCATAACGAGCTTCCGGCAAAGCCTGAGTCCTGGTGATGTCCAGTACTGGACCAGACTACGGCTGAGCACAGGAATTGGACTGAAGAGACACATATAGCTGCGGCCACTTTCATTCATGCCCTCTAACCTCGAGTGGACATTTATGTTCCCTGGTCATCCCTCACTCCCACTCTCGTAGATGATTTTTTCATGCCTTGTCATGGGTCACTGAACTTCAAACACCTCCACCTGTATTCTCTTTCTCAGTGATCTGGCCTCCTGTTTCATGAAGGAAAAGAAGCCTCCGCAGACTTCCAGCAACAAAGCTACTTGCTTCTTTGCCGTATAATCTGCCTTCCAGCTTATTTAAGGCTCCGCAGTCCTAGCTAAGATCAACCTCTCCATTTTTCCACTACAGTCCATCCCCTCTTGCCTATTCAAAAATATCTGAATTCTTGAATTCAAATCTCCACATTTCTCCCCTTCCTTAGTACATTATTTGTTCTTCGCATTTTATACAACAATATTTCCATCACTGTAAATATCATGTTATTCCTCTCATCTTTTGACTCTCCCTCTTCAGCGACCATCCATTTTTCTGTTCCCCTTTAGAGCACAAATTCTCAAAACTGTTATCTATCCTCATGGTGCCCAATTTTTACCTTCAGTTCTCTCTGTAACATTCTCTTCCTGCTTTTGTTACCTTTACTCCACCCGAAGCGCTCTTGCCAAGGTGACAGATGAAATCTGTATTGCTAAATCCAGCAGTCGGTTTGTAGTTCTCAGTATGACCTTCTGAAAGTATTTGACATGGCTGACTGTTTCTTCCACTTAGCTTCCAGACATCATGTTCTCCTCGGGGAGGGGGTGTCTCAGTCATGGGAAAGAACAATCTAAAAGAGCCTGAGGTGCATCTGGAATGACTGTATGGAATGCAAGAGGAGACTCCTTTTAATTTTTTTTAATTTTATTTTATTTATTTATGGCTGTGTTGGGTCTTCGTTTCTGTGCGAGGGCTTCCTCTAGTTGTGGCAAGCGGGGGCCACTCTTCATCGCGGTGCGCGGGCCTCTCACTGTCGCGGCCTCTCTTGTTGCGGAGCACAGGCTCCAGACACGCAGGCTCAGTAGTTGTGGCTCACGGGCCTAGTTGCTCCGCGGCATGTGGGATCTTCCCAGACCAGGGCTCGAACCGGTGTCCCCTGCATTGGCAGGCAGATTCTCAACCACTGCGCCACCAGGGAAGCCGAGCCTCCTTTTATAGAAGCCTCATCCTTGTAAAATGGACGCTTTATCTGAAACGCAATGGCCCTCTTGTTCGTGTGATGCCCCTCGTGACTAAGAGGGACGGGGGTGGGGGTGGGGGGGTGGTGGAGGGATGGAGGTGGGGAGAAGGGTGAGCCCTGAGTTGAGTCCTTAGGAGCTTGTGACCTTGGCCAGGTTACCTATAACGTCCAAGCCTCAGGTTTCATATTGGTAAAGTGTAGATGGGAATACCTACTACATAGGCTTGTTGTAAAGAATAAATGAATTTGTGTTAGAGAAAGCCTGGGATCCTAATTACAAACTAAAATGCCTGTCAGGGTGGGCAGGAAGGAAATATAAATTAAGACAGTCAGCAGATGCCTAACCCCTAAAGGCAGGTCATATTTAAAACTTGAAAATAAACACACCAGGTCAAATAAATCAAGTTCGGCCCACCTTTTTACTGGGCTGGTGGCTGAAACACGGGGGGTATTCAGTTAACATTAGACCCCCTTTCTTTCAGAAACTCACCTTGATCAGTCAGTCATTCAATCAACCTACTGTGTTTCATGCCCATGACATTCATTCAACACATCTGTCCTCAGCCCCCTCCGTGCCAGGCACTGTGCAAGGTCAAGTGGTGGTCCCTTCTCTCAGGCTCCATTTCTACTATTAGAGAGGCTGACTGACAAACTGTGAAAATAATTGCCAACTGTGAAAAGTGTTATGAAGACAAACAGAGGGATGCGATTAAAAAGAAAAAAAGTGGAAGAGGAGCTGGGAATCCACTGTAATAAAAAGGAAGTATATGAGACTGATGGCTAAGAGCTTGAGTTCTGGAGTCTGATTTCCTGGCTCTGTGACCTTAGGCAAGTTCCTTATCCTTTCTGTGCCTTAGTATGCTACCGGCAGACCTCGTTTTATTGAACTTCACTTTATTGCACTTCACAGATACTGTGTTTTTTACAAATTGAAGGTTTGTGGCAACCCTGTGTCAAGCAAGTCTGTTGGTGCCATTTTTTCCAACAGCATTTGTTCGCTTCATGTCTCTGCGTCACGTTTTGGTAATTCTCTCCATGTTTCAGACTTTTTCATGACTATTATATGTGTCATAGTGCTCTGTGATCAGTGATCTTTGATGTTAGTACTATATGACTCACTGAAGGCCCAGATGATGGTTAGTGTTTTTTAGTAATAAAGTATTTTTTACTGAAGGTATGTTCATTGTTTTTTTAGACATAAGCCTATTACACACTTAATAGACTACAGTATAGATAAACATCCCTTTTCTTTTTCTTTTCCACTATTGTTTATTACAGGATATTGAGTATAGTTCCCTGTGCTACATAGTAGTACCTTGTTGTTTATCCATTCTATATATAATGGTTTGCATCTGCTAATCCTAAACTCCCAATCCATCCCCCCCCTCCCTCTGGCAACCACAAGTCTGTTCTCTAAAACATCAGTTTTATATGCACTGGAAAGCCAAAAATTCACGTGACTTGCTTTATTGAGGTGGTTGGGACCTGAACCCGCATTATCTCCAAGGTATGCCCATATTTTATAAAATGAAGATAATAACAGTTCCTACCTGATAGGACTATTGAGAGGATTAAGTGAGTTAGTGCATTTAGAGCACTCAAGTCATTCGCTAGCACATAGTCGGTACTCAGGTAAATTAGCTATATGGCAGGCAAAATGTTCTAGATGTGAATTTGAAAACTAAGGTTCTAGTAAGGTGACCAACTTGTCCTGATTCACCTAGAACTTTCCCTGTATTAGTGCTGGAAGTCATATTCCCTGGGAAACCCCTCAGTTCTGGGCAAATCTAGATGGTTGGTCACACTAGGTCTACTTCCAGCCTCTAACTAGCTGTGTGACTTTGAGGCCATCTTCCATCTTATGCCTTCTCTGGGTCTGTAAAATGAGGAGTTCAGACTAGATGGGTGGTTCTCAAACTTCATCACATATGAAAATCTCTTGTTGTTGAAACATGGGATGCTGAGCCCCGCCCCAGAGTTTCTGATCCAGCAGGTCTAGGGTGGATCCTGACCCACGGCACTAGATGGTCACAAAGGTCCGTTTGTCTTCCAACAGTTTGTGATTCTGTGTTTGCTTCCTGTGAGCTGCTCATGGTCTTTATGGGAAAAGGAGATTCATGGACAGAAAACCGTGCATTCCGTCAGTCAGTCATTTATTCATTCAGCGCTATTTCTTGAACACCTGCTGTTTATCCGGTACTGTTCTAGCTGCTGGGGATCTAGTAGTCCACAGCACCACAGCTTGTTATGGCAGGGAGTTGGCTAGCTGGGCTTTGTACCCTGCACAGCCCTGCCCCTCCCAGATGTCATGCACGGGAAAGACTCTTAAGTAATGAGAGCTGGAGAACAGTGTAAGATAACACAAAGAAGCAGTAAGCTCTGCCTTACAGACCTTAAAGGTAAGCATACAGCCACCTGGGGGGGAGGGGTAAGCTAGTCTGTGCCCAAGAGCTACAAACCCCCTACCACCCTCACCCCCTACTGAACACCCACCCCCTAACTCCCTACCTCAGTGTCAGTTTTATGGCCGGGACTCCATTTTTTGAGATTCATCCATTTGTCTCTTATGAAAAATAAGGTAAACCCTTTAAGCCTTATTTGATT
This sequence comes from Eschrichtius robustus, assembly GCF_028021215.1. Classification (NCBI taxonomy): domain Eukaryota; kingdom Metazoa; phylum Chordata; class Mammalia; order Artiodactyla; family Eschrichtiidae; genus Eschrichtius; species Eschrichtius robustus. The sequence continues at coordinate 23,713,374 of NC_090835.1, forward strand.
TTTTTCAGGAAGAATAGAATAGGACTTCCATGATTTCATCCTTTCAGTTATTTTATTTTGCTGCCAGCCACATGGGAGAAGCTATCTTTTATAAATAAGCAGATACTCTGCATTTCTCTCGTACGAATCTCCAAGCGGGGAGGAAGAGAGCTCGTTTTGTGGCCTGCTGAAGAGCCAGAATATTTATTACCCAAGAAGTTTTGTTCAACCGCGTCAGCCAGTTGGTGTGTTGCATTCAATCAAAGGTCCTGACAAACACGCAGGGAAGGTCAACTAATAACACTAATTTTCTGGACACTCCTAATGACAGGTTTATTTGATAAGACTTTATTCCCCCCTTCCTCCCATCTACTCACGTTTTATTGCACGTCCACTTAGCCACATTTATTGTTTCAGATACCTACGACTGCAGAACCCAGCACCCCAAAAGTCAGCGGCTTGAAACAAGGTCTGTTTTTATTGGTTCCCAATTTGTGGGTCAGGAACTTGGGCTAGGTTCAGTGGGGATGGCTTATCTCTGCTCGTGTCGTGCTCACACATGTCAGAACTGGCATGGTGTCACTTCCACCACATTCTGTTGGTCAGAGCAAGTCACAAGACCATCCCAGGTTCAAGGAGGGAGGGGACATTTACTCCACGTCTTGATGGGAGAAATTATTGGTGGCCATTTTTGCAATATCCTTGCCTTCTCTGAATCTTAGTTAATGCACTTCAAATAAGACAAAATAGTGGTTTTTTTGGTGAGGGGGGGGTCTTGTCTTTGATTTATAGCATCTAAATCCAAGAAGAGTGTCAGAACTCCCTCAGGGAAATAAGGATATTTAAATGATTACCTAAAGAATGTAGCTCGTGGATAAGAATGACAGTGAAAAGGGTATAATATGTCTGGCTATACATTTATGATAAATTTGAAATGTGTCAAAAACCCAACTGTCCTTTTGGAAACAAATATAACGGGCCATAAAATTCTCCGAATGCTTCTTATTAGCCTGAATGCATCTCAAAGAAAAAGAGAATTGAACGGCACGAGAGGATTTGACCAAAAATCTCATGGGCAGCAGATGTTTTGAATGGTCTTCAGTTGAGGGGCAATAATGCCAACCACATGCCTGCCTATATTTTGGAAATTATTTTACTAAGGGCTTGTGAAAATATGGAAAATGTACACACAAGCACATAAAAATGCATGAAGTGTGAAGAGTATGGTCTATCCTTGTGGCAGCAACGGGAAAGACAGTCACAGGAGGTGTGTATATGGGATGTATAAGGTGACCTGGTGCTTCTTAATCCTTAAATGTGCGAACGAATCACCTGGGGACCTTGCTTAAAAGCAGATCCTGATCCAGTGGGTCTGGGATGGGAGCTGAGATTGGAGTTTCTGACAAGCTTTAGGTGCGCAGATGCACGGATTTGAAGAGAAAGATTATACACGATGGGGGATAAGGGGGTGCATGATACGTTTCCTTCTTTACAGAGCAGGTAAAGGTCAGGCAGAAAATGTTGCCTCTATGCCTGCCATGTGCCTGAAACTGGGCTAAGACTCAGGCTCTGAACTTAATGAGCTGCCAGTCTAGAAGGAGTGATAAACACAAAAAATAATTCCAATAGAGAGTGCTGAGAGAGTGGTGGGTTAACTGTGATTCTGCTGAGTTAACCGTTAATTAGCAGCGGCTTTGAGCTCCTGAACCACTAAAGAGGATGTGGCTTGGGTTAGTTGATTGACGAGAGTCTCGGGATCTTCATCTATAAAGTGATCTTTCCGATGCCTGCCTCCTAGAATTCATATGTGACTTGAGTGAAATTAAGCCATAAAGTGAAATAATGCCTCACGCATAGTAAGTGCTCAGTAATGATTAACTTTTATTATTATACAAGTCCTGCCATGTATGGTGGAGGAAAAGGCCAGTATATTTATCTTTAAAATTTTTTGCTTATTAATCAGAGAGGAAGTTCAGAAAAGCAATTCACCAGTATGGAAAAGGAAAGAAGTTATGTCCATTCTCACAAGATCCTTGAGAAACAAGCATCATGACCCATCTCCTAAGACATTTACTGAATGTAAAGCGTGTGTGATGATGGTTGAAACGGAACTTTGATTTAAGGTTCCATTTATTCTTGACCCTGTGAGACCTTGACACATCATTTAACCTCGGCTTTCTCATCTGTAAAGTGGGAACAATAATAACTGTCATAGTCAGGGCTTCCCTGGTGGCGCAGTGGTTAAGAATCCGCCTGCCAATGCAGGGGACACGGGTTCGAGCCCTGGTCCGGGAAGATCCCACATGCCACGGAGCAACTAAGCCCATGCGCCACAACTACTGAGCCTGCGCTGTAGAGCCCGTGAGCCACAACTACTGAGCCTGCCTGCTGCAACTACTGAAGCCTACCCGTCTAGAGCCTGTGCTCCGCAACAAGAGAAGCCACCTCAGTGAGAAGCCCGCGCACCGCAAGGAAGAGTAGACCCCGCTCGCCGCAACTAGAGAAAAGCCCGCCCGCAGCAACAAAGACCCAAAGCAGCCAAAAATAAAAATAAATAAATAAATCAATCAATTTATTAAAAAAAAAAAAACTGTCATCTTCAAAGTTGATGAGGCTCAAATGTCATAACGGATATTTGGTGTCCTCAGAGACAGCTTGAAATCTTGGCCTCGTTACTTATTAGCTTGTGTGGCCTCGAGCATTTTTCTCAGCTTCTACCTCAATGAAAAAAGTACCTAAAGCACTCTGCCAAATGACAGATACAGAATAAGTGCTCTGTAGATGACAGCTGTTGTTATGATGTGACCTTGCTTTGAAAAATATAAGGTATACGACTTCATGAAAACTATTATTGTAAGTTATATGAGAAATGTGCTGTTCTTTATATACATTGAGGTGTTGCTTCTGAGTTGCTGGTAGTAAAGCATAAACTTTGATTTCCCACCCCCCTCCTCTTTCACGTGTGGCTCCTAGTGATAATTGGAAAGGCAGCAGATTGGTAGTGAGAGGTACGGCCTCTGGTGATGATGTAAGTACCTGTCTCTTCATCGTTGGAGCAAAGAGGCTGCCTCTTACACTGATCATCACTCCAGAATCTCAGAATTTTGAAATGCTCCTAGCTTTCGTAAAGTTTTTCTTCATTCTTTCAGTGAACCAGTTAAAATGGCAAGGACAAGCATGCAGGGTCTAGTTTGTGTTAAAAGGTAGACTCTAGTGGTTTGGGGCCCCTGGTTGTTGCTGCTCTGTAGGAATGGAAGGGGACACGGGCAGGGGCCCAGATGAGCTTCAGGCATCGGCCATTCTTGCTGTGGAAATGCAGTGACTGCAGCCTGGCACCGTTTGGGCAGTAACCAATATTCCAGTAGCCAGAGATTGCACAATAAAGCATACGTCTCCCCACCTCCACCAAAGGGAAAACGTTGGGATGGGGAACACAGAAATCTCCAAATTGTCTCTTCTTATATTCCATCCCTGGACTCATAAGCTTCGTCTGTTACCTCGTCTACCCATCCGTGTCATTGACAGGAGTATTAGGAGGAAGGAGTTAATGAGTACACAGCTTTATTTTCCTTGGAAGAGAGATACAAAACAGGCTCAAAGCAGGGCTGTCATCACCCTGCAAGTCTTCAGGGGTTTTATAGGTAATTATTAACCCTTTGTGGCATGCCTGGGGGAGAAAACCCTCTTATGCTGAAAACACCTACTAAGATTTCCCATCTATGGTATGTACCTGGGCTCTCAATTTTTTTCAGAGTTAAAATTCAATAATACCTTAAAAATAAGCCTTCGATATATGTAGCCCCAAACAGCTGATAAAGCCTGCCAGGTCCTATATCACAATGAATCCTTCCTTAACTGTCTTGACACTCAGGTCAGAAGTACCATTCTCCTTGTTTTCCATTTGAGAAAACTGAGGCTTAAAGAAAGGAAATAACTGGGCAAAGGTTTCATGGGTAGCAAGGCTTGGCTAGAATCCAGGTCTTCTGAATACGGCCCTGGTGCTCTTTTAATGTACTGAACATGGTGTAAACTCTCTTCTCATAGTAAGAAAGCATGTCTGAATCTCAGTGTTCTTTAAAACCACCAAATATCACCACCTAGAACTGTCATAAACCACCATGATTCGGTCCCCTGGAATTTGTGTTAAAAAAAAAAGTCCATGTGATCAATCTGCCTTCTTGTTATTTTGTCATTTGCTTGTCTCCTGCTTGGTCATTTCAGGCTATTTAGATTTGGGGTTGTCTCTTTCAGTGGTTTTAGGATGATTAACTGCTAGAGTTTAAGAGGGAGCCCCGCAGTGATTTTTGAGGGGGATTTGAGTCCATGCTGGCCCCTGGAGTTTGGTGTCTGGTAGATTAAAATGAATGGGAAAACCAAAAAATCCCTGGATGACCCCTTTAAGGAATAAGTAACTCTTTAAAATTGGGAAAATGGCAGTGGAGGAAAATGAGGACCCAGAAAGCCCAAATCAACTGTCACTTGGTGCCGAATGGACCGGTACTTGCTCTTTTATAAGCAGGGACAGAGACTCCCTTAGAAACTTGCCCTTGTTGTCATTCAGGTCTTTGTGATTTTAGGTTGTGGCCACAGGTGAATTCTCCCCTGAGCTCTCCAAGCCCACACTCTCCTTTCAATCACAAGCAGGTTGCTAGTATATGGGCAAACTTCCATACACGGTATGGGGAGCAGACATGACTTCATGCTCTGCTGTAGACAAGGGGAACTGCCAAGGCTCAGGCGCCCCGTCCCTGCAAGTATTCCTGGGTTTTGGTATCTTTCTCTCCGGCTGCGTGGTAACCAGAACCACAGGGGCTGATTTAGATTCGTGAGCACATCCTTACCTTGCTGATTCTCAACTCCTATCCTCCTATCCTCCGAGGAAGCATCTCACAGGTGCACCCACAAGCATTTGGAAAAACATTTGACAACAAATATCCATTTTACAATATCAGTGATGGAACAAAGCTGAAAGATAATTTGAGGTCAACCTCTCAAGGGGTTCGATGAGTTCAATTGATTTCTGCTGCAAATGCTGTTTCATCTGAGGTGGGGCAAGGCAGGTCTGACAGTTCCGTTTAAGGAAATGTTCGTGGGTATTCTGCATTAAATTACTGTTTTGTGTTCTTTGGTCTTGAAAAATTTAAGAAACCTTGACATAGAGGACTACACCAATTTGGGGTCATTTAAATCCCATCCCTCCTCTTATTACTATTATTTTACTGAAAGGCATTATAACAGAGATATACTGCTTCTTATCCAGGTGGAAGGTATATGTTTAATGTGGATCACAAATGAAACATAAAAGCTGGTTAAAGCCCCAGGTAGAATGGGTCAGGCGCAGCCTTTTTCTGATAATGTTTCTTGGGAATCACATTTGGATTGATTTACACACATATTTGAGCATTGCATTGGGCATTACTACCAAGATCATGTGGAGGGCGGGGGAAGGGAGGAAGGAAGGAAGGGAGGGAGGAAGGGAGGGAGGGAGGAAGGAAGGAAAAAATGAGGGACCAGTAGTTGACAGCATAATAAATCAGAAGAAGTGGGAGGGGGATAAAGAGGGGAAGGAGGGAAGAAAAAGGAAGGAAACCAGCAACCCCTTGACTACCAAGCCCAAA